>NC_081421.1:73311113-73660085 GCF_949786415.1 Peromyscus eremicus
ACTTGCTCTTCCAGTGGACCCAGGTTCAATTTCCAGCACATACACAGCAGCTAACAACCACTTGTAACTCCTTTTGATGATCCCATCCAAGACCATTGACTGTCTGATTCAGAAAACACTGATGCCTTCTCCTGGCCTCCACAGGTGCAGCACACACACATGGTACACAGACATACATGCAGGCAAACATTCAGACAAATAAACTAAAAATAAGTATTTAAAAATTCTAGAACTAGATATTGAGAATTATTGTATAATTATATAAATACAAGTGATTTTTTTAGCCATAAAAATAAAGGTGTTTTTTTTAATTATTAAAGGTAAAATGCCGAACACAGGCCTTTTCTTGTGTACAGCTGGCCTTAGAAATATGGGTTAAGTTTTACTATCATTCACGTTATTCCCCCAAAGGGTGGGGGCTCTCTCACATAGAATACTGATCACTTTGCATAAACTTATAAAATGTAACAGTAAACAAAAATAAGTGGAGAAAAGAAAAATGTAATTTGACAGACACTAACTCTAAGTAGCTCTAGAACCACTTGAAACTAGGGGATACTGAGAAGAGAAAAGGTGGGGTTGGACCTGATCAGGTGTTATGAGGTGACTGTGAGGTCCAGGACCCCTTTCAAAACAGACCTTCTTCACTCTAGCCTTGTGCATCAACTAGATCATCATGCTGAGGTCTCAAGAAACCTTTTGGTGTTTGGAGGAAGGGAGGGAGGTAAGGAGGGAGGGAGGGAGGGAGAGAGAGAGAGAGAGAGAGAGAGAGAGAGAGAGAGAGAGAGAGAGAGAGAGAGAGAGAAGAGTCTCACCATGCTATGTAGTCCTGGCTGGTCTGAAGCTCACTGTGTAGACCATGCTAGTCTCGAACTCACAGAGATCTACCTGTCTCTGCCTCCAGAATGCTGGGATTAAAGGCGTGTGGTGCCACACCCAACCCAATTTTTTTTCCTTTTTTCCAAAAGAATAATTGTTTAATACTAAGACAGTTATAACCAAAAGCTGCACAGAATTTGCTAGAAAGCATTTATCCAAAGTATTGTTCAGTTCCCAGGACTTACAGCAGTAATTACAAGTGATAAATATGGTATCAATGAATATGTATTGACAAAATGAAAGTCACTACAAAAGGCAACTGGGTCCTAAGCATCACAGTCTGTGTAGACTAGCATCATGTCTCCAGCCTGAAAAATTAGTGAACCATAGCTTTCTCTCCCCATCAGACAAAGATATTCACAAGCATAATACCCACTTCCAGTTCAAGACACAACAGGACTTGTGGTTTAAACCCTCACCACCGAAGTGAAGCGCCTCAGTCCGTTTACCATCACCACCACCAAGCCTTCCACGTCTTCCTTATGGAACAGGACAAGTGTTAAATGAACAGAAGAGCTTCAGAACTGAGGGGTAGGAGGGTGCAGAGGGAGAGAGGAAAGGCAGAAAAGCAGTGACTGTAGCTGCTGGAGCTTGGACCCCTGGAGCTCTGAGAGAGAGCACCTCCAGCTCATTCACTTGCTGAACCAGTGAAGTAGCACAGCTTGCTACCCCAGCCTTCCTGCAAGGCTGACCTGGGAGAGCAGAGGTGGCGGCTGCATGTCAGCCTGCACTTAGCGTAGTGTGCCCTTTACAAGGGCGAGAGGTTGCTGGAAATCTCCGTGAAATATTAATGCTGCTACTTTTATTCAGCATGTGTTTTTTTGGTTGCTTATTTTATTTGGTTGCTTAACACGTGTTGATCACAACGCTAATTCTAGCCTTCAAGTTCCTTTTAATCTAATGAAAAACAGACAGAAATGAGTGACCTTATTACCACATGATAACTAAGAAGTTGTGACAGTGAGTGCACAGAGCAATCCAGTGTCTTTCTAAGTTTTGACAGAAAGGGTTTAAGTAAAGGTCTTGAAAATGGAATGGACAACTTACGAAGTAATACTAGAGAGAAATTCTTAGCAATCAAGCAGACAGAACAAGTAGGGTTTCCAAATAGTGGGGTTTGCTAGCAAGGAGGGCAAGTGAAAGGCACAGCCTGTGGGAGCTCTGAAGGTGGGTCCAGGCCCAGGTTATTAAGGAGCTCGCTAAACTGCATTGCATGAGTCGGCTGTTTGAAACCTGGGGCCTATGCAGGGTCCCTTGGCTCGGCCTGGGAGGAGGGGACTGGACCTACCTGGACTGAGTCCACCAGGTTGATCTCAGTCTGTGAGGAAGGCTTTGCCCTGGAGGAGATTGGAATGGGGGGCGGGCTGGGGGGAAGGTGAGGGGGGCGGGAGGGGGGAGAACAAGGGACTCTGTGCCTGTATGTAGAACTTAATTGCATTGCAAAATAAAAATAAAAAAATAAAAAATAAAAAAAAAAGAAATACTCACTATTTAGCTCAGTGCAGCTCACTATTTAGGCCTGAAAAGCACAGAGACACCGGGAGCAGGGGAGGGCCAGGATAGGCAGACACTGGCCTGAGGTGCAGGAATTCTGTGGGAGGTTAGAAGGATGGCACCACTGACAGCACTTAAATGCTGTGTGGGATTTAGCTTACATGGGTAAGCTGCAAACTGTTTTAATATATTAACAATATATTTTAGTTATAGAAATTAGAGATAATCTAGAAAATATAGAAAAATCATAGGGTACATACTTAGAGATACTTAAATATATCTGTGGAATAGTCTACCACTTGGAGGCCTACCCCTTTTAACAAAATGTAAATTATATGTTTTATATTCTTTCCATACATCATGATGTTAGTATTTGTCTAAATCCATATTTAGGGTGTGTGATGGGAAATATATTTCTGTTCAATAATGCATTTAACTCCTCCCATCTCTGCTAAATTTATACTGTTTACCAATACTTATAATGGTTTCCTTATGAGAATTTTCATGAACTGGAAATACTGGGTCAAAGTCTACAAAGCTTTTCAAAGCTCTTGACACAAACTGTCAAAATGCATCAGAGGCAATTTGAGCCAATTTGCATTCTTTCTAACAGTTTCAATTTAACCACGCCCTCCTCTTCAACACTAAATTTTCAATCCTCAATTTGATAAGCAAAATATCATACAGTTGGATATGGAATCCTATTTCCTTTGGCCACGTTTTATAAGTATGGAATTTATTAGAGTGTGATTTTGTTCTCAGATTCTCTGAGATAATGGGATGGCCCCGCCAACTGTTGGAATTCAGGACGGGAAATGTTTGCTTTAAGTAATTTAGAAACAGATTTCAGGTGCTATGAGAGATGCAAAAGGATATCCAGGCCCTTTGCAAGCTCACAGCATACTTCAAGAGAAGACCCTCAGAACTACTACAATTTCTGAAGCAGGAGTGGACAGAAGAGAAATGTCATGAGGCCTGTATCAATGGGGCCAGGGAAGCAATCTCCAAGTCTTGGGAGAGAGTGTGAGAAGGGTGGAATACTCTTTGGTGTGAGACCCTACATGTCTACCTTCTTACCTCCTCCTGCCAGCAGCTCTGATGTGGCATTCAATGTCCTCTGGAGGACCATTAGAATGGCTGATTCCAGTCCAGACCCCAGTGATGGGTTCTACTGTGTGCAGAGCTTCTTTTTTTGTCTCTCAATCCACAGTATTGGGAATGCCTCTGGATACATGGGTGATCTGAAAAAGTCTAACTGATGACAGATTGATCCTTAAATTTTGGACCATGTTAATTCATTACCAAGAGCATCTCCTCTCCATATTGACAGCTGGATAGTAAAAAGAGAACATGGCCAGGACTGCAGCATCAGGATAGTTCAGCTATAGGACAAGGCTCTGTATGTGGACAGTACAACAGTGTCCCCTCCAGAGAACTCCTGTTAGCCCCAGGCCAACTAGAAAAGCCAAGTGAGGAGGCATACAGTGGCCATCTCTCTTGATTCACTCGACAATTGTTGACTAACCATCTACCATTTACAGCTTTGAATTTTTATCAATAGAAAAAAATAACAGAGAAAAGTCAATGCTTTCCTGGGGCTTACTACTTAATTGTGGAGGAGTGATAATGGAAAAGATAAAGGATATGGAGAAAATGGAGCAAGAATGGGAAGTGGAAGGAGTTTAACTCATTGAAGTTGGCAGTGGTGGCAAAGCTGTGAAGGTAGCATTTGGAATCGAGGGACAAAGAGGGAGCTGTGTGATCTAGGAAAGGAACATTCAAAGGGTGGGGGTGACAAGTACAGGGGCTCTGAGGCCTAAACACCAAGAAGGAAGTGCTACTGGGAAAAAGTGCCAGGAAAGGAAAGTAATGGAACCCCACCTGCAGCCATGAACAGATCAGTCAGACACAGGCATGCTGGTCTGTGGCTAGCCTGGGCTATACAGTAAGACTCTGCTTTTTAAAAAACATTCTGCTGAGCCAGGCAGTGGTGGCCCATGCCCTTAATCCCAGCACTTTGGGAGAGGTAGAGCCAGACAGATCTCTGTGAGTTCGAGGCCAGCCTGGTCTACAGAGCAAGATCCAGGACAGGCACCAAAACCACACAGAGAAACCCTGTCTCGAAAAACTAAAAAAAAAAAAAAAAAATCTGCTGTGATTCAACCCAATAGTGTAGGGTGTGTGTGTGTGTGTGTGTGTGTGTGTGTGTGTGTGTGTCTGTCTGTCTGTCTGTCTGTGAGAGAGAGAAAGAGAGAGAGAGACAGAGAGAGAGAGTTGGAGAGATAGATCAGCTGTTAAAATCAATCACTGCTTGTCTTAGATGGCTTTGTTAACAACACAAGCTAAAGTTATTTGGAAGAAGAATCTCAATTGAGAAATGCCTCCATCAGGTTGCCTGGAAGCAAATCACACAGGCACATAGACACATATAAATAACAAATAAATAATAAATAGTAAATAGATATGCATCATGCCAATCGGGTGCTGTGTTGATAACACACACTTAAAGAAAAGTGCTGGACGCTCCAGTCTGTACACTGTTGTATCAGATTCTACCGCTATACATTTTACACAGTTACAAAATACTCTTTAATAGATAGAAGGTCTTTCTCTTTCCTTCTTTCTATTAGAGTAAGCCCAACAACTGTTTCTCAAGGAGGCGTGTGCTTTCTGACATGAACTGTATCTGTTAGATGTTCAAAATACACATCTCTCTGGGGAGATTCATTACAGTTCAAATTATACATGTCTGTTAAAGCGGGGATCAGTTCTACCTTCCACATATTTATTATTGCTGCTTTCTGAAACTTCCTTCCAGCCCCAAAGAGGTCTTAATCCCTGTCAAATGTTATTAAGTTACTAACTTTTATATAGTCTTGAAGGGGATTGTTTGTTCAGTTTCGGTGACTCCTGGTTGCTGCCAAATATTATTTCATTTCAGCACAGATGTAAAGGGTCCAATGACTTGAATTACTTCACAGTTCTGACACTGTGGAGAGATGGATACCAGTTTAATTATGGACAGCTGAAAATGATCTGGGAGTCACCTGCTCTGGATATTTATCATCATTATGAACTTCTCACCAGGCTGCGGCCCGAACACTTTCATAACGTCCCATTTGTGTTGGGCAGACATTATGATCTGTACAAAACCCACCTTGTCTGTCACCTTTGAATTTATGGATAGACAATTTAATATTGCTTGATTATTTTCTTTGCCTCCTCTTGGCGTGAGGAAATGTGTTTCAGTCATTTGTGTTCTTTTTCCTTCCCTCTTTTTTTTCGGTCTCTATTGCTTGCTCCCCACTGCTGCCACTACCCTCCCAGCTGCTTTTCCAATTATGCCTCGTTGGAAATTATTCATTACTTAAAGAATGTGGCCCGGATAGGCTAGATGCATGAAGGACCAAGCAGTGCAAAGACTGAAAGGCAGTCAGCACTCAGTGAACGCAGTGGGAATGAAAGAGGAGCCGGACGGAGGGAAGTTTGGGAGATAGAGGACGCTTTCTAGAGACCACTGCTGTCTTGCCTTACAGACATCATTAAGAAGCAGGATTTCTACCTCTAAGGTCCTCTGCCCACTGCTCTGTAACTACATATATTCTTCCACATTCTCTTTCTATTTCTGCCTTTCTCAAAATGGACCTTGATTTCTTCCAGCGGGGTTAGACAAAGGGTTGAATGGACTGAGCAGTCGGGCTCCAGCCAGCTGGTAATAAGCCTCACCCATCCAGCTGCTCCCCAGTCCTCTTCTCTCCTGAAAGCCTTTCAGGAGTCCCCATTCCATACTCCGTACTTAGATATCACTAAGAGCTAACTTCAGCCAGGAGCTGTGATGAAAATATCACTTACCACACTTAAGTCTTTATAGGAATTCCTTTAAATCTCAATATTGTCATGAGAACAGCACTGCTCACATTCTCTTTCTGTACATCTTTCTCAGTAGGGGGTGATCCACAGCCCCCCACCCCCAGATACCATTTTGGCAGTCTCTGGAAATATTGACTGTCACAGCTAGGTAGAAGCCATGGATGCGAGAAGCATCCTATAGTTCACAGGAAAACCTTCCACGACAAGGGTTACTGGTTCAAAATATCGATAGTGCCACTGATGAGAAGCTTGGAGATGGATTTTTTTTTTAATCTCTGAAGCCTGAAGGGGTTAAGTAGCTTGTTCAAAGCTACCTGGTGATATCTGGGAAGACTACAGAGTCCTAACTTGTGCCTTTGAGTCACATTGCAGGTAAGTAGTCCAAAGGCTCCAGCAATAAGCTAATCATTCCTGGTACCAAAGAAGCCACAGTTCCCAGCAAGAACCCTTTTACATAAGCACAGCTCAATGTATGTGGCCCTTTTCAACTGTTTGCTGACTACCTGCTCTGGCATCCTTTTTATTAAGTATATAGACTCAAGCCCAAAGAGAGCAACATTTGACTCTTAAGCATTGACATTTTTGTGCACATAGACACACACACTGGGACAAATAATTCCACTGATTTTTAAATGTTATTAGCAGATACATAACAAGTGCAATATAAAGGCAGATTACATAAGTAAATAGTCACACTGCCCCTAAAACTCTTTGAAGAAATAGAGTTGCAGTATACAATGAATAAATTATACATAATTAATCTGATGAATGGTTAACTGATAGATATAACATCTTGTTTTCTGGCTGTAAATCAAAATGACAGATCATCACACATATTCATTTTAAACTACCAATTGAAAGTGTTGCTGTTGTTCTTTTTACTTCTTCAGTAGCACAAATGCCAGTACTGAAAATAAATATAAATACTGTATAGATTTTAGAAACTCAATTACCTCCAAATTTTGTTTGAGGCACTCATATTTTGTATGTGTGTACCCAATACCAGTCACAGCACACACTTTCAAAAGTCACACGAATGCATGCATAGCCAGATCCTGTATCTCACACTCAGCACACCTTTCTGCCTTTTTCTCTCTCACAGTCTCCGTTGTATCCATGTCTACACCCACTCACATTCTCCCACACTTGTGCTGCTCCCGCCCGGGTTACAGGATGTGTTAGTTACTTAAGGAAGAGTTTATCTTGGTTTATCATTCCAGTGGGAGAGTTTATAATGGTAGGTACAGCATGCCATGGCCAAAGGCACGGGAGGAGGAGCAGGAAGCTGGCTGATCACTTGTTCTCCACATACAGAAATAAGAGAGAGACCAGAAAGCGGAGTGAAGCTGTGACCCCCCAAAGCCTGCTGGCAGAGATGCACATCCTCCGGCGAGGCCTCACCTCCTACAGGTCCTGTAAACTTTGCAAACAGAGCCACCAGCTGTCAACCAAGTGTTCAAACACACTGCCAGTGGAAGACGTTTCTCATTCTGAGCACAAGAGAAGGACTTCCATATCTCATCCAGAATTTCTCTCCTGTGTGGTCTGTACCTCAGCTACAGCAACACAAAGCAGGGGAAAAGGTGTTCCAAGAAGCACAAATGTTGAGACTGGGTTTCCTTTCACTGCTAGCCTTGGGTATGGAGGTCCTTTAAGTTTGAGAGAAGAGTCACCCCCTGCCCTCAGTCCTGCACAGCCATATCCAGTACTCACTGCTCGGAAAGCTTCCCCTACACTCTGTACTGAAGCACACAGTCTCAAAACACAGCTAATCACCCATGTAACTAAATTAAATACAAAGTGAGTTGCCAAGGGAAATTTCTCCCGTTCTCCTAAGTGTTAGGATGCAAAAGGCATCAGGCATTGAGAAAGCATATCAGAGGAGAGAAAGGTAACAGAAAAAAAATCAAAAGTAAACTGATACTCTTTGATTTTTTTGCCTCACACCAGCCCTGTTTATCTTCATACAGCAATAGATTTCCTAAATGCCCAGAAACAAAGATCTCAGCCTTGCCACCACAGATTTTTAATGCTGCCCACTTCAGCACACTGTGAATCTGAGCACACACTGTTACTGTCACAAGTGTGCAGGTTTTGCTTACACTGGTGGCGTCTGTTGAGGATAGGGCTGAACAATTGTCTTTTCTGGGTGTCTAAGTTAGGTTTTTATTGCTGTGAGGAGACGCCATGACTATGGCAATTCTTATAGAGAAAACATTTAATTGAGGGTTGCTTGCTTAGAGGTTCAGTCCATTATGATCTTGAAGGGAAGCATGGCAGCACAAAGGCAGACATGGTGCTGGAGCAGAGTGTGCTACATCTTGCAGGCAAGAGGAAGCTGACTGACTGTCACACTGAGGGAAGGTTGAGCAAAAGAGACCTCAAAGCCCACCCCACAGTGGCACACTTGCTCCAACAAGGCCATACCTACTACTAGTGCCACTCCCTTTGGGGACCATTTTCTTTCAAACCATCACATTCTACCTCCTGGCCCCTAAAGGCTTATGGCCATATCATAAGGCAAAAATGCATTCAGTCCAACTTCAAAAGTCCCCATAGTCTATCATAGTCTCTACACAGTTTAAAAGTCCAAAGTCTCTTCTGAAATGCATGGCAGTCTCTTAACTGTAATCCCCCTATAAAAATCAAAATCAAAAAAGCATAACACATACTTTCAACATATAATGGCACAGGATATACATTACTATTCCAAAACACAGGGAAGGGAGCATAGTAAGGCAATACTGGACCAAAGCAAGACCTAAAACCAGCTGGGCAAACTCCAAACTGTGCATTTCCATGTATGATGTCAAAATGCTCTTCAGATCTCCAACTCCTTTCAGCTTTGTTGACTGCAACACACTTCTCTCTCTTGGGCTGGTTCCACTCCCTGTTAGCAGCTCTCCTCAGCAGGTATCCCACAGCTCTGGCATCTCCAACATCTTAGGTTCTCTAAGGCAATCCATGCCTCACCTTCACAGCTTTGTGCAATGGCCTCTCTACTAGGCCTCCATTCAGGGACACCTTGACACGTGCCTGGCCTCGGCGGCTTTCTTTAGGTTCAGAGGCAAATTCCATATCCTGTTTCTTCTATCCTTAACTCTAAAGCCAGAACCATGTGGCCTTAGCTGCCAAGCTCTGCTGCTTACTAGGGCTGGAGCTTGGTCCCCTCTGTTAAATTACATCTTCACCAGCTTTCTGTCCTTCACTGCCTAAGCTTGGCTATCCTGAAACTTGCTCTGTAGACCAGGCTGGCCTCAAACTTAGAGATCTGCCATCCTCTGCCTTCCCAGTGCTGGGATTAAAGGAGTGAACCAACACACCTCAGCTCTAAACTTTTCTTTAATTCCTTTCTGGGTGGGATCTTGCCCTGAGGTCACCACTTCCTTTATTCTATTTCTTAATCCTTTTATCTTCTTGAACACAGGATTTAGCTCCATCTCACTTCCTGATGCTCTTTTTCCCCTCAGAGCTTACATTTTGTAAACTTTACTCTGCTCAGCTTGCTCCTTTTCATTATACATCTTCATTAGAGTTACCACTAATATCCAGAGTCTATATTAGGCTGTTTTGAGATTTCCTCTGCCAATGGAATTAATCCAACACTCTTCACTTTAGCCTCAGGCACACTCTTTGGACAAGGGCAAAAAGCAGCCACTTTCATCATTAAAATGTCATAAGACCAGTCTCCACATACTAACATTCTTCTTTGAAATCTCTTGGTCCTCACAGTTCATCAAATCACATTCAGCACCACTGTTTTTCATGCTCCTACTAGTATGACCCATTAAGCAGTGCTTAAAGCATTCCACTGCTTTCCTAACCCAAAGTACCAAAGCCCATATTACTCCAAACAAAAGCATGGTCAGCAAATACCCCACTCCTGGTACCAACTTCTGTTTGAGTTTGGGTTTTGTTTTTGTTTTTGTTTTTATTTGCTGTGAGGAAACACCATGACCATGATAATGCTTATAAACAAAACATTTAATTGAGAGTGGCTTATTATAATTTCAGAGGTTCAGTCCATTATGTTCATGAAGGGGAGGAGCATGGCAGCGTGGAGGCAGACATGGTGCTGGGGCTAAGAGTACTACATCTTGCAAGCAACAGGAAGTTTACTGTCACACTGAGGGAAGCTTGAGCAAAAGAGACCTCAAAGCCTAGCCCCCCCATAGTGACACACTTCCTCCAACAAGGTCATACCTACTAATAGTGCCACTCCCTTTGGAGGCCATTTTCTTTCACACTACCACACTGGGTATAAAATAAAAAATCCCCAAAACACAATTTTAAATGAAATAAACTTTTTCCTACTTTTCACATCATAAACCACTCTGACCAAAACACATGGCTACTTATGTGTTAGTTTTATCCAATTAAAAATAAAAGAAAAAATTTCAGTTCCTTCAACTTTTAGCAATATTCAGCTAATCATTAGCCACCATACACAGAAGCCATATCTTACAGTACAGATAAAGAACATTTCAATTACTACACCCACCTCCAAATAAAACTATCACTATCGATATAGACAAATATATAAAGTTGAAGAATGTCCTGTGTTGGTGATGGTGGACAACAGACTGACCCATGACATGTTGGTAGGAACAAAAATGCTACTAGTAAGAATATATGGAAGCCTAATATGAAAAAAACAGCCTGCATGTCCACCTAATTAAATGACCAAACACATAAGAGAAGACTACTGTCTATTAAAAAACACACACATGAGCAAAACATGTCAGTACAGCAAATTGTCCCAGATGTTTATACATAAAACACAAGCCACAAATCACTTAATCATACAAATAGCATGGTTACATAAAACATGAAGAGGGTGTGTGTTTGTGTACATAAATATATATAGATATATAGATATAGATGGAGAGGAGAGAGGGGGAGATCTGCTTATAAATGTACAGAGAACTATGGAAGGCAGCATGTGGATTGGTTCATAGTGGTCATCTCTAGAAAGAGGTCTGGTACAAGAATTGGGGAGATATTCTCTTTTTGCTGCACATCTTCTTCTGTTGTGATGTTTTTACCATGGGAATGGATAATGAATCCATCATACAATGAGAAAATGAGTTAACCAAAAGAAGGTGATTGTAAAAATTAGACCTAATTTAGATCCTTTTTATCTAAAAGCCTGCTTGCTTAGCTCTGTGCAAGTTTGGGTAGCATTGATCTCTAGTTGGAGATTCTACTCTTGTGTGCTAAATTATCCACCCAATTCTAAGTAATCTACCCAAAGAAGGGCTAAATATAAAATAATGCTTTGTAAATTGCCAGAGTTAGAGCAAAATTCCATAGCCCCCAAGAAAAACTCTCAAACCAAAGGATCTTTCCCTGCAAGGGGACCCCATAACAGTTAAAAGCTTCTGAAAGAAATGGCTTCCTTTGGCCTTCTACCTCCCCTGTCTCTCACACACATAGCCACTCCTTGCCATCTCCTTCACAACTTGCCTTAAAATTCTGCTTCAGGCAGGAGAAATACAGATCCAAAATCTGCACATCTGCAGCACTCACTTGAGATCAAGTGTGCATATTAAGCAGTGAACAAGCTGTCCCTTGTGGTAAGCACACTGGGGAAATCAGGCAGAAACCTCATGGTTTTCTACCTCATCCATCCATCCATCCATCCATCCATCCATCCATCCATCC
Organism: Peromyscus eremicus; assembly: GCF_949786415.1. NCBI lineage: Eukaryota > Metazoa > Chordata > Mammalia > Rodentia > Cricetidae > Peromyscus > Peromyscus eremicus. Next base: position 73,323,021 of record NC_081421.1, read on the forward strand.
ATCCATCCATCCAGTTGCCATGGGAATGTAGAAACCAATTCTAAGCACTGGGAAGGCATCTGCCTGTGCTTAGTATGTGAAGAGGTGCTACAAAGAGGAAGAGTGGTTGGGGGAGCACTAGTATCTGAGGGTGGGCCTGACTGATCCCCAGACAAGGGAAGGATTTCGCCTCTTTGTTTTATTTTCATTATCTCAAATCATTAGATGGCAAATCTGATGGAGTCTCCTTCATGCACAGTGAGTGTTGCAGAGGCAGATGTTGTTCCTGCTTAGTGTGCTCAGAATCACCAAGCATCCTCAGAGAAAAGGGCATCCATCCACATTTTCAAAGCACTCTTCACACAGCAACTATGTCCCATCCCCACTGTACTGCTTGACAGTCTTCCACAGTGACCTTTCCCAGCATAGGTCCCATTCAGTCACTCTGCCCAAAGCCTCCTCATGTGGGCAGGTCCTTCCACCTGCAGCCCTGAGCTACTGAGCTCCCTGGGACTCCAAGGCTTCACCTCATCACAGTTCTCACCATTTTAATGAGTTCAGTTCATCCCTACAATTCATGTTGGGTTTCTGCCTCAAGCCAGGTACAGTGACCTGATGAGTGCCCAGGTTCAAATCCATATCTGACTTCTTTCCTAACCAGTTTGGGAAACCGAGATTTTTTTGTCTAATTGCAATCAACTTCCTGCTACAGTGTTCCAACAAGTCTTCCCAAACTTACAGCCTTTGTTATCTTGCTATCGAATAAACACACTCATATGCAGAGAGAAGAGGGAGCACACAGACTGAAATACATACAAAAATGTATATACCCAGATGTACATACACATGTTGACCTTAACTCCCAGACAAATAACCTCTAGGGTACTGAAAGGTGGAAGGTTGACTCCTTTTCCTTAATTAGCACACATTAGGCAGGGAAATGAATGAAGCCTTTCCAACGTGGTCTGTAAAAAGGAGAGTCTTCTCGTAAATCCCCTGCCCCTTTCAGTTTTTAATTCCCTAAAAGGTGTCCTTCAAACAAAGGTCCGCTGAGGATTTGTTGTTCATCTAAAACCCAAGTCCTGGCTTCCGACTCTACATGTGCAAGTAACGGCGTGGAAAGAAAGAATTGCTGGAGGGAACTCATGTGTGCAGACCTTTTCCTTGCTGCCTCTCCTGGGGATGGCCACAGGAAAAGGTCCAGTCCCAAATTTTAAGTTGGCATAGACTTGTTTCTTTCTTGTTTTCTTTAATTTCATTAATTATCCCAAGGACACTCAAAAGAGCCATAGCTAGAGTCATGTGACTTCAGAGAAAGCCCAGAGGACAGGTGTGTCCAGGCTTTGCCATCATGGGTGGTGCCTCTTTTAGGCTGAGCTGTCTGGGGGTATGTCTGGCACTGAGTGGTTTCCTTATGGACAATCAGGGCCAGCCAGAAGGAGGCGTTCCACAGGGCTACATCACCCTCTACTGTACCCACTTTGCATCTACAGCTCATCGAGTGCCAGGTGCCTGCTATCCCAGTGACATTTCCCAGCACCCATCTCCTCGCAAGAGTAAGACATCACTGCTTGTTTGATGATATGCCAGGTTTTTATTGAAACCCAGCATGGTACAATTTTCAGATATGTAAATTAACTTTTATGGCATGCAAAATACTTCTCTCTGGGAACTTTTGCTGGTGCTTCTAGTACATTTTAACCCAATGAGGTAATGTTCATGCATTTTTGGAGTCAAGAGGCTAGGAAGTACATTCAGATACATCCCATCCGTTGCCACGACACTAGGTGGGCTTCACCCAAACCTTTCTGGGCACAGGTGAGAATCCAATCTTCGAAGATCACCAGGAGAAGACTGAGGCTCTGGGTAGCCCGCTCCAGCACTGACTCCCTTCAACACTGTCATGATCTCTGTACTCCACAAGAATGTTCCATGCCAGACTACTATGAGCTTTAAAACCCCAAATTTGAATATTTGGGACCAGATGTCACAAAGCAGCCTGATTGTCAACACACTATTCAGCTGCTGTTGAAAAATGACATTTCAAACCAAACATTGACACTCACCCTTGGGGTTGGGACCAGTCACACAGCTTCATTTTAGAACAAGTTCCTAGGCAGCAGACCCCCTTAGGATCCCAGAACATCTTGGATCTGGTCATTATTAAATGGAGAGGATCTGCAGGTGTCCTGTCCATTTTATTGATCCCTAAAATCACATCAATCATGCCCTTTCCGTAATTTGTGCCAGCAGAACAGAACCTGCCAGGAAAAGCAGCAGCACTGTGCTTCCTGGGGAGCACTCCTCTCTCCACCCCCCACATACACATACACACAAGACACACACACACACACACACACACACACACACACACACATGCACACACGCACAGATGCACAGACACATACACACATAGCTATACACACGCACGTAGATGCACACACACATACAGCTTTTGGGTCTCTGGTTTGTTCCTTTGGTTTTTGGAAAGGGAAGCTTTCCTGGGTTTCTCATCCTCAGTGCAGAGCAGGAACCTGTGCAGTCTCCACAAAGTCTAATCACATTTTGGCATGTGAAGATCCACAGGGCATTCTCCAGTTCGAAGCAAAATATGCACCTCCCTTCCGTTAGGCTATTTCCCTTGGCAAAGGGGAAAGTCAGAGAGACTGGACTGGCCATGGAAACCCTGACCCAAGAACTAGCGTGAGCCTCAGACAAGACACAGCTCCAGAGAAGCAGTGCACGCGGTCATTGTCTGAGATGGAGAGCCTGAAATTGACACCATATGCACCGGAGGAGCAATTGCTCCAAGGGGTGGGGGAGAAAAGCCACATGTCAGAACACTTTAGCAACACCTAATCCATCTCGAGGTTATAAATAAATATGATGCTCCTTTAAAAACAAAAGTTGAAAAATCTTTAACTAGATTGCTTCTGTGACAATCCTTCAGGCAGAAATGGACTTTATTAGGGAGACAACAGGAATCAGGAGAAACGCATAACAACTTTTATGGTATATTTTACATGATTTTATTTTTTTCTTGCAGTAAATAAAGTGGTTATAGGGCTCCAAGGAAAAGGACCCAGATGTTAGAAAGTTGTGTGAAATTTAGGGGAAACAAGCTGTAAAAAACGCAGCCATAAAATAGGCTGTCAGTGCCACACATCTGGACAATACAGCTGTATGTTCCCAGTGCCTGTCGTCACCCAAAGAAAACTCAATAACCTCATTTCACCCCAATTAGTCCACATACCAACAGGATCAACATTAAGCTGCAAGAGGGGTGCAACATTCATATGGTGCCCCTGTGTCAAGCAGCTTTTATCTTTCACTTGGATTTGGTCACCAAGAAATAAGAGACTGCCAACATAGTCGTTTCCACTATTATAAAACTCGGTTCTATTATAATGTCCTAATAAGTCAAAGTGTGACAGTTTGGACTACTGGCTATGCCAAACAACAACAGACTTTCTGTAGCATGAAAGTGACCTGTCAATCATCCCAGATGGGACCCTGCCTGGGTCTACTTAGCACAGTTCTGGGAGTCTGGCACCATTGTACAAAGTGCTTGCCACCTTGTAGGAGACGAAGCTGGGAATGAAACAACCCAATCTCAATGGCACTGGGCACATTTCCCCGTGTATGTATTTGGCCAGTAACGGCCTGTCTTTGCATTAAGATAAATATCCCAAAACACAAAGAAAGCACCATATCATCCTCTTATCACTGATAGACTGTGTCAAAGACTGTAAAATGTCACCTTTCCTAATAATCGTGTTTCTTTATAGGTGTTGGTGGCAGCAAAAACAATTATGGACAGTGGAGAGAAACTTACCTTACCCTTGATAGGGAAACTCTTGAAATTTCAACTTCTCCAGGTTAAAGTAAAGGACCAGCAGAGACGAGAAAACGAAAAGAAGGTACTGTACGGCACCTGGGCCCCCAGACCTCAGCAGGTAGTGGGTGAGACACAGTTAAAGATGTTCCCCCTTCCTAAGCCACCGGAGCCTGTGACCTGGTTAAGCTGGAAGTCACCTTTTGTCCTTAGGGAAGGAGCTACTCATAGATGTGTTTGAAGAACTGTGATGACATTAAAAAGAGTACCCTCATTTGTGAAAGTGGCACTATCCAGGTCATGCAATCAAGGTGGCTTTGTGGTAGAATCCATAAAGTATTGTAGCAGTAACGGGGCCCAGGAAAGAGACAGAGACACAGCAAGTAAATATAAAAACAAGAGGGCAGCGTCCTCAAGTCTGGAGCTCATTGTTTACATTATCTGTGATACTCTCAGAGTGTTCATTAGAATGGCAAACACCGCTGTCCTTCCATAGCAAAGTGACAGTTTCAGGAGCATCTGTCCTTCCTATTTCCAGACCCTCCATTTGATCATTTTTTCACATATGGAAACTTTTCATTTACTTTGCCTATGGAAATCAACCAGCCTGCTTTTTTAAGTCACATTTGCATCTGAAAAAAAATATTTTAAAAAGTTCTCAGTAAACTGATGCTCAATTCAGAGCCATTTGTTATGATCATTACTTGAAGTGAGAAATGCTTTCCTTAGTTTTCAAATCATGCTGAAATATCTTTGTGATGCCAAATGCTTCTCTATGTATGTGTGTAATGAGTATGCACATGCATATGTGAAATGGGTTAGAAATGTGAATCCTTTGTGACCTTAAGTAGAAGGAACAAAAACCAACTGATGGAAACAGAAAAGGTAAATATGTATTCCCATGATGCCTCCCTTACCTTTGAAAAATCCTTAGGTCTAGGAATCCTATTTGATTAAACTCCTTACTGGATAGTTGGAGTGGCCATCAAAATGATGATGATGATGACATCACTTTGTCCTTGCAATATAGGGCTCTATGCTTCCCTAAGAGGAGCCCGTTTATCATCATATTATGGTGGCACATATGTACCCAGGAAAATTCTATTCCCAGAAGTGGTTGGTGTTATAGTTTTCTATCTACTGATGCTCCTTCCGTCATTGATCGTAGATTTGTACCTTAAGAAACACTCAGAGAAGTTAAGAGTTAGCAGAAGAGAATTTAGAACATATCAAACTACTATAGAAATCACTTCTTTTGTGTTTAAATGCCAATGTCATGGGAGAACTTGAATTATACACTTTTATATAAACCATGTGTTTAGTAAAATGCCCACACCTGTGCACAGACGAACAGGGTGCTGGAGTGTCACTTTATGTGTTTGCCACCTATTATAATTCAGTAATTGTTTACTGCAATATTTTCAGATTTCAGTAAGCAATCTTCAAATAAAAGTAGAATATCCTAGACACTTGGGAATTTTTTAATGCATGAAATGACATAAAATATGCTTGCCTTATTCTTTTGCTCAGCGTTTCTCTGAATTGTGAATTATTTAACACAGTTAGGAAATTCTGAGCCTATGGAAAGAACCCTGATTTGCTTGTTGAAAATCTGAGTGTCTAATGAACTGTGGCTTGAACTTTAGATATTGGAGAAAAAAGCATGAGGCACAGTAAAAGAGCTCTGAGCAATTAAGAACCAACAATTACATAATCTAATTTAATGTCCTTATTATCAGTGGTTCCCAGAGCATGAATCCCTTGTGTCTGAGTTGAAACCATCTGAGTAGGTGCTAAATAAATTGATGAAAACTGATTGGAATAGATTATTCCCTAGAAAGACCTCCTCATAAATGTGAGATGAAAGGAGTTGTTTGCGGGGTGAGGTAATCTATGTACATTTCGGCAACACTGCCCGAGAGGTTAGTTGGAACAATTGAGGTTAATGCTTGTCAGCCAAAAGTCTAGCAGAGAGCAAAGTAAGCATGTATAACATATAGTCTGCTACAGCTAATGGAAGTGTGTTCACAGTGGGGAAGAGGATTTTCTTCCTCTGCTGAACCCAGGAGAAGGCTCTGCTTTTGCAGAGGGAGTGGGTCTTCAGCCTTTTCAACCTTGCCATTAAGTCTACAGAGATATTTGCTTTCATGTGTTAATTCTAGTATATTGCTTACATCTGTACAGCCCCAAGAATGTTTTATATCTTCTGTGTTTGATTTTTGGAAACGAACTTTCTAAAAAATCAATGCTTTAAAAAAAACATCCGTAGCAGTAATTACAGAAAACATTGAGGCAAAGATGAGGACGCAGAGAACTAATGGAGTTAGGTGTCTCTTGTCTCTTTGCCCCTGTGGAACAGATGTCATGTGTCACTATATATTTGGTCCTATTTCTTCAATCAAAATTTTCTTTACAAGTAAATGGTAAATTATACTTTCAAGTGCCAGATAGAACAAAGATATTTTAGACTCGGTGAAGTCAAAGAGCGTGCTGCAGTTGGATTCTGGCCATTGCTTTTGCCTTCTGCTTTGAAAGAAAACTTGCTAGGTTATTAACATCATGAAAACTATAAGAAAGAGGTACTTTGGAGAAAAAAGTGTAAAACCTTTAGCATGTGAATTCCTAGGATACATGTAGCAGCTTCTAATTGTAAATAGGTTGAACCTGTTTGAAAACATGGATCTGTTTGGAAACACTTTGATAATGACTTCCAGATAGATCAATATAGATATAGATGATATAAATATAGATTAGAAGCATGCTCTATTGTATAAACATTTCTAAGATCTTAGAACTTCTGAATATGATTCTCCTGCATTATAATAGCAAGTTAGACTGTTTATTATGTCATAAAACTTAAACGGGAGTGTTTGCTCAGAAACACATCTCCTTTATACCATTATCTCAATGATCATTCTATAGTGTTAGTCCTGTTGTTATCATCTGTTGTTATTTCATCAGCTTAGCAAAAATTCACTGAAACAAACATCTCTGGACTCGGTGTACCGGGTGCAAGCACTCTCATAATATTCAGTATGGTTTTAAAATAAATCACTTGGTTTTTGTTCTGAAACATTTTGATTTAGCTATTATATGAATTTCTATTTTTACTCACTGTGGCTTCTAACTAACTCTAAATTTTGTGTTATATATTAATTATAAGCACTTACTTAACTGTGCATTATATCTCAGATTGAAAAACTAAAAGAAAATATTTAATGTTCAAAAAGTTGAAAATGGCTCTGGCTATATTACAAAAAAAAAATCATTGACCTTTAATATCATTGACCAATGTAAATGGAGTCTTCCATCTTTCAGAACTGAAACCAAAATATTTGCAAAGGCTTTCTGAAAAGACCTGAATATATTTTAATTGTGTCTGTCATGGATGAATTCAATCCGTTCTCATTTTCTTAGACTTTTATACCAAATGCTTTTACATGAAAGAACAGCCCTTTCTGTTTGTGGCTTATGTACTGAGAGCATGTTGACTTATTTTCATATGCACCAGGATGGGGGAAAGACAGACATAAAGAACTATGGACTGACAGTATTCAGCAAAATTTTCATTAAAAAAAAAATTAAAACAGCCCAGAGTAATGAAGCCCACACGAGCCTCCTCCCAAAGAGAAATGCTCCCAAAGAGAGACGCTCCATGGACATTCCCCAGCTTCCTCCAGTCAAAGCCCCCAAAGCTGGAAATCCGCCATCAAAATGCCATTTTTCGCGTGTGTTTTGTTTTAAAAGAAAGGCCATGGGGACAGACCAGGAAATTACAGGCTGGTTAGTTTTGATTCAGTTGTGGTTAAATTCTTCAGAAACTATTTTAAGAAGTCAAACAGAGGAAGAGCAGGGGCTCTGTTCGGAGGGACCCGTGTGGTTCCAGGAAAGAAATAACTTGCCTCACTAGCTGGCTGGAATTCTTTGAGGCAGGATTATCAAAACGAAGATACAACCAACACAAATGGAAGATCTAAGCAACCCCAAACCCCAACAATCCAGGAGAAATAAATGGCTCCCCAGCTGGCCTCTGCAAAACAGAGCTGTTCTTTGCTGGCTGTTTTGATTTTTCTTAATGAAAACTTTTCACAGACTTCTAGAAAATTTTTAGAGGGAAAAAATAGACTAGCCTTTTAAAATAGCAATTAGTAATAGGTATCTACTATTATTGACCATTTAACTCTATATTTTCAGACATGTTATATCATCTAATGCTTAAATGATTTAATGTAATTAGTACAATGAACCGTTCCCAATTTGCAGACGGCAAGACTGTGGGTGGTGGAAAGTTAAACATGTCTGAAGGCCAACAGCTATGCTCTCAGTAGTTGGGAGTCAGTTTGCAGCCATCCAATTGAATGGTATGTTATTAACCACTGTGAACACCTCTCCTATGTGTCTCAGTAATTCTGCGATGGACTCTGGGCTCTCATGCAGCCAAATGCTATCCAGTCATGTTTCCTCAGGACTCAAGGCTTTGCCAGGCAATCTGTCAACAGCCATCTGCTCCCACTAATTACTTTTCATACAACTTCCTGAGATCCAATGTGGGGACAGTTGTCAAGAAAAGGAAGAAAACTCTCCAAAGACACATGCCATTGGGTTAACCAATCACTGATACCAAGGGCAATCATGACTTGATTTCTAATCCTTCCTTCCTTCCCAAGAAATCACACAGTCACTTAAGGAAAAAACTTTCTGAGACTATTCCACACACCCTAATGCCTTCTCCTTGCCCCTTTGGATGGTTAACTAGGATATTATTAGTTTGCATGATGACAAAGCCTCTCTGAGCCATGTCTGATCCTGCAGGAGGCATATATCACACCTGCCCCCCCTCACCCACCACAGACACTCCCATGTTTTCATTCACTGAACTAGGAATTGCACCAATTCCCTCCCATTCCTATTTGATCAGATGAAACAATACATCCCTACACATGAATTTTTTTATTTGTGTATTTATGTGTATATGTGTTGGTACCTACAGAGGGCAAAAAAGGACATTGATCCCCTGGAGCTGAAGTTATGCACAGGCACTTGTGAGCTGCCCAGTGTGGGTGTTGGGAACCAAACTCAAGTCCTTCGGAGGAGCAGAAAGTGCCCTTCACCTCTGAGTCATCTCTCTGGCCCCACTAAATATATATTTTCTTCACTCTAACACAAGGGTTCTCAACATGTGGGTCACAACCCTTTTGGGGGTTGAGTGACCCTTTCAGAGGTCATCTAAGACCATCAGAAAACATAGATATTTAAATTATAATTCACAGCAGTAGCAAAATTACAGTTCTGAAGTAGCAATGAAAATAACTTTATGGTTGGGGGGGGTCATCACATGAGGAACTGTATTAAAGGGTCGCAGCCTTAGAAAGGTTAAGACCACTGCTCTAACAGCTCTCTGGAGAGACAAGATCTTAATTCAACTCCATGCATTTTCAGATGTTTGGAGGTACTGGAAATGACCTGGAACAGTAAGAAGGGGGAGGGAGAGTGAAGGAGAGCAAACAGAAATTACAGAAGAAAAATATATCTAAGGCATAACAGACACAATACAATACTACAATCCTGTTATTACCAAATAATGGTAATATTTGGTATGCTTCCTTTTCTGTTATTTCTTTATAGAGTTGTAACCATGGTAAAATATTTCAATAGTTTTTAGTTAAAATGTGTCATAATTTTGCTATTATCACAATATCCATATCTATTGTTTTTACTTGTTCTGTGAGTTTCTACTGCTTACCATAATTTTCTTATGCATTCTTCTTTTGTTAGACATGTATGTGCTTTCTACATTTGGGGGAATAACTAATATATTCCATAGTACACGGTACTCAATATTTTGACTAATTTAATTAGTGGAGAATTTAGAACTGGATTAACTGGATCCCAAAATGTTCCCATAATCTTGTGTTTTCAAAGTGAACTGTGACCATTACACATAATTCTCTATTTAAAAAAAATTCTCTGATCAAATTAACTTGGTGATCACTGTGTGTCATGCACCATCTTGGAGATTTGTTAGTATGATAGCTCATTAAAAATGAAGGAATTTCGTGAAAAATTTTGAAATTTATCTATTGCACACATGTGTATACTGAACTTGGAGCGTCCTTGCTCCCCCCATTAGCTGCTCTCATCACTCCATTTGTCCTGCTGAATCTGTTTTCATGAGGATAACTATGATTAATATTGCCTTACCCCATACACAGTCTCTCTGCCTGTCTCTAAGGATCCCACCATCTCTGGCATCAGTCAACTGCTTACCAGGAATAGTGAGATGGTGGAAGAGTTCCAACCCAACTCCTTATAAAACACATAGTGAGCTATGTTAGGTACAACTTAAACCAGCCTGCTTTTTCATCCCTCTCTTTCATCTTGTGAAAACCTTATGGGAGGCCACACATATGCCAGTTAGTTACACACGATGTGTAGATCATCAGCCATAAGAATATATGATATATAGCTGTTCACCCTCATGTCCTTGGCTTTTACCACTGACCTCCCATTCCTAGTGAGAAAAGGAGAATGAATGTCAATTATGTTTGAATGTTAACATCAAGATATCATTGAGAAATAAAATATTATCTAAAACATTTGAAGTATCGAATAACTAGGTTGCTTTGTTACAGAATAAGATTTTCCCTCGTCTTTAAAAATAATAATAATAATAATAATATAGCTGAAGATTCTAGGTAGAGTCACTTAACAGTCAACTGAGTATGTGGGATGCTGTAAGTGTCTCCAGTTATTGCTTTGTATGAGGCCTCCACATCTGCTAAGTAGCTTAAATGGTTAAGAAATCCCTGTGCCTATCCAAAGCCCTCCCACAGTAGGAGGCATCCAGATGCCTTCTATTCATGCTGTGTTTTAAAGAGAATGCATTCCCAAATGAACTTGACCCTCCATTCATGTGCTAGGGAACATGTGTTCCCCAAACATGGTAGGGGAACAACTTTGGGGATACTCCCTGCCTGCTTTTTGTCTTGAATTGACAAGAGTCTCCCTCAAAACTTTTAAGCTATGAGCAGATGACGAAGGGTAGGAATATGAAGTGATATTATCCCAAAGCAAGAAAGGCCAGAAAAAGAGTATGTGAAGGAAGTTAGTTTGTGATTTAGGGTTCATCTCTGCTGAGTGTTTATCCAGTCTGGCTTGTTCCTCTTTTACCTCCAAATCCTACGATATAACCCTGTAGGTTAGAGAGGAATACACAGAATGAGAGAAAAATAAAAGGAAGATAAGAGTTGAACTTCCTGTGCCTGGAGCTTAGTAGAAATGGAAGAATCAATTTCAAACCAAGGAACATCCTTGGATCCTAGCTGTCAGTCATTGTCCAGGATGAGAGGGCTGAGGACACTGCCTTGATATGGGCGATGGGAGGAGTGAAGGACAATCTAGATAGAGGAGAGGAGTAGGTAGACCAGCCCCGAGGTCACTATGAAAGGATAGAAGGGAGCAAGGGATCTGTTCAGAATCTACCAAGGAACACCTCTGCCAGACCTGGAGTCCATTAGGACTAGATACTTGTATCTGCTCCTGTTCACTACCATAGTTTCTCTACACTAGAGAAGCCTTTCTGCACCCAGAGGTTCTTTCATAGCCAATTGAAGTTCTACCAATTGAAAGTTCATTATTGTTACACAGAAAACGAAAGATGGTGAATTGTCTAGAGAAAAGGCCAATGACAGCCATGTAAAAATGATACAAATATATGGAAAGAATGAAGCAAATATTTTCACCCATCTTCCTAGGTAGTGAAATTATAGTAATTTGTGTAAATTCTTTGTTTTCCAATTTTTTAGTAATGATTATTATTTTTATAGTACAATGGTATTTAAGGAGGCTGACTAGGGTGAATCAAGACCTTTCAGAACACGTTTGTGAAGGTGAAGGAGGCCAATAGTGATCATTCATTTATACTAAAAGAAATTAATCCAAGATTTTTTCCCCCAGACTCCTAGTTTGGCTTCATTAATAGAAGGAAAAAAAATGGTAGTGAGTGGGAAGAACAGCTAGAAGACACGGAGAACATCCACCAGCTACTACTGGATCCCTGGGAGGACAGACCAGAAGGAGGGCAGACAAAGACAGAGAGGACATGGGAGAGAAGTAGAGGAGCTTATTGTCTCACATCACACCTGCATGGCCCCTACCATAGCTCAGTGTCCTCAGACAACCTGTATGTCTTAACAGAAATTGTGCATCTTGCTTTGGGAGATCAGATTAAAAGCATAATATCTGAATGCACCTTTCTAGATACTGGTACCAGAATTTGTCACTTCTTTTGAACTTGGGTTTATGATCAATCCATTTCTCTCTAAGGCCCCAAGAATACTCATAGGAAACAATGCTCAGGAGTTTATGAACTGATAAACTTTGGCGGGGGCAGATCATGTAAGAAGTTTCCACTGTGCTCTGCAAATGCATGTAGAATGCTGAACTATTTGAATGAGTACATAATAAAAGTTTATTCTTAGCCGGGTGATGATGGTGCATGACTTTAATCCCAGCACTCGGGAGGCAGAGGCAGGAGGATCTTTGTGAGTTCGAGGCCAGCCTGGTCTACAGAGCGAGATCCAGGACAGGCACCAAAACTACACAGAGAAACCCTGTCTCAAAAAAACCAAAACAAAAAGTGTATTCTTTAAAGTAATTTAACCTAAAATCATTTCCTTATCTCATATCAAAGAATTACAGCTGTGACTTCACTGTGGCAAAGCTAGATAACTACCAAAGACATTCACAGGCTTCTCACTTTGTTACGTGTACCATCACCCAAAGCTGTGCTCTCGGAGGCCCCATGAGTCCTGCTAGTGCCTGCAGGCTAATTGGAATCAGGGCCCTGGCTATGCTCCAAGGACCCATTGCAAAGAGCATGGGTTATACAGCCCTCTGGTCTGGCATTCCCCGTTCAGTAACTTGAAAATTAAATTGTTGCTTGCCCCCACCAAGCTTTCTTCCTCCTTTGTAAAGTGAAGCTAATGTCCCACCCATTGTATTGTACCTGTAACAATACAATGGACTTAACAAGACACAATGTCTACTGTAAAACATGAACTCAGTAAATAGAAATATTCTAATATTGATGATGACAGCTATGATTCAAATAGTCATTTGCTAATTTACTGCTGTAAATATTTCTTTCAGTATTACAGGGCAGACTTACTGGCCTAAACTGCAATTTTTCTCTGTGTAGAAAAACAGAAAGCCATAGAGAACTGCAAATGTAAACTAGAGAGGTGTGTTTAATGGTTTGCAGCCCTGGTACCTGATACCGCAGCCTGGCCGCAGGTATATGCCCAGTTTTCCAGACCCTCCCATTGGTCTGTCATTCATCACGGTCTTGGACACTTGAATCGGCACTAGCATCCTTGACCCCTCTAGGTCTCTTTTCCGTTGTGATTTGTTTCTTTGCTGTTTTTCTTATGGTGAACAAGGCTCTTCATAATGGCTCCTTGATTATCTAATAGTCATTTCCTTCATCCCACATTAGCCATTTACTCCTGTGGTCCTACTATGACCCATCATCACTAATGCCTTAAGATCTCACATTCTCTATATACTTTGGAAATCAGCCCTCTGTCAGATGTGGGGTTGGTGAAGGTCTTTTCCCAGTCTGTAGGCTGTCTTTTTGTCTTATTGACCGTGTCTTTTGCCCTACAAAAGCTTCTCAATTTCAAGAGGTCCCATTTATTAATTGTTGTGCTCAGTGTCTGTGCTATTGGTGTTATATTTAGGAAGTGATCTCCTGTGCCAATGTGTTCGAGAGAGTAAATCAGTATAGTGGTTTTTCAGAAAATTGGGAATTGATCTACCTCAAGACCCAGCCATACCACTCTTGGGCATATACCCAAGGAATGCTCAATCATACCATAAAGATACATGCTCAACTATGTTCATAGCAGCACTATTAGTAATAGCCAGAACCTGGAACCAACCTAGATGCCCGTCAACTGAAGAATGGATTAAGAAAATGTGGTACATATACACAATGGAGTACTACTCAGCAGAGAAAAACAACGACAACATGAAATTTGCAGACAAATGGATGGAACTAGAAAATATCATTCTGAGTGAGGTAACCCAGAAGATCAAACATGGTATGCATTCATAAGTGGATACTAGATATAAAGCAAAGAACAATCAGACTGCAACCCACAGAACCAGGGAGGCTATATAGCAGGGGGGACCCTAGGATGACTGTGGCTTATAATAAGTTTTGGTTTTACTCAATTACTGGGCAAACCTCAATGAAACATTTCACTATTAGGATAAGAATTTGTACTGTATCAAGCTGATAATAGATAGATAAATAAATAAATAAATAAATATAAAAAATAAATTAAAAAAAAAGCTGGATACCTTCTACCAATCCAAAAAAAAAAAAAAAAGATCTCACGGTCTCTAACCTTGGATGTTCCTTATCCTTTCCTCTTAAAAATGACCTAATAACACACACACATACACACACACACACACACACACACACACACACGGGGGGGGGGGGGAGGGAGTTATTCAGCCCCATTGTAACTGCCAGTGCATGGGAGCCACCCATCTCCATTCGTTGCCATTTCTGCTATTTTGCTCCATGGTCCAGATGACCTTAATCTAACCACGCTTTACAAAGTCTCATTTCCGTCATGATTATGAACTCAGTGACCCCTCCTACCCTTTCCCTGTCTGGATCTGAGCAGACACAGAAGACAGCATGAGGCGTTCAGAGGACCCAACATGCTGGTTTTATTCTCATCTCAGCACTGAGTTCTGCTGCTTTTTCTAATACACTTGCTCTCTGACTGTCTAAGGTGACTGGGACACGCTCTCACCTCATTGGAACGTCCCAATTTCTGCCTGCTCATCTCTGCTGCTGAGTTTACCTCCCACTTCTGAAAAAATGGAAACATTCTCTCACCACCACCCAGACCTCTTCCTTTCTTTCATCCACACCCAGACCACTGAGCCTCTCTCTGTGGCTCCTAAAGAACTAGAAATTTTCTCTTCCTAGTGAATCTTGTCTTAAGATTTTCAGTTTTCCCCGAACCTTCAGTGTCTCCCTCTGTCCTGGATCATTCCATCAGCCTGCAAAGCTCCTGGCTTTATACACAAAGGTACATTCTTACCTTAACTTCAGACCCACTGTCCTCTGCTCACCTGATGGATGACTCAGAGCTCTAGGCCCCTTCACAAGGAAATTTCCCAAGGCAGTTGCTCATACAAATGCTCTCCCTGGTGTCCCTGTCTGCCTGTCTACCACCTTTACAGCCCACCACAGCTGTTCCTCTCATGTTACCTGCAACGACCAATGCCCCTTCCTGCCCTGTTTGGTCCACTTGCTCTCTCTTTTCACCGTCTACATTTGTTTTTGACCTTTTGTTCACTTCTCCTTCTTTTTGGCTGATTTCCTCTGCTGTACCGAATGGGTCAGTGTTGGAGTTCCCATGATCCAAAGCCCAATTTTCACAGTTTTTAAGAAACTCTTGAGCCGGGCGGTAGTGGCACACACCTTTAATCCCAGCACTCGGAAGGCAGAGGCAGGCTGATCTGTGTGAGTTCGAGGCCAGTCTGAGCTACAGAGTGAGTTCCAGGAAAGGCTCCAAAGCTACACAGAGAAACCCTGTCTCAAAAAACAAACAAAAAAAAAAAAAAAAAAAAAAGAAAAGAAACTCTTACCCAAGTCATTTCATCTCTTCCCATTAAATTAGCTGACCCCAATGACTTGCTCCTGCTTTTGTAACTGCAGTCATTATCTCCTCTGAATGGAAAATGTCGCTCTTAGTGTCACAGGGCACCTGAAGTACAGCATGATCACATATAGTGTTCTTCACAACTTCACTGAAAACCACTTCTCACCCAATCTTCTCCACCTCAGTAAGGGCCACCACCAAACCACCCAGTGGCTCAGACTCAAGTCCAGAGTGTTCTCTTCGATACGCCTCATGACTAATCATTTGACTCTCACAGTTTCAACATCCAAAATGGATCTCAAATCCATCTCCTTTTCTCCACTTTGCCAACACCTAGATGGGAGCCACAGTTAGGTCTTCTCTGAACTATGTCCAGTTTCCTCATTAGACTTCCTGTTTTCTGTAGACTCCCCCACCTGCAAACCCTCAAGTCTTCCTACTGTGTTGTCAATGAGGTATGAATTCATTAGCCCTATCTCCAAAGCCCTGGGTGACCTGCCCATGCCTGGTCTCCTACCCTTGTCTTGGGCCACTCTGCCCCTTTTGCCCTGCCAATATGCCTTTGGGTTCTCCGAACACACAGTTCCTTCATGTCCAAATGCCTCCACACATCACCTTTTCCCTGCTTCTCATGTGCATTATGACTCATTTTTCAGGTTTTTACTCAAATGTCACCTCCTGAGAGAAGGCATTCCATCTTCCAACTTATGAGCGAAGTCTCCTCTGTCACTGTCTCTGAATTCACTAAACTTTTTTTTTAAGATTTATTTATTTATTATGTATAGAGCATGTTTTGCCTGTAGGCCAGAAGACGGCACCAGATCTCATTACAGATGGTTGTGAGCCATCATGTGGTTACTAGGAATTGAACTCAGGACCTCTGGAAGAACAGTCAGTGCTCTTAACCTCTGAGCCATCTCTCTAGCCCCTCACTAAACTTTGTAGTTCTATTTTTGCCTGTTTGTTGACATAGCTTCCTTCTCCCTTCGACTGAACTCGAAGAGGTAGTGCCTAGCCCTACTGTAGGCACCAATTCTATAGAGAGCAGAGGGAAGTGCTGGGCCCTCTCATATCCTAGTACCTCACCTGTATCACACCCGTGGAGTTCATGACCCTCCCAGCCTCTGCTGCTGTCTCCCTCGACTCATGAAAATGTCCACTGGATGAGCAAGTGAGTAAATGATGCTGGTGTCTCACAGGTTTCCACAACTTCTGTTCCTGCTGATATTTTCTCATTAGGCTTAGTTCATCTTCGTCCCTGGGGATAGAATAAGAGAGACAGTAGTCTGGTAGGCTTGACTTTGACAATGTGCTCTTTCTCTTTTAGCAGCCCTTGTCTGTCTGGCATGGGGCTGGTTTCTGGAACTTTCTCTTCCATCCCAAGGTTTATGCTACTGCTGTTGTTGCTGCTGCTGCTGCTGCTGTTGCTATAGTTGTTGCCTCCATCTCTTCTACTATTTTTTTTACCACTTGCATATGCTTCAACCATATTCAATTTCTCTTTATTCTCCAGAAGCAGTGGTGTACTTTCACAGTCTTTACCCAGTGCTATAAGCAGCAGCAGTAGCCTTCACAGAGATTTGTTTCTCAAGGTTGCTGAGGAACCAGTGCTGGAGGGGCAGAGTGCTGCCCACACTGGAGCCCCCACTCTAGGCAGGGAATCCTTTGACACCAATGATACCAGTCATGAAAGCCAAAACTGGCCTGAGTTCTTCAGAGCCCTTGGCAGCCAAAACTCATGTGGAGTAGAGGACAAACCTCCCTCCCCCCATGATGCTGCTTATTAGCTGAGTAGCAAAGTTTCCTATCTTCAACTTACCCTACCTATGATATCTGAGAAGCCTTCAAATTAATTTTCATGACCTTAAGAAATTGATATCAAAGTACCAAAGTAGTGGTACAATATTTTAATTACTTTTTGTCTTCAGTGTTGTTGTGTATGGAAAAACGTAATAAGATCCATATATTGTAAATAGCCTGTAGAGTCATCCTCTTGGGACCAGTACTCCAGTGTCATTTTAGTGGGAATAAATGCTTCCAGTTTATAAACACAGGTACAATTACACTATGAAATAGTATGCAGAATTGGGGGGGGATTTTTGAAGGGAGGGGTGGTAAATATTAGATCTGCCTGTGAGCTAAGCATGGCCCAAGCTGTCTATGAAGAACTCAAGTGACCAGTGGCCTCTGCCGACCCCTGTCTATGTTTCAGACAGCAGCCAATGGTCAGGGCTGCACGCTTTTGGGTGGAATTGTAATAAAGAGAATTTCTCAGTGCTAAAACCTCTAAAGACATTTTAACCTTTAAAAATAGCCAGTATGGGCAATGGTCGAGAGACAGCCCGAACTGACCTACTCTTGTGATGGGATGGCCAAACACCCTAATTGTCGTGCTAGAAACCCCATCCAACGACTGAGGGATCTGGATGCAGAGATCCATGACTAGGCCCCAGGTGGATCTCTGGGAGTTCAATTAGCAAGAATGAGGAGGGTTTATATGAGCGAGAGTTGTTGAGACCAAGGTTGGATAAAGCACAGGGACAAATAGCCAAATGAATGGAAACACATGAACTATGAACCAATGACTGAGGGGTCACCAACTGGATCAGGCCCTCTGAATGGGTGAGACAGTTGATTGGCTTGATCTGTTTAGGAGGCATCCAGGCAGTGGGACCTGGTCCTGTGCTCATTGCATGAGTTGGCTGTTTGGAACCTGGGGCCTATGCAGGGTCGCTTGGCTCAGCCTGGGAGGAGGGGACTGGACCTGCCTGGACTGAGTCTACCAGGTTGATCTCAGTCCTCGGGGGAGGCTTTACCCTGGAGGAGGTGGGAATGGGGGGCTGAGCTGTGAGGAAGAAGAAGGGGGCGGGAGGGGGGAGAACAAGAGAATCAGTGGCTGATATGTAGAACTGAATTGTATTGCAAAATAAAAAAAAAAAAATAGCCAGCATGAAAATCATCCGCAAGGAGGTTTTCGGAACCCTATTCTTTGTTTCCCCAGTTTCTTTGTTTTGTTTGTTTGTTTGTTTTCACACAATGACAGGTGCTCTCCAGAGTTGGGCTAAGAGACAAACCCAAGCTCCTGACACAAGAATATTCAGCTTCCTTGCACCCCCCGCAACCCCACTACTCTGCCCTACCCAACTCCAGCACACACACACACACACACACACACACACACACACATACACACACACACACACACACACACACACACACATACACACACACACACACACACATACACACACACACACACACACACACACATACACACATACACACACACACACACACACATACACACATACACACACACACACACAGCTGAAGTGTTTGAGAAGCTCCTTCAGATTAATCTCTCCCACAAGGCTAGTCTTAACAAACCTCCTGGTACCTTCCCACCCATGCCTGCCCCTCACAGCCCTCCACAGACGTGCCCGTCACAACTTCAATTCAAGCTGGAGTCTCCATTGTCCTGACTTCGACGATGCATAAATGACAAATAATAGTGAGTATACAGTAAAATAGAGGATTGCTTTGATGAAGTGAATTAGAGGATTCCTTTGGCTGACTTTGGGGAAGCCTTTGCTTGTTCACAAGATGACTTGGAGGGTAAGAATGTGATCTCTCATTCCAGATGCTAGAAGAAAGGGCAAAATCGGAAAAGGACAAAGGAAAAGCGAAGTCTCCCAAAGAGAAGAAGGCCCCCAGTGCCAAGGCTGGGAAAGGAAAGGGGAAGGACCAGCCCGAGGCCGCTGCAGCAGTGAAGAAGACCACCCAGTTAAAACGGAGGGGGGAGGAAGACGATACCAAAACCTACATTGGTCAGTGGGTCATATCTTTTACCTCTTGCTTTACGGATCAGGATATAGCTTCAGCAGTCACCCCAATAATTTATACTCCACCATTCCTAGCCTTTTTGTTTATCATGAATCCACAAATAGCTTACATTCTGTGACACTTCAATTGAAAAATATTTCTATTTGCAATCCATGTATGGGTTTAGAAAATGTTTATTTAGCATGTATCTCCATGGGCACATTTATATTATGAGAGCAGAGAATGAAATGGCAAGTGATTGCACCATCAGGAAGCTTACTGTCTTGCTGAGAATATAATGGAAAGTCAAGTGTAATTATAGGGAACGTGAAAATGATCCAGCAAGATGGCTGCATGGGTAAAGCTACACACTTCTCAGGCCTGACCATCTGAGCACCATCCCCAGGCTTCCCATGGTGGAAGGAGGGAACCAACTTCCACAAGTTGTCCCCTGGCCTCCTCAGACACATTATGGCACACACATGCATCACTTCGATGACACACACACAGAGATAAGTAAGTGGCCTAAAGATTGATTCATGTGAGGAGCAGCGGCAATCAAATCTAATAAGCTGAGATGCATGCAGAGCACAACTTCTTTTTTTTTTTTTTTTTTTTTTTTTTTGGTTTTTCGAGACAGGGTTTCTCTGTGTAGCTTTGCGCCTTTCCTGGAACTCACTTGGTAGCCCAGGCTGGCCTCGAACTCACAGAGATCCGCCTGGCTCTGCCTCCCGAGTGCTGGGATTAAAGGCGTGCGCCACCACCACCCGGCTACAGAGCACAACTTCTTAACTCAGACTTTCCCCACCGCCATTCTGTCTCCAGCAAACTCAACAGAACTTCCTTCCATCTGAAATGACTGATGCAAAACTGAGTCATCCTTAGGAGTTACTAGTGACCCATCCCTTTGAGCCCAGACAGAACTACCTGTTCCTCTCTTTGTTTTATTGGTTTGTTTTTTGTAGTCAGTAGACTTGATTTTTTTTAAAGCAGTTTTGATCTTTACTGCATTTTAATGAAGAGAAATGGGCTTTCTTTCATACCCTTTATCAGTTGGTTCCTCCCATGTAGCTCTGCTATAAAGATAATACTCCCAGAAGCAAAGATGCTGTGCACCGACAGGCCATGCCAATGTTGATCATTTTAGTGACTGGGAAGAATAATTACTTAAAAACAAAAACTTGAGCATCTGTTGTATGGCATGTATGTTGGCCTTACTGTGCCACGCTGTACAATGTAAGGCTTTTTATGTATCACGCACAGTGAGCACAGGAGCAGAGCAATGATTCTCACCCCCAGAATATCATGTTTTAATATCCATAAGGAGCATCGCCAGGAAAAAAAGAGAAGAGAACCATTAAAAAATGTGCACTATGTATTTTTTCAAATGTAATGCAATAAATAGCTGCCCCACAATAGATGCATAGGGTTCTCGCCACCGACATGAGTTCATTCAGTGCTGTGCTACAGAGTACCTCCGCAGTATTTCCTTAGCCTGTAAACACCTCTGCTTATAAAGTACCAGAAAGCTGCAGCTACTTGTAAGTCAGGAGTCAAGCCAGGTACTACTCAAAAGAGATTAGAACCAAAAGGAACTAGTTACAGGCTAAACTCTTGACAAAACCCCAAGCACCATTTTCCATGGCCACAGGCCCCATGTATGTTGGCTCTCCTAGTATGCCTATGTCTCATTTGCAAACATGATTTAATATATTGTAAAATGGCCACAGCCTCTTTACTGGAAGGGCAATAATGAAAAGCAGTCAACAGGCCTGCATTCCAGCCAACTGGCTGGGTCTTGGCAAGCCAGAGGGATTACAAATGCATGCATAATGTGTATCACCATTGATTTGCCTGGGGACAACCTGTTCTATCTAACAAGGATAGCTGACCTTCTCTGTGGTATTTCCAACAGATGATGAGCCAGATGATGGTGCCCAGCATTACATTATTGTTGTGGGCTTCTACAATCCTCAGCTACTAGCCATTATGACTGAGCTTGGCATTCCTATAACCAGTGTGATTAAAATATCTTCAGAGAATTATGAACCTCTGCAGACCCACCTGGCAGCAGTCAGCCAGCAGCAGGAAGCTGTCCTTCAGCCCGAAGGTATGCAGTTGGCTATACAACTCACGAGTCCATCAATATTACCCCCCGTCCTTCAAGCACAAATGCAATCTGCTAGCCGAAACATGGTCATAAAATACGCACATTATTAAATCCTTTCAGGACTGATTTGCTATTTATTCTGCTTGTATTAGCCAAGAGTCATAAATTTGGCAAATTAAATTCATACTCTGTGCTCGTATCCCTGTGTAGTGGCAGAAAACATGGATTGCAGGTCAGAAGACTTGGTTACACAATTGTGACTTCTCAGCCTTTTAGCTGAGAGCAAGTGTGGTTACACAACCGTGTTTCTCAGGAACTTTTGACCTGTAATGTTTAGCCAAAGCCTGGGCTGGATAAATCTCTGTTGAGACTCTTTTCTTTCAAATAACATAGTCACAAAACAGCCCAGGGAAGATCACACAGTTGGATTTGTGCATGTGCATATATGTGTGTTCATGAGGGACAGAAGAGGGTATTGGATCTTTTGGAGCTGGAGTTATAAGTGGCTATAAACCACCTGACATGGTTGCTGGGAACTGAACTTGGGTCCTCTAGAAGAACAGCAAGTGCTCTTAACTGCTGAGGCATCTCTCTAGTTGGATCCTACATCTTATTAATTCTACATGTATTACTAACTCTTTGTGATAAAAGTCAGAGGAGTCCTTTCTTCCAGACTTAAACTGGGAAATTAATGGGACCAAGCTCCAAACACACTACGGTTTGGTCATTTTGAGCCTTGGGGTTTTTGTGTTACGGAATTGTGCTAGATTACCCGTGTAGGAAAGAAGCAGGAAGCTGCTGTGCCCTTGATGTAATAGCACTGAGAATCAATGTAAATCTGTGATTCCAGGAGCCAAGTTATTCCCATAGCATGTATTGGTTTTAATGTTATTATCAGTATTTTCGTTATGCTTTTTAACTCACACAGCCACATAGTGGTTTCTTTCCATTTTTTTCTCAAAGTTAGAAATCACTACCTTCAATAATAATAATAATTACTATTTATTGGGAGCATAACTTGGGGGCTAAGCTCAATGCTAAGAGCTCTAAGTATATTGACTTGTATAGTTTTCACAATACTCTTAAGGAAGTATGTCTTTTTTAATTGAAAAAAAAATACTTTCACTGGACAGTGGTGGCTCATGCCTTTAATCCCAGCACTCGGGAGGCAGAGCCAGGCAGATCTCAGTGAGTTTGAGGCCAGCCTGATCTACAGAGCAAGATCCAGGACAGGCACCAAAACTACACAGAGAAACCCCGTCTCGAAAAACCAAAAAAAAAAAAGGAAAAAATATGTTCATACACTATATTATGAGGTTTTCCCTCCCCTAATTCCTCAAAGACCCTCCCAGCCTGCCCACTCACCCAACTTGTTCTTTACTCTCTCTTTTCAAAAATGCAAACAAAAAGCAAAAAAAAATATTCACAAAAAACTCCACGAAAACAGAAATGAAAATATAAAAGCAAGAGACCGATAAGAAAAAGTGCCCTCCAAAAAGTGTGGACAAAAAATCTACAGAAAGACTATTGAGTTACTTTTGTATTGGCCAACTACTCCTGAGAATGGGGCCAGCTGTGAAGTGTGGTTAATATATCCAGTAAGATGCGACTGGAGAAAACTGAATTTTCTCTTACCAGTTAGTATCAATTACAGATAACTTCTTGGTTAGGGGTAGGACCCTGTGTCCACTTCCCCACCTCAGTGCTGGGACCCTGCATATCTTAAAACTTTTCAAGCCTTGTACATGCTACCACAGTCTCTGTGAGTTCAGAAGTACATCAGTCTTGTGTCTGGAAGACTCTCTTTCCTTGAAGATACCCATTACCTCCATCTCTTAGTCTTTCTGCCTCTTATTCTGCATAGATCACTGATCCTTGAGGGGAGAGCTTTGATGAAAATGTCTTATTCAGTACCAAGTAATCCAAAGCTTCTCATTCTCTTACATTGTCTGGTTGTGGGTCTCTGTGATAGTTCCCATCTACTGCAAAGCACTGATCTATGTGTATATCAGAAATGTCATTAGGAGTCATTTTATTGCTGTATTCCTTTATCAGAATAATAGTGTTAAGTTTCCCCATAGGCCCATGACATACCTAGTTTTCAGTTTTTAACAGCTTGAGCAGAGTAATATATAAGTTTTATCTCATGGAGTGGGCCTTAAATCCAGTCAGAACGTGCTTGGTTACTGCCATAACATTTACAACACTATTGTACAAATATATCTTGCAGGCAGGTCACAGGATTTGTAGCTGGATGATACTGATGATTGCCTTTCTCCTCTAATAGCCTGGAAAATACATTCCAGTACCATGAACATTAGTCAATAAGGGTGAAACTTCTAGTTAGGCACCAGCTCAACGGTTCCATGTTTGGTGACATCTGTAAGTGTTCTCTTCAGCAGTAGGTTATAGAGAGTAACCAATAGCATTGGCAATAGCTTGTGATGTCTGGAGGCTACCCTTTGGCCAACAACTTAGCAGGACATAGCCCATAACCAGAAGTAGGTTTCCAAATGGCCTTCTGTGTTGGTTGTCCCTTCCTACATTGCCTCTTTTACCCTTCTCTACCATCCCCTCCCTTTTTAATACTCCCATTCTAGTTCCCCATTGTTTCTACATTTTATTCTATTTTCCCTTTATTTGAGAGATCCTGTCCCCCACCCCCAGTCCCTTACTAGGTACCTAACCTCTGTGGTTCATTATTCAGATTGTAACACACATATCAAAGGCTAAAAAGCTAACATCCACATATAAGAGACAGTATACAATTTATTTGTCTTTTGGAATCTGAATTACCACACTCAGGATGACTTCTTTCTAGCTCCATTCATTTGCTGAAAATTTCGTAATTTCATTTTCTTACCAGCTGAATAATATTACATTGTGAAAATACACTACATTTTCATTATCCATTCAACTGTTGGTAGACATCTAGGCTGTTTCCAATTTCTGGCTATTATAAATAGAGCAGCAATGAACATGAATGATCAAAGTATCCTTTGTAGTTGGATGTAGAGTCCTTTAGGTATATGCCAAAGAGGGGTATAGCTGGATCTTGAGGTCTATCTATGCCCAGCTTCCTCAGGAACCACCACACTGATTTCCATATTGGCTGTACAAGTTTTCACTCCCACCAGCAATAAAGTGTTCCCCTTTCTCTACATCCTTGCCATCACATACTGTTATTTATTTTTTTAATTGATCTTGGCCATTCTAACTGATGTAAGATGAAATCCCAAAGTCATTTAATTTGCATTTCCCTAATGAGTAAGAGTGTTGAACATTTCTTTCCATGTTTCTCTGCTATTTGTGTTTTGTCTTTTGAGAACTCTCTGCTTAATTCTGTAGCCCCTTTTTTAATTGGGTTATTTGTTTTAATGTTCAGGTTTTTTAGTTCTTTATATATTTTGGATACTAACCCTCTTATCAGATGAATAAATTAGTAAAGATCTCATGCCATTCTTTTCCTGAATGATGCTGTCCTTTTCCATACAGAAGCGTTTCAGTTTCATGAGGTCCCATTTATTCATTGTTGTCCTTTTTATTATTATTATTAAGAGATTTTCTATTTTACATGTCAACCACAGATTCCCCTGTCCTCCCTCCTCCCACCCACCCCCCAGCCTTCCCCCCAACCCACCCCCATTCCCACCTCCTCCAAGGCAAGGTCTCCCCTGGGGAGTCAGCAGAGCCTGGTACATTCAGTTGAGGTAGATCCAAGCCCCTCCTCCCTGCACCAAGGCTGAGCAAAGTGTCTCAGCATAGGCACTAGGTTCCAAAAAGCTGGCTCATGTACTAAGGACAGGTCCCTGTCTCACTGCCTGGGAGCCCCCTAAACAGTTCAAACTAAACAACTGTCTCACTTATCCAGAGGGCCTAGTCCAATACCATGGGGGCTCCTCAGCTGGATCAGGAACAGAGTAGGAGAACAAGGAGAGAGATATCATTGTTGTTCTTAGTGCCTTGTTGGTGTCCTGTTCAGAAAGTCCTTTCCTTTGCCAATGACCTCGAGACTATTCCTACTTTCTCTTCTATAAGGCTCGGTGTGTCTGACCTTATGTCGATGCCCATGATCCATTTGGAGTTGGTTTCTGTTTTGTTTTGTTTTGTTTTGCAGGGTGATACGTATGGATTGATTTGCGTTCTTCCACATGCAGCCATCCAGTTTGACCAGCACCACTGGTTGAAGATGTTTGTTTTGTTTTCCCCAGTGGGTATTTCTGGCTTCTTTGTCAAAAAATCATAGGTGTGTGAACTTACGTCTGTATCTTCAATTAGATCCCATCAATCAGCGTGTCTGATTTTATGGCAATGCTGTGCTGGTTTTATTATTATAACTGTACAGCACAACTTAAAATCTGGACAGTGACACTTGCAGCAGGCTGTGTGTTGTTGCTGTTGTGTTGCTTTCCAGGATAGTTTTAGCGATCTTGGAGGGTTTTAGGTGTCTCATTATAAAGCTGCTAATTGCCTTCTCAATTTCTGTGAAGAACTGTGCTGGAGTTTGATGGACAGTGCGCTGAATCTGCCGACTGCCTTTGGTGGGATGGCCATTTTAGATGCTGTATTCCTCCCAATCTGTGGACAGGGGAGATACTTTTATCTTCTGATGTCTTCTTCAATTTCTTTTTTCAACGCCTTAGAGTTTTTATTATACAAGTCTTTCACTTGCTTGGTGAGAGATATTCAAAGATGATTTTTAAGCTATTGTAAAAGTTATTATTTCCCTGATCTTCTTTCAGACCATTTGTTATTTGAATATAGTAAGGCTGCTGGTTTTAATTTAATTAACTTAATTAATTTTGTATCCTGCTACTTTGCTGAAGGTGTTTATCAGCTGTAAAAGTTCCCTGATTAGGGCAGATGGTGGTGGCACATGCCTTTAATCCCAGCACTGGGGAGGCAGAGGCAGGTGGATCTCTGTGAGTTCAAAGCCAGCCTGGTCTACAGAGTGAGATCCAGGACAGGCACCAAAACTACACAGAGAAATCCTATCTCAAAAGACCAAAAAAAAAAAAGTTCCCTGATTTAATTTATGGGGTTATTTATGTATAAAATTTTATCATCTAAAAATAAAGATACTTTGACTTCTTTCTCACATATTTTTATACCCTTGATCTCTGAGTATTGCTCTGTCTAGGACTTTAAGTACTGTATAGGATAGATATGGAGAGAGTGAATATCCTTGTCTTATTCCTGATTTTAGTGAAAATGCTCCAAATTTCTCCCCAATTAAGTTGATGTCGGCTGTGAGCTTCCTGTGAATTGCTTTTATTATGGCGAGGTGTGTCCTCTGTATCTCTCTAGAACTCTTATCATGAAGGGGTATTGGATTCCTTTTTTGCATCTAATTAGATGATTGTGTGCTTTTTTTTTTCTTTCAGTCTGTATGGTGGATTACATGTATTAATTCATGCATGTTGAACTATACGTATATCTTCGGGATGAAGCCAACTTGATCATGGTTGATAATCTTTTTGATGTATTTGTTCTTGGATTCAGTTTGGAAGTATTTTATTGAGAACTTTTTGCATCTATATTCATAAAGGATATTGGCCTATAACTTATTCTCTTTTTTGAGTATTTGTGTTGTTTTGCTATCAGAGGAATAGTCACCATGTTAAAAAAAAAAAAGGAAATATTCCTTGGATTTCTATTTTCTGGAATAATTTAGGAGGTGTTAGCATTAATTCTTCTTTGAAGATAAGGTAGAATTCTGTGTTAAATACATTGGCTCTGGGATTTCTTTGATTGGAATAATTTTAATTACTGTTTCTATTTCACTAGGGTCTATATGGGTCTGTTTAAATTGCTTATTTAATCTTGATTTATCTTTGGTAGGTTGTAAATATCAAGAAATCCATCGATTCCTTTTAATTTCTCAATTTGGCAAAGTACAAATTTTTTGGCCAATAAAAATTCTTTATGAGCTGGCCAGTGACTACACTGAAATTTTGGGATCCCAGTGTAGCCCCAAGCCTTTCTCAGGGTGAGGTTTTAAACACAAAAAATCATATTCTTAGTTGACATATTTCAGTTAACAAGAACAGTTAATGAGAAGCAGAGCTACAGAAGCCAGAAAGTAAGGCTAATACATTTAAAGACTTTCCCAGAACTATGAACTTTGATAGATTAAGTCTTCATTTTAGTTTTGGCAGATGGTGCTGACTATATACTGAGTTTTACGACCTGAATGGTATGTCCATCCTGGAGTCAGTTGTGCTAAGGTCTGGGGGCCTGTGACAATCGTGCTATAGCACTGCAGGTTATAAAATGTGGATCGTGAGGACATTTATGATACAAATAAATGAATAGAGAAGAATGGTTGCAGATAGATGTCCAAGGGAAACTGTTTATTGGGTTTGCATTAGAGTCACAGACAATCCTGACCTTTGCATTCATAGACACCAGGGGAGTGTGGAGCTCTTTTGAAGACAATGTAGCATGTGTCTTGTTTTGGCCAAAGATACATGAGTGAGTTTGGGAGGAAGTACAGATTTTTAAAGTATGTTCTTATGATTCTCAAGGTTTTCTCAGTGTCTGTTGTAATGTCCCCCTTTTCATCTCTAATTACATTAATTTTGATTTTTCTCTCTTTATCTTTTAGTTAAGTTAAGGTTTGCCATCCTACTGATTTTCTCAAAGAACCAACTCTTTGTTACATTGATTCTTTGTATTGTTTTTGCCATTGTTGTTTGTTTCTATTTCATTGATTGCAGTCCTGAGTTTGGTTATTTCTTGACATCTACTCTATTTGGGCATTGTTTCTTCTTTTTGTTCTAGAGCTTCCAGATATTTTGCTAAGTTACTAATATGATATGTCTCCAATCATTTGATGTGGGCACTTAATGCTATGAACTTGCCTCATAGAACTGCCTTCACTGTGTTTCATAGGTTCAGGTATGTTATAATTTCACTTTCATTCATTCTAAAAAATTTTCAGTTTCCTTCCTGATTTTCTTGACCCATTTTCCATTCAATAGTGAATTGTTCAGTTTCTATAAATTTATAAACTTCTGTCATTTTTATGTGGTTGATATCCAGCTTTAATCCATGGTGGACAGACAGAATGCAGGGTATTATTTAAATGTTCTTGTATCTGTTGAGATTTGCTTTGTGTCCAAATATGTGGTCAATTTTGGAGAAAGTTCCATAAGCTACAAGAAGAAAGTATGTTCTTTTTTGTTTGAGTGGAATGTTCTGTAGAGACCTTCTAGGTCCATTTTGTTTATGACATTATTTACCCCCAGCATTTCTCTGTTTAGTTTTGTCTGGATGACCTGTCAGTTGGTAAAAAGTAGGGTATTGAAGCTATTAAAATTACCCACTATTACTGTGTGAGGGTCAACATGTGATTTTAGCTGTAGTAGTCTTTGTTTTTTATGAACTTGGATGCCCTTGTGTTTGGTGCACAAATGTTTAGAATTACAATATCCTCTTGGTGTATTTTCATTTGGATGAGTATATAGTGTCCTTCTCTACATCTTTTGAATAGGTGTGATTTGAAATCTAGTTTGTCAAATATTAAAATGGCCACTCCCACTTGCTATTTGAGCCCATTTGCTTAGAATATATTTTCCCATCCTTTTACCCTGAGGTGATAACTGTCCTTGATGGTAAAATGTGTTTCTTGGATACAGAAGAAAGATGGCTCCCATTTTCCAGTCCAAACTGTTAGTCTATGTCTTTTTATTATGAAATTGAGACCATTAATAATGAGAGTTATCAATGAACAGTATTATTATTTTGTTGTTATGGTACCCCCTCCCATTTTCATTTACTGTTGTGGGATTATTCCTTGAGTCTTCTTAGATGTGGTTAACCTCTTCAGACTAAAGTGTTCTTTCTAGTGCCTTCTGTAGCACCAGGTTGGTACATAGAAGTTGCTTAAATATGCTTTTATTGTGGAATGTTTTTCTTTCTCTGGCAATTGTGATTGATAAGTTTTGCTGGGTGTAGTAGTCTGGGCTGACATCAGTGGTCTATCAGAGTTGGTTGAACACCTTTCTAGGCCCTTCTGGTTTTCAAGTCTCCACTGAAAAATCATGTTATTCTAATGGATCTGCCTTTCTATGGTACCTGGTCTTCTTCCCTTGTGGCTTTCTTTGATGTGTATATTTAGTGTTTTCATTAGTATGTGTCATGGGGAACACCTGCCCCTTGGTGTCCTCTATGCTTCTTGTACCTAAATAAGCATCTCCTTCTTTAGCCTGGGGAAATTTTCTTTTATAATTTTGTTAAAATATTTTCTGTGCCTTTTACCTAGGTTTTTTATCCTTCTTATACCCCTATTATTCATAGGGTTTTTTTTTGTTTGTTTGGTTTTTTGGTTTTTTTGGTTTTTGTAGTGTTCCAGATTTCTTTGATGTTTTGTGGCTGGATTCCTTTAGATTTAACTTTTTTTTTTTGACTGAGGTATCCACTTCTGTACCTTTTCTTAAAATCTGAGATTCCCTCTTCCATGTCTTACAATCTGTTGGTGAGGCTTACCTCTGAGGTTTTTGTTTAGCATCCTAAATTTTCACTTCCAGTATTATTTCAGTTTGGGTTTTTTTTTTCCAGTGACTCTATTTCTTTATTAAATCCACTGTCATGTTCTTAATTGTTTTCATTATTTCATTCAACTGTTTGTTTATGATTTCACAGACTTCATTAAGGGACTTATTCATATCCTCTTTAAGATCCTTGAATATATTCATAATAGCTATTTTGAAGTCCTCTTACTTCATTTCTCAGGGCCTCCTTCAGTAGGGTTGCTGGCTTCTGGTGGAAGCATATTGTCTTGGCTGTTCATGTTTGTGTTTTTGCACTGGGATCTAGGCATCTGGAGTTATGATGTTCTTGGTGTCAATATCTGGTCTCATCTTTCTTGGCTGGGTGTTCCATTTTTTGGTTTCTATTGCCCTCTCTGGATCCTAGACAAGTGTGGTGGCTGGGGGGGGGGGTCCTCATTGGAGAGTGTTTCTGTGGTCAGTGAGTGGTAAAAATGCATGAAGATGTGCTAAATAGAGGGCTGAGAGGGGATATAGGCAAAGTGCTGGGGCTGCGGTCTCTGTACCAAGAGGCAGCATCCCCATGGAGAGGAGATGGGGTGGGAGTAGAGGCCCCTACAAACAGGCTGCCTTAGGACAAAGAATGAACTTAGAGAGACAAGGATGAAAGAGGAGGAGGAGCCTGGGTCCACACTGAGAGGTGGAGGGGGAATGGAGATAGGGTAGGAGGAAGAGCTCCTGAAAGCAGGCCTGCTACAGTACTGAGAGTGAGTCTGGAGAGATCATAGGGGAGGAAAGGAAGGAAAATGAAAATCACCTACTGAGTCCTAGCCCCATGTGGCCACTCAGGAAGTAAGTCTTACTTATTTCCATTTTATCAAAAAGGACTTTTGGACCAGAGGCAACTATTAAGTCAGAAACTGACTATATCAAAACATACATATATTAAAATAATTTGTTATTGAAACTGTCAAGAAACTGTTGCATAAGAATCAAATATAGTATCTATAAGACAGTTCATGTACTAATAAATCAATATACAAATATATTCTATGATACAAGCATGCTGGCTGATATGTATAATCCCAGAACTTGAGAGGCTGAGACAGGAGGATTGACCATGAGTTCGAGGCCGTTTTCAGGCTCCATAATAAGTTGCAGGCCAACCTAGGCTAGCGTGAAACTCTGTCTCAAAAAATATATAATAAAATAATATTAGGCTTTACCATAGAATGATGAGGTCATAGTAGTAGACCAAACTTTTCAGTTATAGACATAAAAAACATAAATATTTCAGGTAAGTTTTCAAATCTAACTTTATGGAAATCCACTATCACTTGACAGTCAGGGGGCAAATACCCAGAAAAGATGTAGCTGCTGTAACATGACCGAAAGCTAACTAAAGCATAAATCGCTCTCATCCAGGCTGGTTGTAGGCCTATGGGAAGTGGGTCTACTTCAGTTTTTTAATGTGTTACGCTGTAAGTACCAATTCAGTGAAAGCATGATTTGGAGGGAAGACTGGTTCTATGCAGGTGCAATAGCAGGTCAATCGGTACCTTGAGCATCCTCAGCTCTTGAGATGTGTGACCTTATCACAACCTCTCTGGGCCTCCACTGTGAGATGAAGGAGAATGATGAGCTCATAGAGCAATCTCTTTTGATTTTATAGTTGTGTCTTCCCACTTCAAAAACGTCTCAAAGTTATGTGTCTGCATTTGCACTCCGCTAATACTTTACAGACATCTCATCATGCATATGACTCACAACATCAAGATAAAGTGGGGAGAAATTCAATACCTTCATGTCACAGGAAAACATTTTACTATTATTAGATATACAAGCTGAAAACCTGAAGAGAGAAAATACCATTAAGGAACTTGAAATTTTCTGGAAGTACTTGGAACCAATCCTGAATAATGAGAAACCTGAAACAAATCTCTTTGACGTTGCTCGACTCCATTATATGGTCAATGTAGCACATTTTCCTTCTGACTGGTCGGACAATGAGATGATGGTGAGTACACGGGTCAGTTAGAGTGTGTGGTGGTCCATTCTGTCACTCATCCCACAACTGTTCACTAGGCACTGGTAACAGTGCTCTCTGTTGGGCTTTCTCATCTTTGACACAATGATGGTGACAAAGGGCCACTGCTGGATATAGCCTGATTTTGTATCTTTTACTCCGTGGATTAATGATAGTAAGATGTAGTGGATGGTGAGTCTTTTATTTAATGACACTTGGCTCTGGTTCATGCTTCAGTAATGATCTAAGTAATAACAAAAATATGAACATATATTACTATAATGATAGTAAATTTTATGTTTTTATTGTATTACATGTTAATCCCTCGCAAGGTATACATTTCACCATCAAGAGCTGAACTGACAGCAGAGTCTGTGGATGAACTACAACCACTGAGGGTTCTTCTGCAAGGATCGAGGCAAAGCTGGATGGAGAGGGGATGCTTGTAAAGAGACTGTGTACAGCTAAAGAGAGGAGAGGGGAGAAGAGAGGGGAGGGGAGGGTACGAGAGGGGAGAGGAAGAAAGGAGAGGGAAGGAGAGGGGAAGGGAGGAGAGGAGAAGGGAAGGGAGGGGAGGAGAAGAGAGGAGAACTGAGGAAAGAAAGGATGAAAGGAGAAAGAGGAAAGAGGGATGGGAAAGGAAGAAAGGAAATGAAAGGAAAGGAAAAGGACCAAAAAAAAAGGCTGACTACGAGGACCGAGGGAGCTGCTTCTGAGCCAAGGGACAGTCATGCAGTGAAACCCCGATCCTCTCGCCTTGAGATAATGGCACTCAGAAAAAGAAGTGAAAGCATTGAGAGGAGAGACCACTACAGAAAACCACAACCAAAGTGCAGAGTTGTCAAGCCAGTCACTATGGATGTGTCTCCAAAGCACTTCCGCACCCAACGCTCAGGGAACATCATGGAAGTGGGGGGTTGTAAGAGCCAGAGGATCAGGGAGTTTACTTCAAGATTATTTCTCCTAGCAATATCAAAAGCTACAGACATGAAGTCCCACTAACATGACTGCCCAAATGTGAACTGAACAAGGCCGACACCAACAAACATGCCAAATTGGACAAGGAAAAGCCTATGAGGCCTCAACCCTACACAACAAACTATAGGCAACTGATGAATTCTGGGATTGGGAAAAAATGGCCTTCCCAGGGAAGAGCACAATGATTGTCTGGTGCCAAATGGTCGACTCTGAAAACATACGTACAAGTAACATTACGTGTACTGAACAAGTTTTATCTAGGATTATATATGTATATACAAATATGTATATGCATGCAATTAATAATTGATGATAAAAGAGGTCATGAATTTGAAGAAGAGTGAAGAAAGGTATGTCGGAGAGTTCAGAGGGAAGAAAGGGAAGGAAAAAATGTTTTAATTAATTATAATCTCAAAAAATAAAGGAGAAAGTATAGTCAAACTATTAAGGATAGCAAGGATTCAAATAGCAAGGAATTGAATAAAGAGCATTAGGTAGTTCCACTGTAAAGAAAAAAATCTTTCAGCATGAAGCATTAAACATCAAGAAGGACTATCAGCCTTGTGCTATGAGTGGCTAGGAAGCTGTATGCAGGCTGGCTGCAGGTGTTAGCAAAACCGCTTACTCCATGTCTTCCTCTGTTCCACTGTCCTCAGACTTCCTGCTTTGCCTTTCTCCTTCCTACTGTCTATATCTGACTCAGAAAAGGATCTGTTTCCATCTGATCTTTACTGGTGCTTTTTAAATTGAGTCAGCACAATTACCTCCTCCAGAGATAATGGTATTTCCAAAGACGGAGTGCTAGGAATGTTCCATCCTATTTTGTTGAGATAATATCTAGGAAAAAGATTTTTCCCTGGAATTCCAAATCCCCACACCAAAATCAACTTTCTACTCTTTTTGGTAGGTGGGCTTGTGCTGTCCCCCAGTATATTGTGTACCCTAATAAACTTATCTGGGGCCAGAGAATAGAACAGCCACTAGACAGACATAGAGGCCAGAAAACAGTGGCACACACACCTTTAATCCTATCACTTGGGAAGCAAAGATCCATCTGGATCTCTGTGAGTTCAAAGCTACCCTGGAAACAGCCAGACATGGTGACACATGCCTTTAATCCCAGGAAGTGATGGCAGGAAGGAGAAAGGTATATAAAGCGTGAGGACCAAGAACTTTTAAGGCTTTTAAGCTTTGAGGCTTTTAGCAACAGTTCAGCTGAGATCTACTCGGGTGAAGACTCAGAGGCTTCCATTTTGAGGAAACAGGACTGGCTGAGGTGTTGGCAAGGTGAGGTTAGTGGTGGCTTGTTCTGCTTCTCTGATCTTTCAGAATTTACCCCAATAGCTGGCTCTGAAGTTTTTTAAATTTAATAAGACCTTTTAAGATTCGTGTTACATGGGCTTTTCCCCCTTGTTCACATATCCACACATTTACAACTTAGAGGACCACTTTTTCTATCATTTGGACCAGGGTATGGCTGCATACCCCTCTAATAGGGGGTCTGGGGAGATGGCTCATTTCCTAAAGCCCTTGTTGCAGAAGCATGAGGATGCAAGTTTGGATCTCTAGCACCCACATAAAAGCTGGAAATGTCAGCATATACCTGCAATCCTAGCACTGGAGGGTCAGAGATAGGCTGAACCCTAAAGTTCACTGGCCAGCCAGACTAGCCAATCAGTGAGCTCCAGTGAGAGACCCTTATCTCAAAAAACAAGGTGAAAAGCACTTGAGGAAGACACCCAATTTCAACCTCTGGCCTCCCAACATGCATATGTGTACATATAAACCCATATGCAAACATGCATGTGTGCACATGTGCGTGAACGCGCACGCACGCGCACACACACACACACACACACACACACACACACACTTACACGGGGATAGGGTGGGGAGGGGAGCACATGCATGTATTTTTGTTCAGGATGACATAGGAAATCCCATCATGCAATTTCTGAAGCACAGTTCCCAGGAGGATGCTAACACATCCTCAAACCAAGTGCCTGTTGTAGCTCCACAAGTGAGTGTGCTTTCCCACGGGTCTTCTTTAACCTCAGGAACATGATGGTAGAAGACAAAAGGTCCTATGCGCCAAATAGAGGCTATGCCATTGCATCCTCAGGTGAGCACCAACGCTATGGTCACAACTTCAGAAGACTCAGCACCACCCACAGCATCCTGCTTCTTACCCCCATGTCCATAGCTCTCTGTTCATTAGAAGACATAGATCATTCCGTTCCATTTATTTTTAAGTTGTTTACTTTGTTAATAAAATGTAGCAAGGCTCTTATACAGTGATTTTTCTGTTTGCTAAGAGTTTGGGTCACATGCATTTTTTGGTAAAGTCACTGAATTGAGGTTATTACTTGGGTTTGTCGGACTCACCTTGAGAGTAATGGAAGTGTGTTAACTTGATTGCTACATGTCTGTGAGCAACAGAGGGACAGGAAAGGTTTTTGTGGGAAGGTCTTTAAACCAGGATCAACTTGAGATGAAACTCCGGGTGGCAATTGGTGGTGGCTAAGGGTAAGAACACTGCTCCAACATGGCTTCTGGTGAGTGGCTCTGATATATGCGTGCTCTTTGGGAGCTCTGGTTACTCAGCAAGGGGATCCTCATAGCTCTTCAGAGCATGGCATGGAAAGATACCAGCTTGATGGTACATCCATTCCACTTTAAAGAAAGGAAGCGTGGCTATACTCAATATCTTAGCAAATACAGAGTGAACTTTACATGATAATTTAACTTCAGAAAAACTATTTTATGTTGAAAAAATATTACTTTAAATGCTAGTTACAGTAGAACATTCCTAAATTCAGAACTAAATTAGTGTTAGTATGTCCAACTGGGCCTGGAAAACATTCAGTTCTTCCAAAGAACCATAGGCTGTGTTGCCCAGCTGGTCCCTCTGATCATCTATCAGTTCATTTGTAGTCATTGTTGAGCATCTTCTTCATGCCAGGGCTTTGTTTGGTACCCAAGGGCAGTAACCACAGCTTAGGCATGTCTCTAGGAGTGAAAGATCCATCACTGAAGATGATGGGGAAGGTCTACCTCAAAAATGACTCGGCAATAAAATTAAATTCCAGGAGAAAGGGCCATTAGGTTTAATATTGAAGGTCATAGTCCGTTTTAAACTCAGGATCACTTAATAAGCGTAAATGTGATAAGGCTGCTTCATATAAGCAGGCTAGGTCCATGATGGTGCACTCTTATCTATGAGTTCTTAATGACCTCATATCTGCTTTAGGAGCCAGCTGTGAGTGAGTCTTTTCTCCTCCTGGCATGAAGGAAAGCGTTGGCATCCTTTGGCTCAAACAAGCAGGCTGTACTTGTGCTAAACTAAGGTAATGAAAGCTTTACCTCAAGTAAATGCCAATCAGGATGAGCTAAGAGCTCATGTAAGACATCTGAAACATCTCAAGGTAAATCCTGCTTGCTGAAACAATTTGCCAGACTTTAGCATATCATTTACTGATAAATTTGAAAATGAATTACGTAGGCCGTGCTAATGGATCATTGGGCAGGAACGTTACTGTATTTCCTTTGGTAATAAAAATGAAAACTGTCTTTCTGTGCCAGCATGTGGATGGGCACAGGATGCCTGGTTGAAGTTTAACTGAAAACTCATCAGTCCTGATGTGAGTATGGGAAAGAACAGTCAGGTGGGCGATGATGGACAGATCCAAGCATTTCCCTGAATGTCTGCCAGCCTGTGAGTCACTGGCCCCACAGAGGGTTTCCATTCTACTTTACCTCTTCAACTCAGATGTAGGAGTGGCCTACTCAATGCTTCTCCGCTTCCAAACAGACAGACACAGCCATCCCAGAATTTTCCTACTCCAGGAAATGAAAGCTTAAGTAATAATCATAGCAGATCTATAATTGGCTTGCCAGCTCATAAAAACTGTGGATACTGTAGAAGCAGTGATTTGGATTTCTTTGAGCTTCTTGCTAACAGGACTGCAGGTGAAAGCCAGCTCAGTGAAAAGAAAGAAAGGAGGAAAGAGAGAAACTTGATCACACACAGACTGTATCATACTCAGATGGTACACAGAGCCGAGTGAGGGAATCCCACTATGCTCATTTCCATGCTTGCATAGGAAGGCAAGCAGCTGCTTGTCTGCTTGTCTTCAGCCAAAGGTGTCAAAATCATCTAACGTGCTTTAGGATCCAAAACACCGAGCATATGGAGCACACTATAGAAACTAGTGAGTAGGTTGCCTTTCACTGCACTGAAACATGAGCCAGCCTCTTACAGTATTGGGCAGCATCAGAACCTCTGTGGTGAATAAAAAGGGCTTGAAGAGTTTATGCATGAAGACTCCATTAGCAATGCTAAAATCCAATATTTTGGGATTTGGGGACTTGATTTCCTGTAAAAGGGGAAATAGGCTTTTCTGGAAAGTTACAAACATTCTATCTGTTCTAAGAGTATGAAACCATTGATGGATTATCAATGATTCTCTCACTGCTAGCTCGAGTTGGGCACCGAGATTTTCGAAAACATTGCCTGTTTGATGTACGATAGCCTGGACTGGAAGAGGCAGCACCAGCACTATTTGGAAAACATGCAGCTCATCAATGTTCCACAAGTGGTTAGCGAGAAAACCATGGTAGAAACAATGCCAATTCAAGAGGTAGGCATGGGTGTCTGTAGTAGGCTCCAGGATGGAGTTGAGTGACTTGATTTTCATATTCAAAAAGCATATGAAGAAAAAGTTACAGTAAAGACCTGTGTTGGTGTACTACTGCTTCTTGTATTGAGGTGTGAGGGTGGGAACAAGGAAACATCCCCTAGCGAAAGCATTAAAAGCCTTGTGTTGAGATCTTTATGAAGCTCCTTGTACTAACTAGTTTTATGTCAACTTGACACAGGCTAGAGTCATCTGAAAGGTCTAGCTGTAGGCAAGCCTGTAGAGCACTTTCTTAATTAGTGATTTATGGAGAGTGCCCAGGCCATTGAAGGTATTTCCATCCCTGGGCTGGTAATCCTGGGTTCTATAAGAAAGCAGGCTGAGCAAGCCAGTAACCAGCACCCCTCCATGGCCTCTGCATCAGCTCCTGCCTCCAGGTTCCTGTCCTCTTTGAGTTCCTGTCCTGACTTTCTTCAGTGATGAAGAAAGATGTGGAAGTGTAAGCCAAATAAACCCTTTCCTCCCCAAGTTGCTTTTGCTCATGGTGCTTCACCACAGCAATAGAGAAGCACAAAAAGAACCAGCTGTCAGCTCAGGGGGCAATGGCTAGCATGTAGAGCAAGAGGAAAATTGACAAAATAACCCCAGTGTTTGCACTCAGCAAGATCCTGGTCATATAGCAGGACTCATTTTCTGCCATCTTTCCTGAAGTGAACTTTTGAAGAGGAATACAATGTCAGCAGTTCCAACATGGTCTGGGAAGGATGAGAGCAGTAGATATGATCAAAATGATAACTGCCTTAGTTGGGGTGTCTATTGCTGTTATAAAACATTGTGATCAAAAGCAGCTCAGAAGAGATGTGTTTGTTTCATCTTAGAACTCTCAGGTCACATTCTCTTGATGAGGAAGTCAGGGCAGGAACTCAAGGCAGGAACTGAAGCAGAGGCCGTGGAGGAGCACTGCTCACTGAACCTTTGGAGATACCCAGGCCCTTTGGACCCCAGATGTGAAGCATTTAACTTTTGACATTGGTAAAGTCTGGGTTTACTTTAACTTAGTTGTGGCTGAGCCTGGACAAAAAAAGTATTTAACTTGTTTTTGACTTTATAGGACCCCACATTCAAGAGTCACTGGACTTTTGAAGAAACTAAACTTTCAAAGTCTTGGAATTTTTAAAGACCCTGGAACTTTTAAAAATTTGAATGTTTTGTATTGTGATATTGATGTTAGTGTGAGATCTTGGAGTAAACAAAGAAGGAAAGATTATTATTTAATAGTGTTGTATTCATGTGTCAAGGTGACAAGGGATCAAATACCCTAGTTAGATTTGGGGGGAGGGGGAACACAAACAACCCTGCACAAGTCATGTCCATCTGAGAAGAGGGCATTTCAACTGAGAAAATGGCTCTTTGAAATTGGCCTATAGGTGAGTCTGTGGGACATTTTCTTGACTAATGACTGATGCTTACTTAAGGGCCTGGCCCACTTTGGGCAATGCCATTCCTGAGTGGTCCTGAGGCATATAAAAAAGCAAACTGAGCAAGTCAATAAGCAATGTTCCTCCATGACATCTGCTTCAGTTCCTGCCTGCCCTGACTTCTCTCAGTGTTGGACTGTGTGACCAGAGAGTGTAAGATGAAATTAATCCCCCACCCCCAAGTTGCTTTTGGTCATGGTGCTTTATCATAACTACAGAAACCCTAAGACAGCCCCCGGAGTTGGAGAACAGAAGGTTTGAGAGAGGGGGACCAGGGTTAGACATATGGTGAGAGCCGAGCATGAATTGCCTGGTGGGAAATCTGTTGGGAAATCAGTATAATAATGTCCTGAAGAACAGGGGACAAGATGCACCAAGATAAGGATGCTTAAAAAAAAAAAAAAAAAAAAAAAGTACCATGACTGAAACCAAGACCAGGGGAATGTTCTGTGTCTGATCAGCTTTTTCACATCCTCATTTCTTAGGCTCCTCAGGGTGGATCTGTAATGTAAAAATAAGTTTGATGAAAGTACTTCTTTTCATTTTTTTTTCTCAGCCTTCACCTCCAACTGCTCCAGCCCCTGGAAAGAAGAAAGCACAATATGAAGAGCCACAAGCTCCCCCCTCAGGCATGTATGAAATCAGATGCTGAGGCGCCACCTCCTTCTGGCTTAAGCTGCCCTCCTTCCCTTCCACGCTGCTGTCAGCAGCCCCTCCCCCTACACTCTCAATGTTGATTAGCACCTGGCCACAGTTTGGATTTACGCACAGGATTTCAGGAAGAAATAGAGAATACATCTTAACTAGGCAATGTCATTTTCTGCATTGTACAGCGGCTTTTATCATCACCACCGAGGTAGACATGCGATATTACAATGACCTGCTGAATCCAATTCCGGAGGAGTTTATTTCTGTGCCCCTGATACTACACTGCATGCTGGAACAGGTGGGTAGATGTTGGGGCTTCCTCCAACCCCAGATACTAACCTTGACTAAATTATCTTTCTTCATTTCCAAATCTTAATATGATTTTATAATTTTACTCAGAATACCTGGATGCATGTCCACTTATTAAATCATAGATAAAACTAAAATTTGCTTTTATCATCAACTTCAGGCCTTTCTCTTGCTGTACTCTATCATTCATTTAATATTTCCCAAAGTTTGGGTATTTTTGTCAGCTTGGCACACACTAGAGTCACCTGGGAAGAGGGATCCTAAATTAAGAAGTTGCCTCCATCCAATTGGCCGTGGGCATGTGTGTAGAGCATGATGAATGTGGGAGGGCCTAGCCCACTATGAGCAGTGCCACCCCTGTGCAGGCTGAGGAAGTCACACAAGCCAGTAAGCTTCAGGTCTCTACTTCAGTTCCTGCCTCCAAGTTCCTGTTGTGAGTTCCTGCCTTGGCTTCCCTTCATGGTAGAATGTTACCTGACCACCAAAGGAACCCTCTCCAAGTGGTTTTTGGTCAATGTTTCACTACAACAACAGAAAGTAAAGTTAGACAGTAGAGTTATTTTAATGAAAGAGGAAAAGAGCCTAGACAGGAGTCTAGCCTGTTAATGGCTTTTAACCTTTAAGTGTTCGTTTTTAATTTATGTGTATGTGTGTGAATGCCTTCATGTATAGATGTACACCACACATGTGCAGGACTAGTGGAAGCCAGAAGAGAGAGTTCTGTCCTTTGGAACTGCAGTTACAGGGGCTGATAGCTGCCTGATGTGGGAGCTGGGCACCAACCCCAGTCCTCTGCAAGAGCAGTAAGCACTCTGCACTGCTGAGCCATCTCTCCAGGGTTGTCTTTAAAACCTTTGTCATTTTAGATTTAATCAGGGTGGTTTGTTGTTGTTTTTTTCCTACATTTGAAGCCGGTTCTAATTGTTAGTATTTTACACATAAATGTTTATTTGGTTTTCCCGTAGGGGTCAGGTTCTTTACGGTAGTCACTTAAATGCACGATGACAGTGAGGCAGTGAGGGCTGAGTATAAACCACCTGGTGGAAAAGCTGGTGCAGAAAAGGACACATAGTGTTCTCAAAGAGCCAGCTGCCAGCAGGCTGAAGCCTTAGGACACAAACCAAGCCATGGGGAAGCTCGGTGCTCCCAGGGACACTTCATAAACAGCACAGCGCCGCTGAGTCACACTCCTGCGTCTGGTGTTTTTATCTTTGTCATCTCTGTACTTGATTGTGGTCCTAACACCACAGCTGTCATATTCGTCTTTTCAAAGAAACGTCTTATTTTGCTGACCAACTCCTTTTTACTTATTTTGTGATTTCTCCATTTGTTTCCGATGGTTTGTATTTCTCTTCAGTAAAATCTTACTTCATTTATTTTCACTCTTTTATTTGGGGCTTATACTGCCCTTGTATTTCTTAGGCTGCATCAGATGTTTTCAGCATATTTAATTCTAAATATGGCACAGACTTATTTTACATGTGATTTCGTGAAGATTTATTACATTATTGACCAGTAAACATGGTCTTCAAGTGAGCAAGATAAAATTTTCTGACCTTATGTACGTGGTCATTTCTTTTGATTATTTAAAAAGAAGCACACACATATTCTTTCTCTTCTCCCTCTCTCTCTCTCTCTCTCTCTCTCTCTCTCTCTCTCTCTCTCTCTCTCATCACTAACAAACAAAACAATGCCATGAAGCATAAAATATTTTATTTCCTTGTTTTACAGATATGAAAACTGATGCTTAAAAGGGCTGAGTAGACTGTTCGGACAGTTAATAGTGGGAAAAGGAACCTACTTCTTCCAACAAAGTTTCTAACACCTCCACAGCCTTCCCAAAGAGCACCACTCCCTAGGGGCCAAGCTTTCAAACCACAACAAAGGGCATCACTCTGTTGATTTCCCATGGGACTCCACCTCTTAAAGGTCCCAGCACCTCAAAACTGCAACACCCTCCCCCCCCCCCGAGAACCAAGCGCTAACACATGACCCTGGGAGAGCAAAGTACACCCAAGCCTCAATAGTGCTGAGTATGACATTAGCTTATTTATTGATGTGATGTAAAGAGATTATAAACTGTCTTCCAACCACAATTCTAAGTAAAATCAAAAGTCCTTAGATTCCTTAAAGGTCTCAAAAGTGTGTTTCTGGCTGTTTGTGTCATTTCCTCCTGCCCCTCCCCACACAGATGCACAGATGAACATGCACACATATGTGCACACTCACGTACACCCACATTTCTCATTCACTTGAGTCTTCTATTTTTTCTCAGTTATATTATTCAATTTTACTTATGTTATTCAGCTCTACTTTGGTCTTCTACTCCACTTCTCTGCGTCACATCTCCTGTGAACTCATCTCCAGTACAAACGGCTTTCTCAGGTTGGCCATCCCTGCTGCCTCCTTTTCAAAGTTCCACAACATACAGGCAACTCCCTGTTCTTATCAACAGCTGTCCTTTTTCAAACATTCGGGCATCATGGAGTCTTAGCCATTGTGAGTGCTCACCAATACCTGACTGTGCTGGTTAGTTTTATGGCAACTTAACCCAATCCAGAGTCATCAGAGGAGAGGAGGGACCATGAGAAAATGCCTGCACAGGCTGTAGGCAAGCCTGTATGACACTCCCACTCCCATCCACCAAGGGCAGGCATCCCATGGATATCAAACAACCATGGTATATCAAGTTGCAGTGAGACTAGGCATATCCTCTCCTGTTAAGCCTGGATGAGGCAACCTGGTAGGAGGAAAGGATCCTCAAAGTAGGTAACAGTCAGAGACAGCCCCTGCTCTCACTGTTAGGAGTCCCACAAGAGGACCAAGCTACACAAGTGCAACATGTGCAGAGGGCCTAGGTCAGTCCCATGTAGGCTCCCTGGTTGTCAGTTCAGTCTCTGTGAGCCCCTGCGAGCCCAGGTTAGTTGATTCTGTGGGTTTTCTTGTGATGTCCTTGGCCCCTCTTGCTCCTATAATTCTTCTTCCTTTTCCCCAGGCTTCCCTAGCTCTGCCTAATGTTTGGCTGTGGGTCCCTGCATCTGTTTCCATCAGTTTCTGGGTGAAGCCTCTCTGATGACAGTTGAACAGGCACCAATATCATTAGGAATCATTTCATTGTCTTTTTTTTTTTTTTTTTTTTTTTGCCAGTCATGTTTGGTTCTATCCTAAGTCTTTGGGCTACCCTGCCTCTGGGTTCTGGCCCTCTAGGTAGTGTCAGGGGTAGGCTCCGTTACATGGTAGGGGACTCAGGCTGGACCAGTCATTGGTTGGCCACTCCTACAATTCCTGTGCCACCTTTACCCCAGCACATCTTGTAGTCAGGACAAATTGTAAGTCGAAAGTTTCGTGGCTGGGTTGGGGGTCTCACTCCCTCCACTGGAAGTCATGCCTAATTACAGGAGATGGCTGGTTCAGGCTCCATATCCTCCATTGCTAGGAGTCTTAGCTGGGCTCACCCTTAGAGATTGCTGGGAGTTTTTATTACACTAGGTTTTTAGCTCGTCCGAAGATGTCCCCCGATTCCAGTTGTCTCTCCCATACTCTCTCCCTCCATCCTCCCCCAACCTTAGCCTTCCTGTTCCCATCCCCCACCCCACCTTCCAGACCCCGCCCCCATTCACTAGCAATGTCTATTCTGTTTCCCATTCACAATGTCATTTGTGTGTCCCCCCTTGTTGCCTACCTTCTCTGGGTCTGTAGAGTACCCTTTACTTTACAGTTAATATCCACTTACAAATGAGTACATACCATGTTTGTCTTTCTGGGTCTGGGTTACCTCACTCGGGATGATCTTTTCTAATTCCATCCATTTGCCAGAAAATGTCATGATGTCATTGTTCTTAACAGCTGAGTAATACTCTATCGTGTAAATGTACCCCATTTTCTTTATCCATTCTTTGGTTGAGGGGCATCTAGGTTGTTTCTTGCTATTATGAATAAAGCTGCTATGAACATAGTTAAGCAAGTGTCCTTGTGGTATGGTGGAGTGTCATTTAGGTATGTGCCCAGAAGTGGAATAGCTGGATCTTGAGGTAGATATCTTAGCCATTCTGTCAGATGTAAGATGGAATCTCAGAGTCACTTTGATTTGCATTTCCCTAAGGATTTGAACACTTCTTTCAATGCTTCTTGATCATTTGAGATTCCTCTGTCAAGAATTCTGTTTAGATCTCTACCCCATTTTTAAACTGTATTATTTGGTTTGTTGATATATAGTTTCTTGAGTTCTTTACATATTTGGAATATCAGGCCCTCTGTCAGATGTGGGGTTGGTGAAGATCTTTTCCCATTCTATAGACTGCTGGTTTTCCTTTTGACTGTGTCCTTTGCCTTACAGAAGATTTTCAGTTTCATGAGGTCCAATATATTAATT
This sequence comes from Peromyscus eremicus, assembly GCF_949786415.1. Lineage (NCBI taxonomy): Eukaryota > Metazoa > Chordata > Mammalia > Rodentia > Cricetidae > Peromyscus > Peromyscus eremicus. Next base: position 73,367,397 of record NC_081421.1, read on the forward strand.
ATTGATCTTAGTACCTGTGCTATAGGTATTCTGTTCAGGAAGTTGTCTCCTGTGCCAATGAGTTCAAGGCTATTCCCCACTTTCTCTTTTATCAGGTTCAGTGTGTCTGATTTCATGTTGAGGTCTTTGATCCATTTGGACTTGAGTTTTGTGCAGGGTAATAGATTTGGATCTATTTGAATTCTTCTACATCCTGATATCCAGTTAGACCAGGACTATGTGTTGAAAATTTTTTTCCATTGTATAATTTTGGCTTCTTTGTCAAACACACACACACACACACACACATACACGTGTCCATATGTGGGTGGATTTACTTCTGGGTCTTCAATTCAGTTCCACTGATCAGCCTATCTGGTTTTTTTGTTTGTTTGTTTGTTTTGTTTTGTTTTTTGTTTTGCAATACACTTCAGTTCTACATATCAGCCACGGATTCCCTCATTCTCCCCGCTCCTGCCTCCCTCACCTTCCCCCCAGCCCACCCCCCATTCCCACCTCCTCCAGGGCAAAGCCTGCCCCACGGACTGAGATCAACCTGGTAGACTCAGTCCAGGCAGGTCCAGTCCTCTACTCCCAGGCCGAGCCAAGCCACCCTGCATAGGCCCCAGGCTTCAAACAGCCAACTCATGCAATGAGCACAGGACCAGGTCCCACTGCCTGGATGCCTCCCAAACAGATCAAGCCAATCAACTTTCTCACCCATTCAGAGAGCCTGATCTAGTTGGGGACCCCTCAGCCATTGGTTCATAGTTCATGTGTTTCCATTCGTTTGGCTATTTGTCCCTGTGCTTTATCCAACCTTGGTCTCAACAATTCTTGCTCATATAAACCCTCCTCTTTCTCACTAATTGGACTCCCAGAGCTCCACCCAGGGCCTAGCCATGGATCTCTGCATCCAGATCCCTCAGTCATTGGATGGGGTTTCTAGCACGACAATTTGGGTATTTGGCCATCCCATCACCAGAGTAGGTCAGTTCGGGCTGTCTCTCGACCATTGCCAGCAGTCTGTTGTGGGAGTATCTTTGTGGATTTCTGTGGGCCTCTCTAGCACTTTGCTTCTTCCTATTCTCATGTGGTCTTCATTTACCATGGTCTCCTATTCCTTGTTCTCCCTCTCTGTTGTTGATCCAGCTGGGCTCTCCCGCTCCCCCAAGCTCTCTTTCCCTTGACCCTCGCCCTTCATTACCTGTGGGAGCCCGTTCTCGGGTTCCTGGTGGCTTTACCCAGCAGGTCCTCATAGAGGATGATTAGACCACGGGCCTGAGGGCAGATGTCTGAGATTGGCTGTGCTGGGGGAGGAGGTCTTTTGCTCTACCCCTTGGCGTCTCTATAAAAACCCTGGGGCAGAGACAGTCGGGGCCTGTTGGAATAGGTTCCAGGCCCTCTCAAGGCTATCCTTTATTTTCTATCTGTTTATCTCCGCGATATTCTCCGCAATAAATCCTTCTATCTAATATTTCCTGCTGCTCGCACTCAAGAAACCTCTGGGGAACTGTGGGGGTGGTTGGGTAAATGCCCCACAATTACCCCCACTCATGTCCAGGCTGTTCATGTAGATCTCTTCCATTTCTCCGTCATTGGGCGATCCCCGTGTCTTTCTTTGGGTCCTGTTTTCCAGGTAGCCTCCATGGTGATGTGAGTAGCAGTCCAATCATCCTTGTTCCACATCTAGTATCCTCCTATGAGTGAGTACATACCATGTTTGAGATCAAGAAAGCCTATCTGTTTTTATGCCAATACTATTTGGTTTTTATTACTATATCCCTGTAGTGGTAGAGCTAGAAATCAGGGATGGTGATACCACCAGAAGTGCTCTTATTGAACAGGATTGTTTTAGCTATCTTGGGTTTTTTGTTTTTCAGTATGAAATTAAATATTGTTCTTTCCAGGTCTGTAAAGAATTGTGTTGGAATTTTGATCAGGATTTCTTTGAATCTGTAGATTGCTTTTGGTAAGATGACCATTTTTACTATGTTAATCCTACTGGTCCATGAGCATGTGAGATCTTTCTATCTTTTGATATCTTCACCAATTTCTTTCTTCAAAGATTTGAAGTTCTTATTGTTTGGTTAGAGTTACACCAAGATATTTTATATTATTTGTGCCTGTTGTAAAGGGTGCTGTTTCTCCAATTTCTTTCTCAGCTCATTTATTGTTTGTATATAGGAGGGCTACTGATTTTTTGTTAGTTAATTTTGTATCCAGCCACTTTGATGAAGGTGTTTATCAGCTGTAGGAGTTTTCTGGTGGAATTTTTGCAATCACTTATGTATACTATCATGTCATCTGCAAATAGTGATACTTCAACTTCTTCCTTTCCAATTTGTATTCCCTTGATCTCTTTCAGTTGTCTTACTGCTCTAGCTAAAACTTCAAGTGCAATGTTGAATACATATAGAGAGAGTAGACAGCCTTGTCTTGCATGATTTTAGTGGAATTGCTTTAAGTTTATCTCCATTTAATTTGATGTTGGCAATCAGCTTGCTGTATATTGCCTTTATTATTGTTAGGTATGTCCCTTGTATCCCTGATCTCTCTAAGACCTTTATCATGAAGGGGTGTTGGGTTTTGTAAAAGGCTTTTTCAGAATCTAACGAGATGATCATGTGGGTTTTTTCTTTCAGTTTGTTTATATGATGGATTATATTAATAGATTTTTGTATGTTGAACCATCCCTGAGTCTTTGGGATGAAGCCCACTTGATCATGGTCGGTGATCTTTTCAATGTGTTCTTGGATTCAGTTAGTGGGTATTTTACTGAATTTATTTGCATCAATATTCATGAGGAAAATTGGTCTGTAATTCTCTTTCTTTGTTGAGTCTTTGTGTGGTTTGGGTATCAAGGTGACTACGACCTCAGAAAATGAATTTGACAATGTTCCTTCTGCTTCTATTTTGCGGAATAATTTGAAGAGTATTGGTATTAGCTCTTCTTTGAAAGTCTAGTAGAATTGTGCATTAAAACCATCTAGCCCTGGGCTTTTTTTTTGAGGGGTTGGGACACTTTTAATGACTACTTCTATTTCCTTAGAGATTATAGGTCTATTTAAATTGTTTATCTGATCTTTATTTAATTTTGGTAAGTGGTATCTATCAAGAAAATTATCCATTTCTTTTAGATTTTCCAGTTTTGTGGAGTACAGTTTTTTTGAAGTATGACCTAATGATTCTTTGGCTTTCCTTGGTATCTGTTGTTATGTCCCCCTTTTTTTCTGATTTTGTTAATTTGGATATTCTCTCTCTCTGCCTTTTAGTTAGTTTGGATAGGGGTTTGTTGATTTTTCTCAAAGACCCAATCCTTTGTTTCATTGATTCTTTCAATTGTTCTCTGTTTCTATTTTACTGATTTCAGCTCTGAGTTTGATTATTTCCTTCCTTCTAGTCCTCTTGGGTGTATCTGCTTCTTTTTTGTTCTAGAGCTTTCAGGTGTGCTGTTAAGTCACTAGTGTGAGGTCTCTATAATTTCTTTTTATGAAGGCATTTAGTGCTGTGAGTTTTCCTCTTAGCACCACTTTCATTGTGTCTCATAAGTTTGGGTATGTTGTACTTTCATTTTCATTGAATTCTAGGAAGTCTTTAATTTCTTTATTTCTTCCTTGAATCAGTGATAATTCAGTAGAGTTGTTCAGATTCATGAGTTTGTAGGTTTTCTGTTGTTTCTATTGTTACTGAAATCCAGCTTTAATTCATAGTGGTCTGATAAGATACTGGAGGTTATTTTAATTTTCTTGTGTCTATTGAGACTTGGATTGTGACTGAGTATGTGGTCAGTTTTAGAGAACATTCCAAGAAGTGCTGAGAAGAAGGCATATTCTTTTGTGTTTGTGTGAAATGTTCTGTAGATATCTGTTAGGTCCATTTGAGTCATAACGTCTGTTAGTTCCATTATTTTTCTGTTTAGTTTCTGTCTGGACAACCTGTCCGTTGGTGTGAGAATGGGCTATTGGAGTCTCCCACTATTATGTGTGGGGTTCCATGTGTGATTTAAGCTTTAGTAATGTTTCTTTACAAACACGGGTGCCCTTGCATTTGGGGCATAGATGTTCAGAATTGAGATGTCATCCTGGTGGATTTTTTCTTTAACAAATATAAAATGTCCTTCTCCATCTTTTTTGATTAATTTTAGTTTGAAATCTATATTGTTAGATATTAGGATAGCTGTCCCAGCTTTCTTCTTAGGTCCATTTGATTGGAAAATCTTTTACCGACCCTTTATTCTGAGCTAATGTCTATCTCTGAAGTTGAGGTGCATTTCTTGTATGCAGCAGAAGGATGGATCCTGTTTTCATATCTACCCTGTTAGCCTGTGTCTTTTTATTGGGAAATTGGGTTCATTGATACTGAGAGATATTAATTACCAATGATTGTTAATTCCTGTTATTTTGTTGTTGGTAGTGGTGGTGGTTGTGTGTGTGTGTGTGTGTGTGTGTGTGTGTTTTCCTTTTTTGGATTTTGTTGGTGTGAGATTATCTTTTGCCTCTGTGTTCTTGGGTGTAGTTACCCTCCTCAGATTAGAGTTTCCCTACTAGTACCTTCTGTAGGGCTGGATTTGTGGATAGACATTATTTAAATTTGACTTTGTCATGAAATATCTTTTTTTTTCTCCATCTATGGTGATTGAAACTTTTGCTGGGTGTAGTAGTCTGGGATGGCATCTGTGGTCTCCTGGAGAAGGACATTTTATATTCGTTAAAGAAAAAATCTACCAGGATGACATCTCAATTCTGAACATTTGTGCCCCAAATGCAAGGGCACCCACATTTGTAAAAGAAACATTACTAAATCCAGGCCCTTCTGGCTTACAGAATCACTGTTGAGAAGTCGAGTGTAATTCTAATAGGTCTGTCTGCCTTGTGTATGTTACTTGGAATTTTTTCCTTGCAGCTTTTAATATTCTTTCTTTTTTCTGTACGTTTAATGTTTTGATTATTATGTGGCACAGGGACTTCCTCTTCTGATCCACTCTATTTGGTGTTCTGTAAGCTTCTTGTACCTTTATAGGTGTATTCTTCTTTAGATTAGGAAAATTTTCTTCTATGATTTTTTTAAATAGACCTTCTGGGTTTTTGAGCTGGGATTCTTCTCCTTCTTCTATTCCCATTATTCTTAGGTTTTGGTCTTTTCACAGTGTCCCAGGTTTCCTGGATATTTTTCGTTAGGAGTTTTTAGATTAAACATTTTCTTTGACCGATGAATCTATTTCTTCTGCTGTATCTTCAACACAGATTCTCTCTTCATATGTAGTTCCTGTATGCTTTCCCAGATTTTCCATTTCCAGAATTCCCTCAGTTTGTTTTCTTTATTGCTTTTATTTTGATTTTCAGGTCTTAAATAGTTTCTTTCACCTGTTTGTTTTTATTGGCTTTCTTGGCATTCTTTAAGGGATTCATTGATTTCCTCCAATTTTTTGGTTGTCTTTTCCTCAATTTCTTTAAGGGAGTTTTTCATTTCCTCTTTAAGGACTCCTACCATAAAGTGGTTTTAAGGTCATTTTCTTGTGCTTCAGCTGCTTTGGAATATTCAGGACTTGCTGTCATAGGATAGCTGGGCTCTGGTGGTGCTGTATTGCCCTGGCTGCTGTTGATTGTATTCTTACTCTGGCATTTAGGCATCAGGGTTTAGGATGATTAGGTCTAGGTCTTGATTTCTGAGTTTGTCTTTGTTGGATGTGTGTTGTGTTCCTTGGTATGTTTCCTCTTTGGTCTTCTATTTGTAGCCTGGATTAATGATGGCCAGTGTGACCTCTAATCTAGTAGGGAGTTTCATCCAAGTTGGGAGCTGGCTTTCTGGAGGTTAGCTTGGCCTTTGGTGCAGTGGGGAGGGTGGGTGTGGGTGTGGGTCATTGTTCTTCTGACTGGTGTGGCCTAAACCTGAGCAGCAGGAATATCCAGGGGTTGGGGACAGAGCCTAGCCTCAGGGCTGGCATGGGAGGGCCTGGTGGTGGAATGGATTTGGGGAACAGAATCTAGGGAGTGGGCTTATGGCATTTTCCTAATTAGTGATTAATGGGGAAGGCCCAGTCCATTGTGGGTAGTGCCATCCCTGGGTTGGTGGTCCTGAGTTCTATAACAAAACAGACTGAGCAAATCATGATGAACAAGCCAGTTAGCAACACCTCTCCATAGATTCTGCATCCACTCCTGCCTCCAGGTCCCTGCCCTGTTTGAGTTCCTACCCTGACTTCCCTTTGATGATGAACTGTGATGTGGAAGCATAAGCTGAATAAACCCTTTCCTCCCCAAATTTCTTTGTTCTTGGTATTTCATAGCACAAATAGTAACCCTAACGAAGACACTGAGCTGCTAACTCACTGACTGGATCCTCAGGAAATCTCTTATATCTTCAAATGCTGTTTGGAAGGATGTTACCTCAGGATTTTCCATGTCTTCAAATTTTCTTTCTCTTCTTTTTTTTTTTTTTTTTTTTTTTTTTGTTTGTTTGTTTATTTCGAGACAGGGTTTCTCTGTGTAGTTTTGGTGACTGTCCTGGATCTCACTCTGTAGACCAGGCTGGCCTCAAACTCACAGAGATCCTCCTGGCTCTGCCTCCCAAGTACTGGGATTAAAGGCATGTGCCACCACCGCCAGCCTCTTTCAACTTTCTTGAGTGAGGATTTCTAGCTTAACTCCTTGTTGTTCCTCTGTTCCCTGGAGCTAGTCTGCTATTGAAGTTGTGTTTTAGCAAGCACACTTGAAATTTGTAAGTTCTCTAATTCATTTCACAATGGCTTATGCTTGTCCTTGGGTCACAGAGGTTCTCTCCCTGGCACATAAATGGCCACACATGACATAAACATTCCTTCTTTAAAAAGACCTTATTTTTAATTATGTGTATGTGTTTACCACTGGGTACGTGTGTGCCCACAGGGGTCATAAGAGGGTATCAGATCCCCTGCAGCAGGTGTTCCAGGCAATTGTGAGCCACCAGACCTCAGTGCTGGGAACAGAACTCAGGTCCTCTGGAAAGCCAGGATCTTAACCACTGAGTCATCTCTGCATGCCTATACAAGGTTTCCTTTAAAGTCTTTTTCAGACTCTATCATCTCTGTTACCTCCAGGGTATTTTTTTTAAATGTGTACTGACTCCATTTTCTAGACAGTTAACATTAACAGTTTCCTTTACCTTGGAAGGTTTTAGTGAGACCAATGGTTTTATTATGTCAATGTATTCGAAAAAAGCTTGAGTCTCTAAAACCTCTAAATGTTGCATTCTCATGACTTTGTTTACCAGATTCTCCTATTTTATTCAAATGAACTCAAAACAGTGACTGTTCCATAAATACCTATTAAGTTCCAGTTAACCAGAAGGATGGCTGAGGCGTCCCACTTTGCCCCTTGACTGACAGGCTCCTGGTAGATATGTGTGGGATGAATAAAGACCAGAGAGTTGAGGGGGCGAGAAAACCAAACATTGAAGTAACGGGTGCCATTTTACAGTACTAGATGTAAGAGTTCAGCTCTTCAGACATAGAGCAGTTTTAATTTTTCCTTTACGATGTCAATGAATCTATGAGATAACTGGAAGATAAGAAATAGCAGCAGTAGTGAGTGTTTTGAAAGACTGGGTATTTATTAAAGGTAAAGAACCTGGGACTCTTCTCTCTGAGAGCAGTGATTCTCAACAGGGAGTTATTTGACTCCCCTGAAGACACTTTGCAGGGAGGAGAGGAGATGGGTTCACAACAATGGAAAGGACGCCACTAAATACTCCAGTGTGCAGGGCAGCACTCCCCAAAAATCCAAATAACTAATCCAGAATGTCACTGCTGCCAAAGCTGATCAGCCTTGTAGAAGAGTATGAAATTATAACAATGATGCTAATACTTAAAGGCGAAAAGCAAGACTGTTTATTAGATGCCTATATTAGGTATTTAGTTGTATTTCAACTTTTTTTACTTGCTACCCAAGCAAAATTGAACAAGGCATTTAACCCTTCTAGACCTTGCTTTGCCCACATTAAAGTAACTATTATCTATTACTTATCTCATTATTCAACATTTCTCTATATTTGAAAACAAAACAAAAAACAAACAAAATGAATAATGACTTGGCCTGACCTCCCTATTCTTCGGTTTAAAACATGTAGAGTTGGACTAAACAATTAAGTCACTCACCTTTGTTTTATTCGCTATCAAATGGAAAATGATATACATGCCAGCTAGTGGCAGTGAGGCTCATGGGAGTTAGTATGTGTGCAGATACCACACAGTACCCGGCAGGTAGTAAACATATGCTTAAGTATATGCTGAATCCAAAGTTTTGTGAGCACTATTTCAGGGCCTTATGAGAAAGAATGAGTACTTTAAAAAATCTGTATTGTAACTCTTACTGCTGTCAAGTTTACTGCTTTCTACTTCTAGCTGATATCATCTATTTTAATGCAGGTATTAAAATGATATCTAATGCAGGGATTGCAAGCATTTTCTGTTTTATTTTTGTCATCAGTGACACATTGCTGCCATGGGTGCTGGTATTTCAGTGGACCTGCCTCCTCCTTGTTAAGAGCAATGGGAATGCATCAGCAAAGAACTGACTTTTAACCCACTCACACCCCCCCCCCCCGCTGTTTTCCTCAATAGGTCATAGCAACTGAGGAAGACCTCATCCCCCCGAGTTTGGTGGAGCCACCCCCCAGAGCAGATGGGTTAGACTACAGAATTGCAGCTCACATCGTGTCCATCCTGCCTTCGCTCTCCCTGTCTGAGAAGGAAAAGAAGGTCAGAACATGAGTGAATCCAAGTTTTTGTACTTTGAAAACCAGTATGCATTATTTCACTACATTGATATTTTTTAATTTAAATAGAATCTCCATGAAATCTTCCTAAGTGAAGGAGAAAGTGAAAGCAAAGCAGCCCCCAAAGGCCCTCTCCTACTGAACTACCATGATGCCCATGCCCACAAGAAGTATGCACTGAAGGTAATAATTAGGCCACCTCCCTCCCATAGCTGATGAGAAGAGGTGTGCTTATGATTCATTAGTTCTGGGGATCTTGTTGGATGATCTTATCAACCAATGCTAATGGACTGATATAGAATAGATACCTGCTGACATGGGGGCTCAAAAAACAGGGGCTGATAGGGGAGAAGTATGTCAGCAAAGAACACTTGCCTAATCACAGAGTTCGAGTTAACCACTGACTTGATTATCACCACTATTAGATTTGCATTAAAAGTTTATGGTCAGGTGCTGAAGAAGTGCTTGAGCAGTTAAGATTACTCGCTGCTGGTGCAGCGGACCCAGGTTCAGTCCCTAAAACCCATGTCAGGCAGCTCAGAACGGTGTGTAACTCCAGCTCCAGGGGATCTCTTCTGGCCTCCAGTGGCATCTACACACAGATATACACACATACACGTAAATAAAAATGAATCTTGAAAAACATCACGGGCATTTGCTTTAAATAGCTGCTGCTATGAAATACTAGCGGAGGCCATCAGAGGATCTCAGATGGGGTAGATAATGCACGAGAAACTTCAGCAGCTTATCACCAAGTATGAAGGCTCAGTTGCTTCTGTGTTCCAGGAACTTCTGGAAAAGTGAAAACGAGCTTTTTTGACCTTATCCCAAATACTGCATTTGTCATCCTCAATTACCCCTGATCTCCCCTGTTTCCAGATAATGAGAATGGAGATACCATGTTTAGCCTTCTCCGTACGCATAAGGCATTTGACAGCTCTCTTTAATGTTTTCTGACATGTTTCTCTCTCTCTCTCTTTTCTTGTAAGGACCAGAAGAATTTTGACCCAGTTCAAATTGAGCAGGAGATGCAGTCCAGGCTGCCACTGTGGGAATTCCTTCAGTTCCCTCTGCCCCCTCCATGGAACAGCACTAGGAGACTCGCCACCATCCACGAGCTTATGCATTTCTGTACAAATGGTGAGTTCATTGCTTTGTATATTCAACTTAACTAATAGTCACATGTCCTCTTTAAATTGTACCCCCCCCAAAAAAAAACAAAACAAAACAATTTGATCACTGAAAGGCCTTCCAGAGACTGAGGTTTGACAAATTACAACTCTCTTGCCTTTAACAGAGCTGTCACTAGCTATGTGGAAGCTCTGACGTGTAGCGTTCTGCAATTTGATGTACTGGGTTTTCTTTCCACTATATTTCCTTAACCACAACACTTCCCCGAGTCCCTGTATCCCACATCCCTACTGGCATCATTTAAGGATGATGTAATCCATCCTACTTACAAGGAGGAATGGCTCATATATCTATAAAAATATAAAGATGAACAAAAACCTCCCATCCCAAGTTACCATAGTCCCTTTCCCAGAAAAGAAAAAAAAATGAAAAATAAAAAGGCCTCATCACGGAATGAACTCCTTTATGATTGTAGAAAACCACACAAACCATACAGCACAGTGGCATTCCCTGAGGAACAGGAAGAGAAAGTCTGAGCAGATGACTTTGCCCCAACTGAGCACTGTCAGTCTAGAGTCTCATACTCTAGTTTCAAGCAGCATAAGTCATTTTAGAATTCTAGAATTATGCTCAATGGAAACTTGAAGTCTTCCTCCTCCTCCTCCTCCTCCTCCTCCTCCTCCTCCTCCTCCTCCTACTCCTCCTCCTCCTCCTCCTCTGTTTTTGGTTTTGGTTTTTAGTTTTTTGGTTTTATTGGTTTTATTTTTGTTGTTGTTTTGTGTGTGTGTTTGTTTGTTTGAAGACAGGGTTTCTTTATGTAGCCCCAGCTGTCCTGGAACTTGATCTGTAGACCAAGCTGGCCTTGAACTCACAGAAATCCACCTACCTCTGCAGGTGTGAGCCGCCACCACCAGGAAATATCCTTCTTCTATCCAGCCTGAATCAATACATTGGACACATTTGTACTTGTCTATCTGTGCTGATAATAAAATGCATTATATTCCAGTGTAAAATACAGCCACCGAATGATTCTGGGTAGTAGATTAGGAAGTCCCCAGGAACCTTATAACTGCACCTCATCATGAGAAACAACCCTGCCTCACACCATCCCCACTGCCTAAGTGGGCAGCTGTGTTTCTACTCTTCATGTGACAGAGGATGTTGAAGTCTGGACCGTCCTCATCTGTTAATTCGGTCAAGTGGTTAGCCTGGGGCTCTTCCCCGGGTTGCAACATAGTGAGGGTCAAAGAGAACAGAAGAGACCATGAGAGGCAGATTTAAATACAAGCCACTCTTGTCGGTGTCCCGTATACAAGTTCAACTCTCTCTGCATGTCTTTGCCTCCCAGTTCCTTTCGGGTGCTTTCCCGGGAATCCAGGATGCTCCTCACCCCTCTTTATAAAGCAGGGTTTTGTTTTGTTTTGTTTTTTTCACAATAACCAAGCCTCTTGCCCATTCTTCACTGAGGACTGATAGGTGGCAGATTGTTTTCTTCTATCTCTTTACCTTGAGTCCCTCCACAATTCTTTGCGGGTCAAAGAGAAGAAACGGAAGATCTGGGTCATCTGACTTTGACTGTAGTATCCACTTGATGGATTGTGAGCACTTCCTTGAATCATCCCTGCACAGGAGGGTGGAAAGGAAAGAAAAATGGTGTGATGAGGAACAATTAAAAATCCCTGTCCAACGTCATCCTGAGATGGACTTCTGAAAGCAGTATTTATAGCCAGAAATTAAATTTCTTTTTTTTTTTCAGTACTGATGATTGAATCTAGGACTTGGCACATGATAGGCAGTTTCCCTACCACTGAGCTACATTGCCAGTTACAGAAACTGAAATATGAAGAAAGATATATTGTAGAACCATAAAATCTCCTAACTGAAATGAACTTCAGAATTCACCTAGTCCAAATGTATTTCCGGATAAGAAATCTGAAATCCTGGCAAGCTAAACTATTGGTTCTAGGGTTGTAATAATAGTACAGATGCGTGATGGAAATTCTGGCCCTTGGGTGCTCTCACTAGGGAAGGGAAGGCAAACATCATATAAAGCTCATGTGCCTTCTCTGAGCCTTAACTGACCCTAGTCCTGGGGGTAGAGGGATGAAGAGACGGCCCCTTGTTAGCATGCCACTGAAGAGTGAGCAGATCCAAGCTAACCTCCTCTCATGAGAGGAAGGAGAGTAGGAGGGAGGGGCCATTACATGAGGGAGGAGGATGCCAGGGGATGAAGGGAGAAGTTGAAGAGAGGAGTGGCGGGGGGGGGGGGAACATGATCAAAATATATTGTATGCATGTATGACATTCTCATAGATTTTTTTTAAAAAAGGGAAGTTATAAATCAATATTTCTAATGAGCGTAGATATTAAACTCATCAAGAAAATACTTGCAAACCAAATTCAACAGCACATCAAAAGACTTGTACACACACACACACACACACACACACACACACACACACACATGCACATTGAGAATCCCATCTCATCTCAGACTACTCTTGGGACTCTGATACAGACTGAACCCTGAAGTCACCCTGCTTCCTTTTCACTTACATCCCACATCCGCCATGGCCCAGTGCCACCCCAGGCTGGTCCACCACAGCTCCCCGGGCTCTTTCAGTGGCATCCCGACCACCTTATGTGTTTTCACCTTGTCACTAGGAGTCTTTTATCCGTGCAACAACCAGGACACCTTTCAGAGGATGTCCATCGGGCCGTGTGCCTGCTTTGCTCAAAAGCTCTCAGTGACTGTTTGACGGATGCAGTTGAACAGAGACAACCGAGCTCTGATAAACTTTGAAGTACAAATATGGAAAGTGGCAGTGCTTGAAGGAGGCTTTTTCTGAACCTGAATTTACAGAGAAATCTTCCAAGTGTCATAGACACAAATGACAACTTTCAAAAGCCATCTGTGCCAAAACAAAATCTTAAATATATGGTATTTAAATCAATACAGTACTGTGGAAAGTTCAGGCAAGTGAGCATGGGTACCAAACACTGATCAAGCCATCAAGTTGTTTGGCTGTAACCCTCAGATCTGTTACATCTGTACTGTGATTTTCTTAGTACTTTGGCCCTTTGATATTTGTTGAAGACTTTTGAAGTCTGTATTTTAAGTGAGGTCAGCACCCATCATGGCATGAACCATTGGCACTCCTCAGCTGCCCTTGGGTCAGCCCTGTATCATGTACTAATAAGAGCCTTCCTCAAGGCAGGGGGCCTGCTCTCTTGCAGAAGTGCTGAGCTGGAATGAAGTAGAACGAGCCTTCAAGGTGTTTACTTTTGAGAGCCTGAAGCTGTCCGAGGTGGACGAGGCAGGGCAGCTCAAGCCCGCCGAGGTGGTCAGTCAGACAGACATTGAGAATTTCAACATTCCGTGGGACAACCCTGCCAGGTTTGCTAAGCAGATAAGGCAGCGGTGCATGCACAGGATGAGCACCCAGAAGGCCAAGCCAGTGACAGGTAAGCTGCATGGAAGGGGTGAGGGGCAGCCACCCCGGTACTGTATCTAATAGATGCTCTTCATCCTGACTAGTCACCGAGAACAAAGACAGAACACTATTTGTAGACCAGAATTTGTCAAAGGCTGACCAAGAAGCTGAGAGATACAGAAATTCCCCAGATACCGATCAGCCTGCTGCCAACAGTGTGAAGCCTTCTATTTCTGACACCATGAGACAGCTATCGGAGAAGGAGACCATTGGGTCCATGTGTCCCCAACCAGAGTCCTTGGGTAAGTGAAAGTATATGTAGACTCCGTTATGCTTAGACACAAAAAGAGAGCAAAGTTCAAAAGGGATAATTTAAAGGTAAATGCTTATTTACTTCATCTGAAAAAAGACTCAATATCTAAATTAATTGGTTAAGTAAATGTACTGAGTGTGGTTTCTCGGTCCTTCCTTCCCAACTCTGTTTTTCAAAGCATCCTCTCAGTTCACTCTTCCCATAAGCAGCTCAGTACCATGGACATCATTAAAACTTTCACCAATACTACTTCATGGTTGCATGGTAAAAATTACTTTAAAATTACTTGTAATGACCTAACAAATGCCAAGTATAAATAGAGCTTGGCACGAAACCAGTACTCGATGGGTGTACCTTCCTTATTGCTCTTATTTTAGCTCAGGTTTACTTTACTTTAATCCTCAGGTACAGCCCTATAAGTAGCGTTAGGAGGTACCAAGTGCACTGGGTTGAATCTGCATGTGCCTTACACACAGCTGTCTTGTGACTGTCTACCTGAAACACAGCTCCTTTATGTCCCTGCATATCATTCTCAACATCTACCTACTACCTGATGAAGGGAGTGTGGTCTCCTTCACACATTTCTAGCATCACATCCTTATCCTAAAGTCTCTTTGCACCTTGTCCCTTTCCCCCATATTATGTGCTGTAGCCAAGAGATGTCATAGTTGAGCTATACTTCCTTTATGTCTTGCTATGTCTTGCTATGTCTTGCTACTTTCTGTAACCATTCACATGACCAGTAAGACCTCCATAATACCACAGCTTCTTGGAGGTAGCAAGTATGTTTATTTATGAAATATTAACTTTATCCTGGGCTGTACAACCAATTGTAGTAAATTTTCACAGGACTAAAATTACACAGAATATAGTCTCATAATACAGTGACATAGTGGACATTAATTGCAAAAAGGAGGTACCATATGACTGAAAACTAGGAAATACACCTACATATCACATCTAGGTGAAAGAAAACCTTACAGTAGGAATTAGGAACTATTTCAAACTGAGAAATAATAAAAACACTGGGCATAAAAAGGAACTAGGAGTTAGGAACTATTTTAAACTGAGTAATAATAAAAAAACACTGAGCATAAAAATGTATATGATACAGCTGAAGAAGATTATGCTGACACACTGACAGCTTTGAATTAGCACATTCCAGAAAGATCCTGAAAGTTAACTAGTTAAACTTCAACCCCAAATTATTTAGCTATACAAAGGGGCAACATTAAGAAAACACCAAAGTGACTGCTCCATGATAGGGGGGTGGAAGGGTATTATGGATAAGAGACAAACAGAAAGACAGACAAGAAGTGAGGCATAGCACAAATCCTAATTAGTCTTAATAACAAAATGCAGGAGCCAGATATCAGGGTAAATGCTGAAAGATCAGAGAGACAAAGGAGCAAGCCACAGCCACCTCTTAACTATTAACTCCTCAGCCTGAAAGGGGTGAGCTCCAGGCTCTGCCCACCTTATATTCCTCTCTCTGCCCAGCCATATCACTTCCTATTTTCTCCTCCCTAGTGCTGGGACCAAAGGCATGAGATCCTAAGTGCTGGGATTAAAAGTGTGTGCCACCACTGCCTGGCCTCTATGGCTAACTAGTGGCTAGCTCTGCACTCTGATCTCCAGGCAAGCTTTATTTGTTAGAGCATGAACAAAATATCACCACACAGAGGGATGGAGAAAAGGGGAGAAAGAGAGAAACAGAGCTTGGGAGATGAGAGAGAATAACCAGAGACATCTGGAACAGTCCAGAGCAAAGAGAGAAAGAAGTAGACTGGACATGGCCTGGGCTAGGGAAGCAGAGCATGGAAAATCATAGAGGTTATAAAGATGATGAGAGCTGGGAAGAAGGAAGCCCTGAGCTGGAGATGGCCTGGGAGTTTAGGGTAGAGGAGGAGTATGGGGCCTTTGAAATGTATAATTGCTACTTGTAAATAGGGACTGAAGGAGGCTGGAGGCCAGCACGGGCTTTGATATGCACCACAGGCACATGTCAATGGAGAGCCACATGTCCCTTCTGCAAGAGGTCAGAGAAATTACTCCTTATGGCAGACAGGCTGGCACCTGCTTCCCAAGTTCCTGAGGGATGCTGGCTTTTATCTAACCACCAGAAATCCTTCTATAGTCCAGGTTGAGCTCATTTCTGGACATATGTGCTTCCTGAGACCTAACCATAGTGATGAAAAAAAAAAAAAAGGCCAAATGAAGTAGCAGAGGAAAACAATGGCATGGAAGTAAATCAATGGACTAGAAGAGCAAAACCACAAATGCTGGCTATCTGAAAAAGGCAAGCTAAATTACCAAACGTTTTATAAGGCTAGTTACAAAAACAGATGAGAAGGCACAAATACCCATATCAAGAGTAATACCTTCTCAGAAATAAAAATCCTGTCAGGGACAAAGAGGCAGACTTCACTCAGATCCTGTAGAGATTACAAAGATAGAGAGGGCTGAGCCTGGAGGAGCTGCCTGGAACCACCCCTACTAGAACCCGGGGCAAGAAGATCACAGGTCCAAGGACCATCTGGGCTACAGACTGAGTTCAAGGCCAGTGTAGGTTCCCCGGGAGACCCTGTCCCAACATTAAAAATGAAAAGAGTTCAGGGGATAAAGTCCATTGTAGAGTCCTTGCCTGGCATCCTCAGGGCCCCAGGTTCAATCCCCACTGCCACAAAACAGAAAGAGAAGGTAAACAGTTTGAGTCTACTAAATTTGAGAATGAAATGGGCAAATTACTGGAAGTTGATAATATACCCCCCCCAAAAAAAATGATCAAACAATAGGAAACATAAATAGTCTTGTAAGCAATTGATTTAATTGTTTGAAAATCACACTCAGTAGGGCATACCCAGCCTGGAGCTGGTGTGTCACTGGCAAATGATACCAAACACTCAGAAAATCAATCGTTGTAATCTCAACAAAAATCATTCCAGAAAATAGAAGGTACAATATCCTCCCTTGTAAAGTTAGCATTTTGTAAAGTTAGCATAAACATTATATTCACCAAGATTGTCAGAAAACA
Source organism: Peromyscus eremicus (assembly GCF_949786415.1). Classification (NCBI taxonomy): domain Eukaryota; kingdom Metazoa; phylum Chordata; class Mammalia; order Rodentia; family Cricetidae; genus Peromyscus; species Peromyscus eremicus. The sequence continues at coordinate 73,384,042 of NC_081421.1, forward strand.
AGCAAGCTCATGAGCATAGATATATTCATGAGCATGGTTATAAAATTTTGAGATGAAATATGAGAAAATCTACCAAGCAGACACCAAACGATAAAAGTATCTCCCAACAAAATTACATTGTAAGAGAATCAGAAGGAAAATACATAATTGTAAAAAAGCAGTATGATTTATTGATTAACATTAATGAAAAACACAGATCAGTTTATAGATTATAAGTATAAAAGGCATTTAAATTTCTATGGTAACCAATGAAAAAATCCTTAGCAAACTGGCAAGAGTAGGACAATTCCTCAGTTTTATAAAAGTGGTTTTTATGACAATAAATAGTATATACCACAATGAAAATATGAGCCCTTTTCCTCCAAGATTGGCAAGATGTGTACCAGGAGCCCTGTTTTCTGTCCTAGCCAACTCATCAAGAGAAGAAAGTAAGATAAAAGTATGGCTTGAAGAGGGAAAAAAAACAAGTGTCACTGTTGGTAACTATATGTAGAAACCTGAACAATCCACTACACACACAAAGTCCAGTCAGAGTTTCAAATGAGGCTGTGGTTGTTAGAGATGCTCACAAGAAGCAGGCCCTGGGACTTTTTTTTATAATTGTTGTACAAGGCAGGCATGCTATGGGCTCTTCTCTCTGTGTGTTACGGTTCATAAGAGTAAAGGGTGTGTTGACAATGAGTGTAAGGTCCCCCCAAGCCATAGGAGTTCAATTGGTGTTGACTATGGTCATCCTGACATCTCTCCTATCTGGATGAGGGGAGAAGGAAAGGTCAGAAGTGAGTAGACTTTTGAAAGGCATCCTGCTAGCTGTCAGCAGGGTAGATATGTAAGGGAGAAGACAGAGAAGTTGGTGCTGTAGCCCAAGCCATGGCATGGATCTTCTGTATATTTCTGCTTTATAGAAACCCTGAACCAATGAGCAAGATGCTATTACTCCAGTTCAACAAATAAGGAAGTCAGAGCAGAGAGGTTTCAATAGCTAGTTCATCCATGAAGACATAGGAACGGGACAGCAGTGCTCTCTACCTCACCTCAGAACAAGGCTTCCTAGCCCTAAACACTCCTCATGATGCTACCTAAGAGCCTGGCCATATTTGGAATTTCTTTGTCATGTTAGTTCTTATCCCTCATCCTGGTTTTGTTGCCTTGGGTTTCTTCCTTCCCAAGAGTAGATCTCTTCAGAGAGAGAGAGAGAGAGAGAGAGAGAGAGAGAGAGAGAGAGAGAGAGAGAGAGAGAGAGAACCAGAATTAGTTAACCCTGATTGTTAGGGCATCTAACATCATGGACACATACACATGATAGAGGTCACTTTGTGTTAATATGGAACCAGAATCAACCAGGAGAGACAGACGGAATACAGAGGTGCTTGTTTCGCTTTTTCTGATGGCAGCTGGTGTACAGCTGTCTTTCCTCAGGCACCTTTCGCCACCTGGTGGTCAAACCACTCATATGCTGCTGTGGAGCCCAGTGGAGAATAGATAGATAACTCTAAGGCTCCCAATACTCAGGCTGAAATGCTGTTGTAGGCAGCAGGTTCTGGGGCCCCAGCAATTTTGAGGGCCTGTCCCCAGCCCTAAGAGCTCCTCCGTGGTGAATGCAGACCTATACTCAGGAGCCACTGGATCTGAGCAGAGGAGGCAGCTGGCTGTGTGTCTCCATGACTGTTCCTGTAAGAGGAAGTTGTTGTTTGAGCTTCCACCTTCCCCCAACTCTAGTTCATACTTCAAAAGCAGCCACTTTAATTCCATTTACACAAAGCAGAAATCATCCTTGTGTTTCCCTGCACAGCCGTTTTGGCATCACGTGCATTGATATGCCTGTTTCTGGACATGAAGGGCTGGATATTTGTGCTTTTCCTAACAAAACCCTGGGTTTCCATCTGAGACTGTTTTGAACTTGACAGGGCCCATTGGATATTTATGAAAAACCTGAGAGTGGATAACCGTGAGGCTGTAGGTTTAGATGTGCCCTTTATGCTTGTTGGGTGTTTTTTTAATAAAGTAACTGCTTTGCAGAGGGATCTTGTTATCTCTAAAGTAAAACAGATTAGGAAAGCTGTTTTTCAAAGGGAAGGGAAAGCGTCCATTTCCAGATGTGTCAAAAACTACTGAATCACACTGTCAAAGGATTATGTGGTTGAAATCAGGAATCAGACAGAGAGAGGAAAAATGGATTTTATTCTACTGTTAAATAAAGGGTTCGGCTTAGTATTAGAATGCTCTCTCCTTTGAAAAAATCATTGGTACATAAGTTTTGAACATACTTTCTAAAGAGTTGGTTTTGTTCCTGGATCTTTAGACTCAGAAGGGAGTATCAAATCTCCCGGAAATCTGGCAGGCCACAGAATAGACGGATTTTTATTCTACAGATTTCATATCAATTGCATCAAAGACACAGGGGACATCATGGTCTAGGTAGAATTATAGTTGGCCTGAGTTTTCTCTTCAGTGGATATGTTTATACACATGCTGAACTGAATTGCCTTTAGCATCTCGCTCCAAATCAAAATAGAACATTCATTCTGTCACTGCAACAACCTGGGACAAGAGGGAACCAGGGCCAAAGATGTAAGTAACTGTGCCCCTGAGAGAGAGGAACATTAGCTTGTCCTTGGTAGTTCTCACTACCTTCCCTCCTCCCACCCCAGAATCCCATGTATGGGTCTCTTTGCAACAGAATGAAAAGGTAAATTGTGGTGATATTTTATTTGTGCACCCCAATAAAGTTTATCTGGGGATCAGATGAAAAAGCCAGCCAGTACATTAAACATAGAGGTCAGGCAGTGGTAGCACATGCCTTTAATCCTAGCATTTGGGAGACAGGGATTCATCCAGATCTCTGTGAGTTCAAGGCCATATTGGGAACAGAGTCAGATGTGGTGGCACACACCTTTAATCCCAGCACTAGTTAATCATAGAGGTCTGGAGGTCTATACAGACATATAGGAAGTGATAGAGCTGGGCAGAAATAGGAAGTGATGAAGCTGGGCAGAGAAAGGAAGTAAGATGTCAAAGCACAGAAAGGCATATAGGTGTGAGTATACAGGAAGTAACGCTCTCTTGGGCTGAGGATTTCCTAGTAGTAAGAACTTGTGGCTTGACTTGTTCTCTTCCTCTGATCTCTCAGTTTTCACCCCAATATCTGGCTCCGGGTTTTTTATTAATAAGACTGTTTAGCAATTTGTCTTACAGAAAATCTTATGCTCACACTCAAATTAGCCTTTCATATAGATTTCCTTCCACATTTCTATTTTCTTTATGACTCTACCATCATTTCAATGAAGTTCAATATGTGATATAGATTCACCCCATCCAGTCAAAAGAAAAACACATCATTGAATACCCACTACGTGCTGGGTGCTTAGGATGCACTGAGAGCATGTTCTTGTTCTTCAGCAACTGAGATCCAAAGCAGAGGGGCAGACCAGGAACAAATAGGATCCCTCACCGATCAATGCTGTGATTTAAAATGAAGCATTGTAAGAGGCAGAGGCTCCTGAGAAGGTGACTAGAGTGTGAAATAGACAAATAGCTTAGAGTAAACTATGGCAGATGGAGGGAAATCCAAGTGTAGGGCTGCCCACATACCCACAGCCAGCTGGCCAGCCCACCGGAAGTGGGAAGAACAAGGAGGGAGTGGGGGCAATGTGTTGGGAGAGTGAGGCTGCAGCAATTTATGCATAGCTTTGTGGCCTGTGATTTGCAATCATTCTCAGGCTGGTAAGAAGCTAGCTTGGCTTGCCCATTCAACAACACCAAAACATGTTCCTGTAACACTTAACCGTCTCAAGCACACTCCATTTGTTTCAACTGTGAGGGCAATTACGGTAGGGACTTCATCAACATTCTCTGTTGTGTCTCTTTTATCCTGACGCACTTCATGATGTGCCAATCACCAGCATAGATCTGTTCCTTTCTCATCTGTTCAGATGGCCACTGCTTCCTCGCCAACAGTGATATCACAGCCCTTACCATTGCATAAGTTTACTCTTGTTCGTGGGAGAGCTAATGTGCCTCACTCATGTTAATCCATGGCGTGGTGCATTGGAGTCCAAGTGCCCACTCACTTGTCCATTTAGCTAAAGTCTGTTAAACTCCATCTGTCAATGTGCACATGCTCATTAAGTAATAAGTCAATAATGAATGGACAGAAGATCTCAACAGAATGGTAGGATTCTATCCCTCTCTAATAGGTGAATGCATTGCTCGTTCTCCCATCCGCAACACCTGCCCTTGCCCCACTCCGTCTTCTACAAGGCAAGGTTCACAAAAACCTGCAAAGGCTTTGTAATGGTCGCCAGAGTAGGTGAATGAAAGTAGTGAGCCAATGATTTAGTTTAGCCAGTATTCTTACAGTTTGTGAAGGCAAAGGTGCACTGCAAGAAGCAAGCAATATACAGCCTGAAAGAATGGCTGTTATGATTTAGTGCACATCATATAAGAAGCCGGGTTCTTTTCAAAGAGTTAAGGATAAATTCTAGGTAGGCATTGACTTAGAATTATTGACACAAACACCTCTTTGGAGGCACGAAACAAGCCTCTCAGGAATTACCTTTTCAGCACAGAGACATAGATCATATGGGCAACAAAAAGACACAGCACTGACCAAAGGCAAGAACAAAGCCCAAACACAACTGGATGTTGGTGTCTTTGATTTACAGAGCAGACCTTGGACACTGAGATCAAAGAAGAAGCAGCCACAAAGGATGGTTCCCTTGAAAAGGTAAGGAATTCTTTTCCTAGAAGTGTAGATGACAAGTAGGATGATCTGAGAAAACCCCTGACCAAACTGAGAAATGGGGGGGGGGGGGAGAGAGAGAGAGAGAGAGAGAGAGAGAGAGAGAGAGAGAGAGAGAGAGAGAGAGAGAGAGATTCTTAAAAGGAAAATGCTGCTGATGTAGGGGGAAGGGGTTATTTAGACATCCCATACCCCCTCCATCTGGAGAGAAAGGGGTTAACTTTACTGGCCTCGCTAACTTAAGTAGAACTTCCCCGCTCCCTGCCCCTCTCTAGACAGTGTGGCTTGGCAACCTCACAAACACCTGCTGACCATACAGCCCGTGTAGAACTAACTCTGTCTTGAAGTGAGTTCAGAAAACCTGCCTATAATTGCTAACAGGACTCCGAAGAGTATAACCTAACAATAAAAATATTTAGGTTATGTTGCACATTTGAAAAAAAAAAAAGAGTCAAAGGCGTACTTCTCTCTGGCAGCAGCCCTCCTAAAATGTTGCCATATGGATCTATACATATGCAGATTCCCACAATTAAATGGGGCGCATGGGGGTGAGTCCATAGAGTCTAACAGGGCTCCATTTGGACGCTCACAAATTAGAGCTGAAATTGTGTTCCAGTGGATTTTTTTTTTTTTTAAAGAAACCCAAGAAGATGGTGGTGGAAGCTAATCTGGAGGACATAAAGAAAACACAGCAGCGCAGTTTAACGGACTGGAGCTTTACTGAACATTTTCAGCCCAAAGTCCTGCTTCAGGTATTTATGGGCTGTGATTCTCCAGGAGACGCGTGTGGATAGGTCTGGAGAGCTGGGCTATAACCATGAACAGTTCACTTCTGGGTCACTCTCTCAGATCGAGCTCAACTCAGTATTCCCATTGACTTCGGCTATAAAATGAGTTTGTTCCCGCACTGAGCCATGAACTCCCAGGAAATCCCCCAAACGGTTGAAAGTATACTTTCAAAGAGAGGCTGTTTCCATGAAGATTGTTTTGAGTGTTTGCTAGAAAAAAAAGCTGGGCTTTACCCGGAAGCAACACCGTTATTCCTCCTATGGTGCCTTTCCATTCTGTTTAGACTTCATTATGTTCCACGGTGTTTTCTGTTTGGATGAGCAGGTCAATGGTGGCGGTGATGGCTGACAGTTGCTGTGCTAAGTGCTGGGTGCTAGGCCGTATAGCTGCTGTGTATAAGTGTATTCCTCTGAAAAGCCTATGACACAGAAACCGTTAAATCGTAGAAATTGAGGCACCGTGACCAAAAGTCTGTTGCTAATTGAGAAACAGGAAAAAGAGAACTAAGAAAGAAAATTCACTCCCCCATCCCCAAACATGCTTTTAACTGCTATGAAAAATAGTAAGAAAACTCACGCTGGTTTTAAATTGGATAAAACCTGTACTCTGTAGGATTTGTCTAATTTGAGTCTCATTTTGATCAGATTTACATCCCACATATTTTTAAAGCCAGAAGAATCCACAGAGCCATGTTCTGAAAAGAATAGCAATTTCCCAACCCCATCAGTGGTAAAGAAAAATGGTCCTCCACAGAAAAGAGAGTAATTCAGCAGGAAAGAAGACAGGCACACGGCACTCTGCGTGTAGCTATACGGGCCAAACACACCGGGTTTCAAAGACTTGGCATGAAATAATGATATATCTCGTTCATAATTTTTATATCTACTACATGTTGAAATGATAACATTTCATATACTGAGCGAAACAAAATACACCCTTGCCATTGATTTTTACCTGCCTCAGCTTTTAAAATGTAGCAGCCATAAAATTTAGAATTACATATGCGGCCCGCATTTGTGACTTGTGTTTGCGATTTAGACATTTACATAATTTCTGGTTTCTCTCCAGTGCACTCCTCCTTCCCTAGTGGCTAGGGTCCTCTGTTCCTCAACCCCTTGACCCACCTTCTGTGGGCTGCCACCCTCTTTTCTGCTGCCTCAGGGCACAGACCGGTTACAGGGGTACCTGTAAGGTCTAACTATGTCAGTTTTAATTGACCACAGTACTCACCTTCTATTAAAACGTCCTTCTAAGTATCAGACTGCTTTGATTCTCACTCTGGTCTTCCCTATAATTCAAATATTTCATCCACTTGATGAGAACTCCAAGTGACCTGTAGTAACCTTAATCCAATTGCAGAAGAAAGTTTTGTCCGTCAAGTTCATTTGTGTGTTCCTGGAACAGTGCTGGCACTTATTCCCGTTTTTTGCCAATTGGTATGGCCATGGTGGTGGTGGTGGTGGTGGTGGTGGTGGTTGGTTGGTTGTGTTGCTGGTGGTCAACCCCCTTGCTTATGTTAGGCAAACACTCCACACTGAGTCACAGCAGCATCCCCACACTCACTCACTCATGAACTACATGAGACCAACAATATCAACATGTAGAAGGCAAACACCAATTCGTAAAAAGGAAAGGTAATGTGAACACTTCTCAAATGCTGACTGAAAGTCAGTCACAGCTCTGGTGATCTTACCTAACAGCCAGCAAGGATGGCAGAGCTCCCTGATCCAACAGGAGGAGGGGCGCATGTTCACTATAAGCAAACATTTGTTTCCTGGGTTTATTGTCTCAGATATTTGCCTTTCAAGAACAGTAGGTAATAAATGGGTAGTGACTCAGAAAACAGAAGTAACTATTTACATGGCACTCCATCAAGACACTCATACAGGGGACGAGACTGGGGAATAAATGGATTATTTATCTATTTATCTATTACCAGTACAGAAATGAAGGCAAAACTGTAACAACTCTTTCCTGACATGCTAGCAGTTCCCTGAGATCATCCTCACGGCAGAGCACACAACGCTGCCTGCAGCAGATTGGTATTGAAAACACAAAAGCCCGCTGTTGTCCACTTCCTATTCCTGTGGGCAATGTCCTATGGTTGACTGACGTTGAGAAGGAAGAGGGACCAAGCAGCTATGCCTTGCTGCCCTCTGCCAGTGGCTGTCATTGCAGTGCAGGCTGAGGGTGTTATATTTTAAAACAAGGCAGAGGAGGAAGGCAAATCATATTGGCACAAAGACCACTCACCTCATTTCACTATAACATAGTTATACACGGAGGGCACACTGTGAGGAAGAGGTAAGTCATAGCTGGAAGGTAGCTGGCCTGAACTCTGGCACCAGAACCTACAAACCCTGTTCTTGGAAAGTCCCTTATCGTACTGGCAAATGAAACCTGATATTTAGAAACAGGAAAAAAAAATGTTCGCTATTTCCTTCGTCTACTCAGGCTGTCATAAAAAAATACTTCAGGCTAGGTAGCTTAAATAACGCAAGCGTATCATCTCAGAGCTTAGGAAGTAGGAGAACAAACTCCAAGTGTGCTTGGTTCCCGATGAGGGCTTGCTTCCTGGCTTGCACATGATGAATTATCCATGGCAGAGAAAGAGGCAAGAAAGCTCCAGTGTCTCAGATGATAAGGACCCAAATCCTATCATGGGAACTCCACTTTCATAACATTCCCAAAGACCTCCAAATATTATCACACTAGGAGATGGGGTGTCGGGTTGTGAACTTGGAGGTCATGCACAGCCTAGTTTATGATGCTTGCTTTGCCTGCAATACTTAATGATGCTAAAAATGAAGTGATCTATATGGAGGCAAAGAAACCTATTAGATAAAGAACTGACTGATTAGCCGGGCGGTGGTGGGACAAGCCTTTAATCCCAGCACTCGGGAGGCAGAGGCAGGAGGATCTCTGAGTTCAACCGTTCTACAGAGTAAGTTTTAGGACAGCCTGGGCTACACATAGAAATCTGTCTCAAAACAACCAAAAAGTAGGGGGTTGGGGGATAACTGACTGATTGCCATCTACTAACACTTGTGGAGAACACTTAGCAAGTATCTCCACCCTTGGAAGCTACTATTCGTTTTTCTATATGAATTATTGAAAGGCTCATAAAAATGCACTATATTTTATGATCTTATTTTTTGGTAATTAGGAATGAATCCACAGGAAACTCAAAGTTAGCCAATGACATAGAAATGAGCGTCGGGAAGTGGGGGACAGACATGTTGCTCCAGCAGTAAGCTCTTATCCTGGGGATAAAACAACTGAACAATACAATTATTTTATCTTCAGGTTCTTCAGGAAGCCCATCAGCAATATCGCTGTGTTGACTCTTATTACCATACACAGGACAATTCTTTACTTCTGGTTTTTCATAACCCAATGAATATGCAGCGTCTGCACTGTGAATACTGGAATATTGCTCTTCACTCTAACGTCGGATTCAGGTGACATAGATAATTTCATTAATTAAACAGTGGCTGAGTTAGCCTCTTAGGTTTTGACTCTAGCCTTTGTGGTTCAACTCAATGAAAGCATGTATATAGTGCTATAGATTTAATTTAGCTCCTCAAATCAATGTGTACTATGTGTTATGCACTGTGCGAGGTATTGACACTTTACCATCAAGAGTGAGCATCACTCTTGCCCTCACGGAATCGAATGGAGATGCTATTAAAGCATTTTCTATTCATTTCAATTGTAGCAAGATGGGCTCTGAGACACTGAAGTAGTAACTACAAAACAGTTTGATTTTTTTTCTCAACTCTAATTGGTCTGGGAAAGATTCAAGGGTAGAGCAACAGAAACTGGCTCAAGAAGTAGGCAAGTTCCCAGAACATGGAGATCTAAGAGTCACTGGTTCTTTTTCATTCTCAGTAGTTTTTTGTTTGTTCTATTTCGACTTTTCATTTGTTTTTTCCCGTAGAATGTGGCTCTCTCTCCTTACTAATAGCCAGGACATCTTGTTATCTCAATGCCATTTAATGTGCGCTCAGTACTTACTGTATGTATAACAAAGATAGAATCCTAAGGAAAACAAAGAGAGAAGAAATGGGCCTGAGGAACAACTGGGGGAACGGACTGCCATAAACACTTTCATCTGAAGCTTATAAGATGATTGAATTCAGGTGTGCAGTAGGCGTATTTGAAGTATTAATCTGTATTGTTCCTTGTTTTTCAATGCCTATATTTATGTTTCATGTCTTTTGGCATTACTTGATTACTAGACCTCCAGGCTAACTCTGAGAGCATTCCCTCCAGTGTGACTCAGAGAGCATTCCCTCCAGTGTAACTCTGAGAGAGCATTCCCTCCAGTGTAACTCTGAGAGAGCATTCCCTCCAGTGTAACTCTGAGAGAGCATTCCCTCCAGTGTGACTCAGAGAGCATTCCCTCCAGTGTAACTCTGAGGGAGCATTCCCTCCAGTGTAACTCTGAGAGCATTCTCCCAGTGTAACTCTGAGAGAGCATTCCCCCAGTGTAACTCTGAGAGAGCATTCCCTCCAGTGTAACTCTGAGAGAGCATTCCCTCCAGTGTGACTCAGAGAGCATTCCCTCCAGTGTAACTCTGAGGGAGCATTCCCTCCAGTGTAACTCTGAGAGCATTCTCCCAGTGTAACTCTGAGAGAGCATTCCCCCAGTGTAACTCTGAGAGAGCATTCCCTCCAGTGTAACTCTGAGAGAGCATTCCCCCAGCGTAACTCTGAGAGAGCATTCCCTCCAGTGTAACTCTGAGAGCATTCCCTCCAGTGAAACTCTGAGAGAGCATTCTCATATTGCTACATGGGATAAAGGAAATAGTTTAATTTTTGTAACTATCCCTTATCAGGTTAAAAATGTTACTACTTATATTTTTTGCTTGTGAGCCTAGCCTTTAACCAGGTTGATCTCAGTCCTCGGGGGAGGCTTTGCCCTGGAGGAGATGGGAATGGGGGATGGTCTGGGGGGAAGGGGAAGGGGCAGGAGGGGGGAGAACAAGGGAATTCGTGGCTGATATATAGAACTGAATTGTATTGTAAAATAAAATAAAATAAAAATTAAAAAATAAAAAATAAAATAATTAATAATGATATTAATAATAATAATAATAATAATAATAATAATAATAATGTTACTGCTTTCCTCTGACACGGCAGATACTCATATTTTTCCTTTAATCGGTGAAATTGCTGAATTTTGCCAGCAGCTGTGCTAGTGTTAAGGGATTGTCATATCTATGCAGAACTCTGTGCTCTGTGTCTCTTTGGTAATGGACTGCCTAGGAAATCTGTAGCTTTGAAGTGAGCAAGATTCAGCTGTTTTCCCTTTAAATGTTCTTATTTTACTTTGATATACAGGTTATAGAATTCTTATAAGGTAACTGGGGATAGTTTCCCTGTTTATTTCCACTTTTTATGTTTTGAAAGAGTTTGTGTAAGACTGAGATATATATATTTTTTGATGGTTGGTACAACTTGAAAATAAATCAGTTACACCTGGGGAGATGTTTAAGTACTGATCCAAAGTCTGTCATAGTCACTAGACCCTGAAGATCTTCTATTTTATTTTTATTATTTTAAAATTAGATTTTAAAAGTTGGGCATGGTGGCTTATGCCTGTAACCCCAGTTCTTGAGAGGTTGAGTCAGGAGGATTGTCTTGAGTTCCTGGGAAGCCTGGTCTACCTAGCAAAACCTTGTCTCAAAGTTAAAAGACAAATTCATTAATAATAACAACTATCCTTACAAAAACTAATTAATGGTTAAACTCTATAGAAGTATGTAATGACATCAGTAACACAAATGTGGATAATGGAAAAGAAAAATTTAATATGTGACCAAGGTAAGGCTTTTGTCAACTTAAAATACTTTTTTGCACATGGAGGATATTTTGAGTGAGCTTTATATTAACCAGAAAGCAAAACCTAAAAATAACAGAAAACACACACAAAAAAAAAGGTAAGCAGTTAGCAAAGCAGAAGAGTTCACAGACTCATGGTAACAGAAATGAAGGAAGAACTTCTGAGAAAAAATGCATAAAATAACAATAGTTAACCCTTTCATATCAATACTAAATATAAAGGGATTGGTCATCCATTCAAGAGACATGGAGTGGATGGATAGTGATAAAATCACTACGTGTTGCTATAAACAGCCCACTATACATTTACAGACTTAATGTGAAGGGACAGAAACGTGTACTCCATGAAAATGGCAACTGAAGACGTAAGAGATGTTTATACCTTCCTTAGACAATACAGTCATTAAACAAAAAACTTTTAAGTGATGAACAATTTCACACTCTTTGAACCAATGCTGGAAGTGCTAGCCAGAGCAAACTGGCAAAGGAGAGAAACAGAGGACACCCAAATCAGCCAGGGAAAAAGCAATTTATTCTGTTTACAAATGACATAATCTTTGTTTTGGGTTTTTTGTTTGTTTGGTTGGTTGGGTTTTTTTGGTTTTGTTTTTTGGTTTTTGGGTTTTTTTTTTTTTTCTGAGACAGGGTTTCTCTGTGTAGCTTTGCACCTTTCCTGGAACTCACTCTGTAGCCCAGGCTGGCCTCGAACTCACAGAGATCCGCCTGCCTCTGCTGAGTGCTAGGATTAAAGGCTTGTGCCACCACTGCCCAGCCAGATGACATAATCTTATGAATAGAAAACCTTAAAGACCACACACGTGCACACACACGCCTGCTGTTAGAGCTGCTAATGAATTTAGAAACATTTTAAGATACAAAGCACATAGAAGTTAGTTGTGTTTTGATACATTGACAAAGAGCATCTAGGAAAGAATATAAGAAAGCAAACCCTTTTAATAACACCAATAAGATTAACATAAATATAAGTAAGGAGTGAAATACCTATACACTGAAACTATAAAACCCAGATGAGTAAAAAAGGTATTCTGTAGTCCTGGGTTGGAAGAATTAATTGTTAAAATGTCCTTGCTACCGAAAATGAGTTACAGACTTATTTTAGTCCTATCAAAATTATAGTGTTGAGCTCGAGGGAGAGCACAGTGGTTAAGGTTAAGAGCACTTGTTGCTCTTGCAGGGGACCCAGGTTCAGTTCCTGGCACCCACATGGCAGCTTTTAACTATTCATAACTCCAGTTCCAGGGAAGCCAATACCCTCTTCTGACTCTGTGGGATCCTGCATGTATGTAGTGTATATGCATATACTCACACACATAAAATTAAACAAATAAATATAAAAATATGGTGTCATTTTGTATATAAAATATCATTTTATATAAAACTCATAAACAATCCTAAAATTCATAAAAGATAAGCCTAGAAGTTGAATAAGTTTTAAGTTCTTTCTAAATAAATCCTCTATTCAGGCTTTCTAATTCATCATTAAATTTGGGTAATTTACATTTTACTTATGACTAGTAATATATAACCATAGATTTAAAAAGAGTCTGCTCACAGTAAATAATCATTTCTTAAAGGGATATAGTAATGTCTGTCTTTAAAATAATGAATTTGTGTGTTCTTTCTTTTCTTACAAGCAGTGTATGTGTATAGAACTTCATTTTTTTTTTTCCGAGACAGAGTTTCTCTGTGTAGTTTTGGTGCCTGTCCTGGATCTTGCTCTGTAGACCAGGCTGGCCTCGAACTCAGAGATACACCTGGCTCTGCCTCCCAAGTATGGGGGATAAAGGCATGTGCCACCACTGCCCAGCCTTAGAACTTCATTTTTAAATCTGTGTTCTCAGATGTATCATTCTTAGTTGATTGTAACTTTTAACAATATGGATAAAATGTCCATATTGTACAGGCCTACATTAGTGGGAAATTAGGTTAAGCTAATGAAGGGACACTTTGCCCTGTAGCAAGAACTCTCTTTGGTCAGCACCTCAGGCATAGGACAGTTATCCACAAAAGTCACCAGAAATGAGAGCTTTTAAACTTCTACCCATCTGCTACCCTGACATTCTTCTATACCGTTTTGCTTTATGGTTGCATCCTTTCAAATAATAGCCTGGATTTTTAGTCCAAGAGTCTGACCCTTAAGGGGTTTTAGTATGAATTAGCATTGATAGTTTTAGGGCCATTACAAAGAATCTAATCTGTGTGTAAGCCCTTTGAGGTGCACATATGTCCATCTCGTTCCCCAAACTACAGTAATGGCCATTTCCAGCCTCGCCAGATGCAGGTGGCCAAGCTCCACCCTACAAGAAAAAAGCCCAAGATCAGGCCACAAAGTCCCACCAGTCCCAGGCCACCCTGGAAAGCACCTCCCCACCCCCAAGAAACTATATAAAGCCTGACTCCTACTTTAGTTCTCTGGAGCAGAGGCAGCCACTGTCTTGTGTCTTTCCCAATAAATCTCTCATGTAAGGCTTGTTGTGTGGTGTGACTTTGTGGCATTTCTTGGCTCCTGACTGCCAGGATACCTTTCCCCTCAGAGCTGTCACATGTCCACCGTGTGCTTTTATTTTCATTAATAATGTGCTTTTATTCTAACTATTTAATTCTACAAATATATTTGTCTTAGTATTAATCCCTTTCTTCTTGGTAGATGAAATTTTCTTAGTTACTTCTTAGGGTATGCTTTTTAAAAAGATATAATTTGATTTACTTTCTTTTAGAAATTATACTTGCTCATATAAGTCATGCATTAATTATTTTGTATGACATCTGGAGTTACTAAGTACTAATACCATTTCATTACAATGCTAAAAACATAAATGCAGTAGTTTTACTCCTAACAAGCTGTCTTAGTTAGAGTTGTATTGCTGTGATGAGACACCATGACAAGGCAACTTGTAAAAGGAAGTATTTAATTGGGGGCTTGCTTATAATTTTAGAGGGTTAGTCCATGACCATCATGGCAGGAGGTACAGGCATGACACTGGAGTTGAAAACTTTACATCTTGATCCATAGGCAACAGACAGAGAGAGACTGGGCCTGACATGGGCTTTCGAAACCTCAATGCTGCCCATTCCCAGTAACATACTTCCTCCAACAAGGCCATGCCTCCTAATCCTTCTCAAACAATACCACTCCCTGGTGACTAAGCATTCACATCTATAAGCCCATGGGGATCATTCTTTCTCTTCTAGTGCTTTCTGTAGGGCTGGGTTTGTGGATAAGTATTGTTTAAATATGGTTTTGTCTTGGAATGTCTTGTTCACTCCATCTATGATGATTGAAAGTTTTTCTGGGTATATTAGCTATGCTGGCATCCATGGTCTCTTAGCGTCTGCATTACATCTGTCCAGGTCCTTCTGTCTTTCCAAGTTTCTATTGAGAAATCGGGTGTTATTCTGATGGGTTTGCCTTTATAAGTCACTTGGCCTTTTTCCTTTGCTGCTCTTAATATTATTTCTTTATTCTGTACGTTCAGTTGTTTAATTATTGTGGCGAGGGGACTTTTTTGGGGGTCTAGTCTGTTTGGTGTTCTATAGGCTTCTTGTATCTTCATAGGCATTTCCTTCTTTAAGTTGGGAAAGTTTTCTTCTATGATCTTGTTGAATATATTTTCTGTGCCTTTGAGTTGGTATTCTTCTCCTTCCTCTATCTCTATTATTCTTAGGTTTGGTCTTTTCATGGTGTCCCAAATTTCTTGGACATTTTGTGTTATGACTTTTTGGCATTGGTATTTTCTTTGACTGATGAATCCATTTCCTCTACTGTATTCTCTACACCAGAGATTCTCTCTTCCATCTCTTGAATTCTGTGGGTTATGCTTGCATCTGTGTTTCCTGTTCGTTTACTCAGATTTTCTATTTCCAGCATTCCCTCTGTTTGTGTCTTCTTCATTGTTTCTATTTCCCTTTTCAGGTCTTGAACTGTTTCTCTCACCTGTTTCATTGTTTTTTCATGGTTTTCTTTAAGGGATTTATTGTTTTCTTCCACTTTTTTATTTGTCTTTTCCTCTAGTTCTTTATAGATTTCTTCCCATTTTTTGTTTGACTTTTTCTCATTTTCTTTATTGATTTCCTCTACTTTTTTATCTTTTCCTCAATTTCATTTTTCATTTTTTCTTGAAGGGCCTCTAGCATCTTCATGATGCTATTCTTAAGGTTGCTTTCTTCTCCTTCTTCTACCTTGTGATGTTCAGGTATTGCTGTTGGAGGAGGGCTAGGTTCTGGTGATGCTGTATTGCTCTTTATGTTGTTGTATGTACTTCTGCCTTGACGTCTGCCCATCTCCTCCTCTAATAGGTATAAGAGGTGCCTGTGTCTGAGCGAGTTGCTGTTGGTCCACTCTGTGTTTGTTGTGTCTGTGTGTCAGGGGGCCCTTCTGGGTCTAATCTTAGCTCTTGGTCTGATTGGAGCAGGCAGCTTCTGTATCTCAGTGAGCTGCTCTTGGTCAACCCAAGCTAGTTGATTCTGTGACTCACGGATTCATTCTTGGTCTTTCATGGCTCTTGGTCCAGTCAGAGCTGACAGATTCTGCATTTCAGGAAGCCTCTCTTGGTCCAATGAGAAGTGGCAGATTCTACTTCTCAGAAAGCCACTCTTGGTCTAATCAGGACTGGCAGATTCCCTGTCTCCTGAGTGTAACTAGAGTTTTCCTGCCTGGCCCACGGTCAGGGCAAACCTCTCTCACCCGCCAGTCCCACAGCCACTCAGACCCGATCAAGTAAACACAGAGACTTATATTGGTTACAAACTGTATGGCCGTGGCAGGCTTCTTGCTAACTGTTCTTATATCTTAAATTAATCCATTTCCATTAATCTATACCTTGCCGCATGGCTCGTGGCTTACCGGGATCTTCCCATGCGGCTTGTCATGGTGGCGGCTAGCAGTGTCTCTCTCTCAGCCTTCCACTTCCCAGAATTCTTTTCCTTGTCCCGCCTATACTTCCTGCCTAGCCAATGGCCAATCAGTGATTTATTTACTGACCAATCAGCAACACACTTGACATACAGACCATCCCACAGCACTTCCCCTTTTCTTTTCTTAAAAAGGAAGGTTTTAACTTTTACATATCTCCAAAGTCAGCTTGGTATATTTGGGAATTTGGGCGTAGTTTCTCTTACTACTTCCTGCTGGAGGGGGGCGCTGTATCTTATGGGGATACAAAGAAAATTTTAGAATTATGGAATAGTCCATGAGGGTATGTCATCTGAGCCAGTTGCCTTGAAACCATTCTGGATGTTGGATCATCAGGGCCATGGTGTCATCGGAGACCTTTCAGGGGGTCTTGGCTGGTCAAACCTGATGTATCTTAATCTTGAACAAATCCATAGCCTCTGGCTTTCTGTGGAAACAAAATCAGAGCTTCCTTTCCAAAGCAACATATCCTTACATCCAAATTTTGAAGTCAAGGTACCTTTAAAATATACATTTTGGCATAACTCAACAGCTTTTGTAATCAAATGGTTTTTTTTAGTTACAAATATCAAAGAGAACATAATCCAGATTCTCTGTGTGGTAGCCATCTTTACGTGGCTTATTTTTTTTATATTAGCTTGAGCCTATTGCTTTAAACTGCAGCCTTCTAAGCCTGAAATGGCGCTGGCGCTATGGCTGCTGGCTCCGCCCACTTCAGCTTCCCAACATGGAGGTAGTACGTTTTCGGCCAGCTCTGGGAGCCATCAACTCTCAGAAATAGTGGGTCTATGCTTCTATCAAAGCAGCGTGTAGCCCAGAAACCTCTTTTTTTTGTTTTTTGTTTTTTGTTTTGTACTAGCAAAGGCTAAATCCACCACACAGCTTAATGTGCCACTTGCAGAGGCCTCATTCCCGCCATACTGCAGGTCGAGCACGCACGCCAGGAACCCGCCATAGTAGCTCAAACACGCAGGCTGCTGCTAGCTTAAAAGAGACAACTAGGAGCTGTTTTTAGCTCCATTTTAGAATCTTTTTACTCAGGTTTTAGGTGGAAACTCTTGCCAACACGTTGGGCGCCATTTGTAACTAGAGTTTTCCTGCCTGGCCCACGGTCAGGGCAAATCTCTCTCACCTGCCAGTCCCACAGCCACTCAGACCCGATCAAGTAAACACAGAGACTTATATTGGTTACAAACTGTATGGCCGTGGCAGGCTTCTTGCTAACTGTTCTTATATCTTAAATTAATCCATTTCCATTAATCTATACCTTGCCACATGGCTCGTGGCTTACCAGGATCTTCCCATGTGGCTTGTCATGGTGGCGGCTGGCAGTGTCTCTCTCTCAGCCTTCCACTTCCCAGAATTCTTTTCCTTGTCCCGCCTATACTTCCTGCCTAGCCAATGGCCAATCAGTGATTTATTTACTGACCAATCAGCAACACACTTGACATACAGACCATCCCACAGCACCTGAGGTTACTCTTGGTCCAATGATGGCTCTTTCTCCAATGAGAGCTCTCTCTTTCTCTGTGGGGGAGCTCTCTGGGCCCAATGGGAGCTCTCTGAGTCAGGCTGGATGGGAGCTGGGGGTTGGTCTCCAAGTCTCAGGAAGTGGAGGGGGGCAGGGCGTGTAGATTGCAGGGTCTGCTGGGGGGTCTTGGAGAAGGAGAACCTTCCCTCAGGAGCCCTACCCGCTGGCCAGCAACTGGGGCCAAGTTGGGCGGGTGTTCCCCAGGAACGGCTGGGGCCCTGGGATGGGACCTAGGGGCAGGCCTCCCTGGGTATGAACCCAGTCACTCACCTCTGGGCCAGATGGGAGCTAGGGGTTGGTCTCCCATTCATTCTCAAACCACCACATATTCCTATTTTGAAATTATCTAGAAATATTGTTTCTACTTGTAAAATGACAGTTTTTAATGAGAAGAAGCACAGCTCTTTACATTTATAATTTAAACTATAAGCTAAATTGCCTTGACCCTTATATTTGCATCTAATATTGGCATCTTTACTTTTTAAAATATGACTAGAATACACTTGGGAGTAATTAATTCACCAAGTATCTATGGGTCATAAAGTCCATGAAGCATTGTTTGCTCATCCTCTTCTGAGTACTGCTCTGGCTTTGTCTGAGCCTACATCCCCTTGTTGCCAAACACTAGTAAGAATTCTGTTCTTTTTTTCTTTTTTTTTTTTGTGTGTATGTTCATCTGAATGAATGGGGCATGGAAATTTCCATGTATTTGAATTCCTGTGCATGTGGAGGCCAGAGGACAACCAGGGGTATCATTCCTTAGGCACCTTTCCTCGGGTACCATGCACCTGGTATTTATTGGTTCTTTGGTCATTTGGTTGTTCAGTTTGTTGAGACTGGGCCTTTCACTGGTCTGGATGATGGGCACTCACTGGCTGTTGGGACACCCAATAGTCACCTCCCTCGGATGCCTCTCTGGGATCACAAGGATGCCTCTCTGGACTGGGATTGTAGGTGTCTCTGTCTCCACACTTGGCTTTTTTGCATGAGTTCTGGAGATCAACTGTAGTTCCCTGTGTGTGCACAGCACGTACATTACTAACAGAGCTGTCTCCTCAGCTCTCAAGAACTTTACTTCTTAATTTGAAATATTCATTGAATGGTACTAAATCTAAGAATGAGGTCATCTAACTTACAAATGAAAAGGCTCAGTTTATTTGATGATTTGAGAGTAAATTTTAGATGTACGAGGGTAGAACAGAAAGACTAGTTAGAGGCTCTTGCAGCAATCCTAGGAAGAAATGAGTGAATTAGACCAGAACAATGACAGGGAAGGAGAAAGGAGAACAGATTTTGAAGCTGTTATAAATATAGTCTTCTTTAAAATGGTTATAAATCATAAGAAAATAACAGTCATTTCAGGATTTTACTTATTCAACTGGAAGTGTAGCGTAACCATCAGCTAAAATGCCAGCTTTGATGTGGCAACCTGGGTAGACTATAAGGCATTTGCTTAGAGACACATAGAGTTGGAAATGGCTGGTACTTCCTAAATGAAGGTGTCAAGTACCCTAATTCATAACCCACAATTTCCATTGTATATCTTTAGAAATAATCAAAGGTCTACAAAGTGGTTCTTCAGGTGAAGGCAGTTGCCTGTCTGATGACTTGATTTGATTTACTTCAATTCCCCAGGACCTAATGATAGATGAAGAGAACTGATTCCTATAAGTTATCCTCTGGCCTCCACATGTGTGCCGTGTCCTAAACACACCACACACATGCACATGCAGACACAGAAGAAAAAGAACAAAAATTAAAATTCTGATGCATCCTGAGTATTCTGTTCATCTATATTTATCTTTTCAATTGTTAAGGCTTACTTTCATGTAATCTTAAAATAGTATTTACTATCAGACCTAAATGTTTCAATTTATTTCCTTGCAGAGAGGGACACTCTTTAGACATCCAGAAATACTTAATTAAAAAATACTCTCATCAGTACAAATAATTTGAATAGACTTGGAAACAGCAATGACTCACTCTTAGTAAGCAGCAGCTTCCTGGAATTAGCATGAATGTATGAGCAGCTTAGGGAACTGATTTTACAAGGTAGATGCCCCAAAGACCAGTAAGCTTTATAGCAAGACAAGGGGGGTGTTAATGAAGTGACTGTAGTGGCTGGTGACCAATGAAAAGGATTTCTAATGTGCTGTAAACTCACCCTAAAAAGAGGTTGAATGTACTGTATCACATTCCAATAATCTGTGTTGACAGTGATTGTTTCTTCAACTGTCACTGACTCTCTTGGTGTTAATCAAGGTCATTAGTCATTGGTGCTGGAGAGATGGCTGAGTGGTTAAGAGCCTCCACTGTCCTTCCAGATGGGTAGAATTCTGTTACCAGCACCCATGTTAGGAGGCTCCCAACCATCTGTAACTCCAGTTCCAGAAGATCTGATGTTCTCTTCTGGCCTCAAAGGGCACTCTGCATACATCAACCCACACATACACATAAATTTAAAAAGTACACCTTTCCAAAAAGCCTTTAGTCCTTCACTTGAATGGAAAGGCCTCACCGTCCTCATATCTTTATCTGTGAAGAGAAGTGGGCATTTTTCAGATGCTCAGCCAAGATCTACCTCTGACCCCTTTGTCATCTGGGCAGTTCCGAATCATTCCGTTGTTGAAGGGTTCATTCACACTGACAGCACCTGTGTGCTCACAGGCTTTAGTGAGGACACCCACGTCCCATCCTCTCATCTTTGTCTCATCTAGGAATTATTTAGAACTCATTGCAAAATCCATTCAAGACTGGGTCACAGAGGAAGAAGCGAAATATCAGGAAGCCAAAATGGCGGAAGAAGTCAACAGGGCCAAGATTGAGCTAGAACTGAAAATGTCTGCTGCCAAAATTTCTCCTAGCAAGGCTCTTTCCCTCAAAAAATCTAAAAGTAAGTAACCAGTGCATTTATTCATAGAATTAGGCCTCAAGGCATTCTCTTATCTTAATGTCAAACCTGAACATTCCAAGACTAGAAAGGGTTGCCCCCAAATGCCTGAGTCTTCACTTTCTCTAATAAATGGAACAGCTGCATTTCAAATGTGATGGCGTTGTAACCTGAGTCAGACATAGGAATGTTTGTCACAGTCCCAAATACAGTTCAAACAGGATGAGTTAGGGAAATGCCAATGTCCTTACTGATAGAATCAATGGGTTCCACCATCTAAATTTGTTGACAGTGCGTGAGATAGTCAGAGCTAGTGAGTGTCAACAGGATAATCATAGAGTCTAACAGCAAGACTAAATCAAGAACCTTCTTCAAATAGCAAGAAAACCATCCAAAGACCACCTGGAGGTAGGAATCTACAGGGAAGTGGGGAGAGTTTCGCAGATGCCGATGGCATGGACCTGACCAGATCTTAGATCAGTGCATATCTTTGATTTTGCTCATCTCTAAGCCTTGGGTAATTTCTAGAACTTTGGGCCCATTAGGGAAGAGAAAAGAAGGCAACAGAGAGCAGGTAATTTTTAAGAAGGACACTTGATTAATTAAGACGTGAAATACAGAGTTCATCTAGAAAATATACTATTTTACAGTCTGAAGAAAAGAAACTCTCTGTGCTAGTAATATTATTTATGATCTCTCATAAGGAGACCAAGCTATGAAACTTCTAAAAATTTTGCAGCCTCTTTTTGTTACCAGAGGAGTTTGTATATGGCCTGACTTGAAAGTAAAACCTAAATCACACTGATAAGGAATAGTTTGGTATCCTGCAAAATGGCTATGTTATTAGTAACTAAGCTTCTTCCAATGGGAGCCCAACAAGACTTCAACAAGTTCTTAGTGTCATAAGTGGAGCTGTGTAAGACATAAAAGGAGGGCCAACTGTGTACTTACCTACTGGCAGGGAAAGTGTTGACCACCTCTTTAATGCTACTGAGCAAACAAAAAGCTCAAGATCTAGGTGTTGCAGAGAGCCATAACCTGGTTACTTCAGCTTGGAATGTACCTGGCAGGTATTGCCTTGCGTCCGCTCCTGTCAGAAAAGATGTCAGAATGTTTGGAAGACAGAATGACAACCCTGACAAGGAAGCACCTCAGTGTGGGAGGGAACTTTAGGTGTGTTCCTGTGGTTTGGGACTACTAACCTAAGACTAATTAGGCAAGTATTTTAGGGAGAGGGATTCAAGCAACATGTCAAGGCACTGTGAATGTATTGTGAGATGCCATCACCGAAGGCTCTGCACCACTCAGGTGTAGCTCTGGAGATGGCAAGAGAGAATTTAGAGGTGAATACATGAGGAGCTGGCGCTGGTAGCCTTTGAAGTCCTCGCTGGCCCAGAGACTCATTCTTTCTGTGATACCTCTCTCTCCAGAGTTGCTTAGAAGTTTGGTTTCCTCTGATTCTAGGTAGCAAAGTGGTCAGCAAAACAGAGGTACCGGAACAAGAAAAGGAGAAAGAGAAAGAGAAGATCCCTTTCGTTTTAGAAGGCTCTCTCAAGGTAATCCAAGAAAAGACAAACATCACAGATAAATCAAAAGTCCAAAGTTATCCTGAGACAGAGGGTTTGCATTCGTCACACAAAACGATCTTTTTGACTAAAACTTCAGAGATGACTGATGCCTCCATGAAAGGATCTGGGTGTTCACAGCTGTCATGTGACAAGTCTTCAAGAGAATTTATATCTCATTATTTTCACACAACCACAACCTGGGATAGTAACTGGCTCACAGTGGTTTTCTCCTTACCTTTGTTGAAAATGTTTAATTTTGTTCACATATTTATATTTGAACTCCCAAATACAAAAGTAATATGTGCTTCTGGGATCATTCAAGATTATTTTCCTGTGCTATCTCTTTAGTTCCTGGAATAAGAAAGGTCAAAGTTTGTTAAGTTCCAGCGTACACAAGCACACGTGCACAAATGTACTGAGGTGTTCTGTTTGCTTGTTTATGGTAAGTGTAGGTTTGCTCTGGTTTGGGACTTCTGCCCCTGTGCTGCGTCACCTTCCCAGAACGTGGATGCACTTACCAATGCAGAATTTCTCCAAACTGTATGGTTTAGGAGTTTTTGTGGATTTTTTCATCATGTAAGTATGATGAATTATTAAATCCATCTGCTGCTCCTCTCTCATCCTTGAAGGTTGTAGGGAGGGGAGGGGGAAGGCTCCAAAAGTTCCCAGCTTCTAACTGGGGTTTGATCTTTCTGATGACCAGCTTCTACCCCATTCTGAAACTATCTAAGAGTTTGCCAAGAGTTGCCTCATTAGAACAAAAGACAGTCCTATCACTCATGAAATTCCAGGGGATTTGAGAGCTCTGTGCCAGGATCCAGGAATGAAGACCAAATATCTGGTTCTTATTATATCATAATATTACAGTTTCTATTAAAGTCAGTTGTTACTTATCTGAAAATGGCTTCATTTTGCCCCTATTCATTAAACATAGCTTTTTATTTATACAATTTTTGGTTGAGTTTTTCATTTCCACACAGGATTCTCAAGACATCAGTCTCCCTTTTCTTTGCTGACATCATAGATGTTCATAAACTATCACATTTTACATTCCTTTGTAGACAGCTTATCTTTTCTCTTTAGCTGCCTTGAAAACACTCTGTGATCGGCTGGTAAGCATTTAGCAGTCGATCTCTAGCAAAAAAAAAAAAAGTGTGTATATATGTACACAAATAACTTTCCAGTAAATCTCACTGGTGGCAAATTTAGTATGTAATTTATAAATAATAACAAATCTTATAGTAATCTTCATTGCAAAGTCCACTTAGCAAATTAATACTTCATATATGCTTTCATGGATGTTTACTAAGTTATCGTATCTTTACACAGCCTATGGTTACAAGTAACAAGTATAATTCCACTATTAATACTGATTGACATTTTCATTTATGTTAATGAGACAAACGTGAAACAACAAAAGGGGATATGCCATTTATTTGTCAATAACCAGAGCAATTTTTCAGAATCAAGAAAGAGAATTTGAATGCTAAAAGACTATTTTCTCATTTACTCTAATGGCATTGTAGTGGTTAAGGCACTTAAGTTGAATCCTTATTTCTAACATTCTACCCATTGATGTTTTTTTAGCGCAGTTAATCAATAGTCAATCAGTCTCCTTGCTGTAACATTTGCTGATACCTGTAATGTAAATACTCCAGCGGTGGCAGATTTCAAGCTACCAATGTGGCCTTGTGAAAAACTGAGCTGGGAGCAGTGTGGACCTGTATACTACTATATAGTATGTTTCTAATATATAGCACAGATAATAATGAAATCTAATACAATAATTACAAATTAGTACATTTTGAGCAATTGTTACCTTTGTTTTGAACATTGTACTTATATGACCTTTTTGATGGTGGCTTTGCTTAGCAACTATCTCATAAAATTCCCAGAGATTTATCAGTAAACTCATTAAATCAGTGTAAGCTGGGATCAGCACACCACTGTTATTTTCTGCTTCAGTTTATTGACCTTTGTGAATACTGGGATCAATGTCTATCATCAGTTCTAAAAATGGCTCAGCCAGTGTCTGTCCAAATACTGTCTTTTCAAAAGCTGTGCCTTAATTCCAAAAGGACTACTGAGCTCACCTTGGCATTTTTATACCCCCTACTTTCTTACTTTTGATAGTTCATTTTAAGTACCTAGACTTGTTTTATGAGTCTTATTTCATAAGTCCCTTGTCAGTAATCTTCACAGATATGCTTTCAAAGTTTTTGCTCAGATTTTATTCAAAGTGGCTTAGTTCCTTGTGTTTTGCAACTTTTGTTTGTGAACTAATATCAACTCATAACTTGTTTTATTGAAGACTATGTAGCCACACTGTCTTAATCCCCTCCCTCAGCCTCCCAAGTGATGAAATTGCAAGTATTTACCAACATGCTTGAAAACTCACAACTTTTTTTAAAAAATGTATTTTGTCCATACTTTTTGAAATATCCTGAGCTGGGAATGCTTCTCTGGGTAGTCCACCTTTCTGCTGATCAATTATATTTAGGATATAAACTGAGAATTGAAGGAAAGGAGACAGACCACTGGAGAGGCTGCTGCCGTGGTCCAAGCTAAAAACAATAAAAATCAGAACAGTTTAACTTATACCAGAAAGTTGGAGAAGAAACAGAATGGAAGAGACGTTTCCAAGGAGACAGACAGGGCGAGCATATAGAACTTGGGAGTAAGAAAGGGACAAAGATAACCACAAGGTTCTTGGCTCAATGTTTCAAAATGCCAGAAATAACACTTAGAAACATCATACTAAATTTCCTCCAAAATTAACCCAAATGCAACTCCCATTTGATCTTTTTCAAAATCCCTGTTTGATATGTCTGCAGGCATGGAAGGAAGAACAGGAGAGGTTAGCAGAAGAGGAGCGTCTGAGGGAGGAAAGGAAAGCAGAGAAGAAAGGGAAAGAAGTCGGTAAAAAGAAAGGCAAGGATAAGGTAGAGAAAGAAGAGCCTAAGGCTGTGAAGAAAAAACCTCCTTCCAAGGAGAAACCTAAGGAAGAGCCAGTGAAGATCCCGGAAACGATCGAGGAGTCTGTCCCACTTCCCGAACCCGAGATAGTTTACCCGGTAAAGCAACCCTGAAAATTCTTTGGGATACTTGTAACAGTTTGGGAAAAACAAGGTTTTTTCTACTATCTATGGACTAGACTTGAATTTCTATTTCTGTCTAGAATCAAGACTCTTCTGTATAACTAAACACCAAAATGGGAACACCCTCAGGCCTGCTTTTTCTATCATGAAATTAGATTGCCAGGGGCTGTAAAGATGGAAGTTTGTCCCAAAGACTTAACATTAAAAACATAAATAGACAGCTGCACAGATCAACTCAGCAGACTGGATTTGCTGAGTATACATAGATGCCACTGTGCAGGGTGCCACATTTCTGGTCTACATGCTTTGGTTAAACCCCCTCTTTACTAATTCTCTCTCAGATGTCTATTTATGAGAAAAAACAGTCAGGAAAAAACTGGAGAGAAATGTCCTGGTCTAATCTTTTCAGCTATAACTCCAGCCCAGTTAATCTAGAGTTTGAAGATGCATCTGAATCCCCTGCAGCTGTAATAGCAACATCTAATGCTTAAAAATGTCCTTTACATATGCCCTCCTAAAGAATCAAGTGTCAGTATTTTACTTCACTTTGAAAAGAAAATTAGTGAACTTGATCTCTCCTCATGTCAGTTTGATGATAGAGCATGATTTCATTTGGACTAGGTTATAAACGCTCATATGAGTATTAATAACAGACTGTTTTAAAAGACTTATTTATTTTTATTTATGTGTGTGAGTACCCACAGGGGCCAGAAGAAGGCAATAGATCCCCCATGGAATTGAACTGGGAACTCAACTTCAGTCCTCTGCAAGAGTAGCAACAGGTCTTAACTGCTGAGTAATCTCTCAAGCCCTAATCATAAACTTTTTAAAATCCTGCTAATTATAATACATTAGAAATTTCTAGAGAGTCTGGGCATAGTGGCATACAACTGTAATCCCAGCCTCACGGACACTGAAGCAGGGTGTCTCTAACAATAAAGAAAATTAATAATAAAATGGATTTGGGCTCCTGAGCCTACAAGTTATCAGATATAATTGTTTAATTTTAAAAATTTAAGCCTATGGAAATGGTAGTTGGCTAACCGTAGTAAGCTGATTATTGTCAATTGCAGTTCCACACTCAGTCATGATGTGTTCTCCTCTAGTTCCGAGGATACAATATGGGCGATGTACCCATCCAAATCTCAGGGGAAAATTACTATCTGTATCCATCTGATGGAGGGCAGATTGAAGTAGAGAAGACCACGTTTGAACGAGGTACATGTGTAAGAGCTGTTAATGTCATGGAAGGTGTTCCTGCCTTTAAGATCAGCCTTTGTGCTCTTCTGAGTGTGGTGGGTGACTGCCCACTCCATTCATGTTTACACTACTTTACATTTTCAGAGTTCACATGCTTCTGCTATAATTGGGTCTGCAAGGAATTAGCCAACTCAGAATTTGCCCTAACTTGTTCATAGGAACATCCGAATTGTTAAAAATATTTAAGTACTTATACATTAATGGTAGATGGTATATTATCATCTATAATAAGTAAATAGGTTAATTAATATTAATTACAACACATTCTGTCATGTTAGAGAGCAAACATATGCTTTGAGTTTCTGGCTTGCACTGTGCAGCACAGTGCTCAGGGGACCTGCCACTGGTATTTTTGCTCTTACCGAGACTTGCATATGTGAACAGTTTATATAAATTTCAGATGGTTCATAGAAAATACAGTATTTTCATCTTAATCCTATCAATCTTAAGAGACACCGAAGCCACAGTTGAAAATGTAAGGCTGGATTTAAAAGGGAGATGGAAGGGAGAGGTGGGGAAAGCAAATGAGAACACTGGTAAGAGAGAGTGAACTGTTAGAAATGACTTACGACCTGCAGAGCAATGATAACTGGAGGCTTATGACCTGCAGAGTAATGATAACTGGAACACACACATAATTATGGCTGTCATCATAGTGCCATAATCAGTTCTAAAGATGTCAGGTATGCTAAAACACATTTGTGACATCAGCACTCATGAGGCTGAAGCAGGAGAGTCAAGAGTTTGAGGCTGGTTTGAAATACACAAATACAGATGTGTGTGTGTGTGTGTGTGTGTGTGTGTGTGTGTGTGTGCGCGCGCGCACGCACGTGCGCGCGCATTATATATTATTGTATACAAATAATATTCAAACTTCTCGGGTTAATTAGCTCATTTGATTTATCAGAGTTGAGTAGTATTCACTACCTCAGATGATGTGTTTTCTCTGTGTGATTTGGTTTGACATGTGATGAGAAGGCCTGCAAAGACCTCCTTGTCCGTCCGTCCGTCTTACACATCCTTGTATAGAGTTGCTGAGTCCCAGGCATTCTCAATCCCTGTCTGATTCTGTGCTGCAGTCTACTAGTATTTTGTCAAGGTGCATGTATGGTATCTTCAATCAGCCCACCTTTCTATCCTATGTTTCTTATTCAGGCCCAACTTTTATCAAAGTGAAAGTAAAAAAAGATAAACACAATTTTATAATTCACCTGAAAGACCCAAAGGAAATTGTGAAAAAGAACAAGGAAGAGGATTACTCTTCAGAAGAAGAGGAGGAGGAAAAAGTTAAACAAAACGCTGAAATGAGTGAGTGTCTTTACCTTTGTGGTATAGCACGAAGTGCATCAGACCAGCCCTCAACAGAACCACACAAGCATCCCTTGCACTCAACACATGCAGATTTTACAGGTGCCGCCTGCAGCATTTGCTGTCCTGCTTATGTTTGTTTTCCCTAATGTACCGAGCATAGACGCCGCATGCACAGCACATCTGCAGTTGGCCATTGACTGATCTTGCTGCTGCTCGACAGGAGCTCTGGTTCCAGTTTTTGTAGTCATAGCAAGGAGCTAGGCAAGCTAACCTGATAGAGCAGCACTGTGTGCAATGTCCATTCTGACCTTAATCTTGATTCGTGCAGACTTGACCTCAGCTCCTCTCCAACTGATCCTGTCTGTGGCTTACGGGTCCCCGCACTGCAAGCAATGGGGTCTCCTTCCTGCGCTTCCCAATTGCTTTGCTTTGCTTTATAACACCAATTTCTTAGGCTTCAAAGACAAGGTTTAAAAAAAAATCGCTAATTTTGCTGTGAGTTTATTACCTAAATAGAGACACGAGGTACAAGTGGCTGCCCAGCACTGTGAAACCTCCCGATAGTATCTCAAAGCAATGCCACCTGGAGCAATTAACTGCTTCTTAGCCAAAGTGGCGTGAGTTATAACTGCACACGGAGATGAGTTAATGTTAAGAAAGTTTTCAAATCCACTTAGTGATAGGACTAATAACTAAGTCTTGCCTATAAGTTTAATTACACTGATACTTTCCAAATTCAAGAACACAATGCTTGAGACGTTGAATGTACCCAGAAAGTTAGCACAGAAAACAATTTCATTTGAATAGCTCATTAAAATATATTAATTGGGGCTGGGGACATGGCTCAGTTGGTAAAATTGTAAATGGCTGTGCAATCATGAGGACTCAAGTTCAGAACTCTTGCACCCACATAAAAGGCCGTGAGCTTTGATACACACCTATAATCCAGCACTGGGAAGTGGACATGGCGGTATCCTCATTGCTCACTAGCCAAGCAGTCTAACCAATGAGTGAGCCCCAAGTTTAGTGAGAGACCCAGTCTCTAACAATAAAACAGAGAAGCAATAGAAGACAGCACCTGAGGTCCACCTCTGGCCTCCACACATGCACAGACCAGTTCATGCACAGCTGTGCTCATCCACACACACATGTATAAATCATACACACTCAGTATATGTATATGTATATGTATATATATATTTGAAATATTAAAAGAAGCTAATAGTTCTAATTCTACCACTTCCATGATACTCAGTGTTCAAAGTTTCTTTCTGTCTTAGTGTATCAATATAAGCATTTTCCCATTCACTAAGTAGTCTTTGAAAACAAGATTTTTAAATTATTTAGTAATGTATCATTAATATACATGTATTTCCCAGTTTATTAGTTAAATGATTTTATTTTTAGGTGATTTCTGTAAAAGTTAATAAATGAATCTATATATAAGTCCATGATTTATTTAATAATGTCCTTTTTGCATGGTTAAATAACGGTTGGTGTTTAGCTTTACTGCTAATAAACCTGATTATCTTTTGTTTGCTAAGATTACCATGTGTTCATTTCAGCTTGAATTTTCTCCAGCCTGCAAACATTGGCCCAGGTTTGAGCTAAGATCTGGTTCTGGATGATGCATAGACTAAGAATAGATTTGATATTTGTAGGGCAGTGTTCCATAGAAGAGCAGAGAGTATGTGAGAAAGACTGTACATGTCCTAAAGTGTTCACTGTCTGGCCATTTTCAGAAAAAGCATGTTGGCTTCTGATGTGAGCAGCCTCAGCAGATAAACTGGCAGAAAAAGAAGGGCAGTGCCTGCTGCCTGCGAGCTGTGCTCACTTCTTGCCTCTTGATGGCAGTTTCTGTTGTGACCATTTAGTTTTACTGCCTCAGTCTCCTCTGATGGGATCTGTGGGAGTATGTACCCCACATGCCTGGTCTCCCCGAGTCTGGCTTGGTTATGGAGCTTGTCTTGCCAGGCTTTTCTCTGTGGGCTGCTACTTGCTGTTGCAGCGTCTTACAGCTTCTGTGGTCTGAGGAGATTTCAGCTGGGGGCTGGACTTCAGTTCTTCATTAAATGTTTTTGCGCACCTTCCTTCATTTGTTCCTTGTTTCCCCCCATAATGCAGTTTGTAAGATTTTGCCTCCCTGTCGCTTACATCTTCTCCCTAACTTGTTTGTGTTTAAATGCTTCCTCGGGGCTTCAAGATGTTTGGGTTTTGGTTTTTGTTTTGGGGTTTATTTTTTGCTTTTTTTTTTTGTTTTATTTTGTTTTGTTTTGTTTTCCACTTGATTTTCCTAGAAATCAAGTTGAATCTTAACCATGACCACCACTCACTTTCACTTCATTTGATGAACACTGAACAAGGTTTAGTTGGGAACAATGTTTTTAAATCACAGAAAATGCTTTGTAAAACATCTGTATGCATTTAAAACTCCAAGTACTTCTATTTTCCATAATTTGTATTTTGCTGAACATGTGTTCTAGTTGGCTTTTTTAACTTGATACTGCACATTCGAATTTCTGCCATGTCTTTTCAGGACACAATAGTTCTTTTCTTTATTCTTTGTGTGCATGTGCGTGCGTGCGTGCGTGTGTGTCTCACAAGGAATTAAAACTAGGACCTTGCATGTTCTAGAAAGTGTTCTACAACTGAGCTAGGCTGGCCTCAAATTTGGGATCCTTCTGCCTCTGCCGCCTTCAGTAAATCCAACCAGTGTGCCACCACAACCGGCAATGTGTAGCTCAGGTCTGAGCTGGGGCCCAAAAGGCCACAGGCAAGTAGCTTTTTCAAGAATTCGTACTACGAACGTTGGGCACCAGATGTAGCATGAATCCTAAAGGGTCTTATTAATAAAAACAAACCTGGAGCTTGGTATTGGGGTGAATGCTGGAAGATCAGAGAAGCAGAACAAGCCATAGCTTCTTCACAGATTGTGAATTATGGTTTCTTTCTCATGAAGCATTACCCTTTTCTGTTGTTGTCCCACTGGGTATTTAAAAATTCTCAGTCAGGAAGTAATCTCTTCATGGATTAGAGTATTTTAACCCAACACTGTCCCATTTTTATTATATGATGATGGAGCAGATAATAAAATGGAAATAAAATAGAAAGTTTGTGATCCTTCACATATGCCTCAAGAATGTGCATTTTAACAAATTTTCTTTTAAAACTTATGCTTGATTAAAACCATTTTCAATTGTGTTTAAAAATATAAGGGATTGTAAATGTAGGGATTTAAGAAAGTGTTTTTAAATGTGAAGAAACTTGGACTGACCTGGTGGTTTTCATTTGAAAAGTCATGTGAATGGTCTCAGATTGATAACCAGCATATGGCTAAGCCATTAACTGGTTTATATCCTTTCTTCATTTTGACCCAAAGCCCTTCAAACAAGAGACTCACGTTCCACCCCTCAAACTCTGCTTCACTTCCCTGAGTCCTTGGTAAGAGCCAAATCAATTATTTTTTAAATTGATGGTATTAGAATAGCTAAGACCCCATTCTCAGAATTCCCACTGAATTCTGCTTACACTTCTGGAGAAAAATGGAAATATATCCTTGATACAATTTTGTCTTTTAGAAAGACAGCAGGCAAAGAATGGAGTTGTCAGCAAGTTTGGATCATTTTCCGCCACCTTAGAAAATGGAATCTGCCTCTCAATAAGTTACTATGGGGCAAACGGGATGGCACCAGGTGAGATGAACACAAGGCACACCACAGGGGAAATGTCCCAGGATAGCGGTCCCTGACATCCTTAGCTTGTACACTTGTCAGCAAACAAGCCTGTTCTGATTTAAAGCTTCACATAGTTCTTTCCCTCCAATGTGGAGATACGTGGTGTATGGAGTGTGTGAATGTGTGGCGGGGGCGGGGGTGGGGGTGGGGGGTGCATGCGCACATGGATGTGTACGCGTACAGTTTTTCCTCTACATCAAATAGCAGTGCTTTCACTTTCAAATTCCTTTTATCATTTGTGTAATCTTTTACATAGTCACTTCTGCACACATATGTATATTCTGATCATCTTTATTAACTAGTCCATGAAAGTGATTCTGTAAGTTTGGTGCAAGGAAAACATGATCTTCTGGGGAGTCCTCTTGGGTTTCTACAGAATAATATTTCTATGAGTCCTGTGATAGTAGAACTTCAGTGCCAGTGTCCTTCAGAACACTGGTCTAAAAGGAGCTGTTCATTGGACATCTTGGAGGATATCTCGGCTCCATTTTCAAGAAACGAATTTTCCAACTGGAAGCTCTTTCCTTTCAAACCACAAAATATTATATCACTTTACCTAGAACCAATTAAGAAATTTGTGGATCCCTACCAACTGTAAAGAGATCTAACTATAGGAGGTATTTTTTAAACATTGCAAAATCAATACGTAATCCCTCTGCCATCTAGCTTTAAAACTCTATGCTGATATAGATTATAGTGATCATTGTACCTCTTGACTGTGCACCTCTTCTGCAGATTACCATGAATCATCATACCCTTGTTTCCTAAAAGTTTGAAATGTCTCTAAAACCACACCAAGTGGTGGTTAAGAGCAGAAATATGGATCTGGAGCTGAGAAGAAAGGACATGCCTACTATGGCCATTGTAGAGTCAACACATAAATGGCATTTGGAGTCCTCGAAGTGAGCAAGATAGATAACATCTAATATATGCACAGATCAGATGGCATATAACAGTCAAATAGTATTTCACACACTTACCTATCTGGGCCTCCTCCCCTGTGAACCTGATTCAGTAGGTCAGAGGAAGACTTGGGCATTTGTTTAAATTCTGTGAGTAATTAGTGTGGTGGCCACTTGAGAACATAGAGAACCTGGGACCTGGAAGCAGCTGCAGGATTAAAATGTATGAATGAGTTGGGGGGTGGGTGTTAAATTTGACCAGAAAGGTACATAGAGGCCAAAGAAGAGGCATGCTGGATTTTGCAGAAGAACAGATGACAAGATAAAAGGAGTCTTCTGGAACACACACACACACACACACACACACACACACACACACACACACACACAGTATCACTGTTCATCAGCCCTTTAGGACTGCCAAACCTTTAAAACCCAGAAGACAGTAGATGGCCTACAAGAAAACTACTTCACTCACCTTAGACAAAAATAATCTATGTCTTTGTTGGATTTCCTTGTTTGTGTTAGCTTGTGTTTAATGTGATCTCGGGTTCTGTTGTCTCAGTGCTGGTCTTACTACTGTGAATCTAGGACTTTCAGGATTTTTTATGAGTTCTATTTCACAAATAAAGAGAACATTAGTAGAGTGCACAACAGCTAGGAAGGTGAGGATATGTGAGGCAATGACTATCAACCACACTAAAGCATTAAGAGTTTCAGATTTTCTAACTATGATCTGATCTTCAAGATAACTATGTTTTCTCTGAAATATATCCTAATGGCAAAACATGATTCACATGGTAAAAGTTAATGCCAACTTGAACCAAATTTTTAGATGTGTCATTTAACAAGCATGTGAAATATGAATATTTAATTTTCTCGTTTTCCCCTTTCTCTGTTGCTAGAGGTTACAGATCCCAATTTGGACACAATGATGAACATCCCTTCAGCTCTGACTGCAACTGTGATTCCCACTATAGTGACGGTTCCTCAAGGCAAAGGGAAGCCGAAAGGAAAGGGCAAAGAGAAACCCAAAGAGTTCGTTATTGAAGAGGAACATCCAAAAGAAGAAGAGAAGAAGGTAGATGAACATGACTGCAGATTTCCAACCTTTCTACCTCAATGTGACTTTTAAAAATTGAAATGAAATTGCACTGTTTCCCTATGCTCTTTCTTTCCTCCAAGTCCTCCCATGTCTCTTCCCAACCTCTCTTTCAAATACCTGGTCTCCTCTTCTTTAATTATTGTCACACACACACACACACACACACACCACATACACATACACGTACACATACACACACCACATACACATACACACCAATATGGTTTCTGGTTTCCTCAACACTACCTTAATCTCTTTTAACTACTATTTCAAAATATTGTAGACTAAGTAATTCACAAACAGTAGAAATTAATTGCTCAGACTTAGGCTGGGAAGTGCAAAGGCAGGTGCTGGCCATCTCTATGTCTCGTGAGAGCAAGTTCCTGCAGATGCTACCTTCTGTGTTCCGCCACTTCACAGAAAGAGTGAACCTTTTCCATGCAATGCCTTTTTTATAAAGACCTCAATCTCAATCATGAAAGCCAAACCTTGGGATTTAATCAGTTACTCAAAGACCTATTTAATCCCATCATTTTGAGCATCAAGTTGCACCATCTGAGTTTAGGAGGATGCAACATAGTATTGCCTATATCCTACATATCCAAATAGGGGCACCATTCAAATCCCAATTCAGTCCATTTGCTCAATAAATCTTTTCACAGTGACCTCTGTTAACTTCAATGCTGCCTTCTCTCAGGGAAAATGTTACATTTGATACTATTCTTTGTCACATCTGGTTATATGCCAGTTAGCAAGTAGAGTAAAAGTTTGATGACCGTGAAGATTCTTGCATCTTTTTTAGAATCGGTTGCAGGGTCTACTTACTTGCAGTTGTATTGTTTGACAAACCCTTGCTTGAGCAAAATAAAGGTGTCTCGTTTAGAAAATAACAAGCTCTTATTCATGTACAGAATAATTTGCAGGAAGAAGTAGAGCCAGAGATCGTTGTGCAGGAAGCTCCTTATGTTCCCACCTTTCAAAACCTAAATGTGTCTTGCCCCAATGGGCTCCTGCTGACCTTCATTGGGCAAGAATCTACA
Source organism: Peromyscus eremicus (assembly GCF_949786415.1). Classification (NCBI taxonomy): domain Eukaryota; kingdom Metazoa; phylum Chordata; class Mammalia; order Rodentia; family Cricetidae; genus Peromyscus; species Peromyscus eremicus. The sequence continues at coordinate 73,418,794 of NC_081421.1, forward strand.
GGTGAATGTTAACTGGGGTGGGCGGGGAGGCATGGGTCAAAAACTCACACAGAAAATTCCACCATTAAAAGGTGTGTCTTTCCTTACCAGTTACACTTATTGGTAATGAACAATGGGTAGTTTTCAAGTAATGAGCATAACAATAATGATCATTTTTCAACCACTTGCTATGATGAAGCACTGTCAAATTCATTAAAATGCATATAAAAACACAAATTTTATGACACAGGTACTGATCACTCCATCTTATAAAATACAGAAGTTGAGACTTCTGGAGGTGCAGTAATGTGTCCAAGGTCACCTCACTCCTAGGAGGCAGAGGTGGGAAGTTATTCTTGATCTAGTGATGGTAAATGCAGATTTCTCAATGGCTTTTATGTGGTCCTGTCTTCCTTCATACAGTGAGTATGAAGAGAATGAGAAGAGTGGACATTAAGCAAATAGAGAAACCCTCTCCCCATCCCATAATTTTTATATAGTTTGTTACTTCTGTTGGTTCTAAACATGGCTTCTTACTTATTTGGATGAATACATAAGTACAATAAATACTTTGTTAACCTGGCGAGAGCTACATCTGGGATTGAGTCTGAGTCCATTCAGCAGTGTATAAGGATTCTTTTTCCTCCTATATCCAATGGTGTCATTTTTCATTTTCTTGATGATAACCATCTGGCTAGAGTAAGATGGAAGCTCAGTATAGTTTTTGTTTGCATTTTCCTAGTAGCCAAGCATGTTGAACATTTTTTTCATGTATGTGTTCATTTGGAAAGTATCTATTCAGTTCATTTTCCCATTTGGTTGGATTATTTGCTCTTTTAGTTATTTCTATGTATCTGAAAATTGAGCCTCCATTAGACAAACCACCACAAAGATTTTCTCCCATCCTGCAGATTCTCTCTTAACTCTGTTCATTGTTGCTTTGGCTGTATCTCAAGAAATAACAAGAATTGACAAATGATATTGCATCAGATTGAAAGATACCCCATAGTACTTTGGTTTGGGGGGGGGAGGTATTTATCAAGTGCTTTTCTTCTTGATTACCAGGGAGCAGCAGAACACTGAGAGTGGTCTGGATGTGGTTAGAGATGGAGGGTTCTTAATTTTGAAGGATGATGGATGAGTTAGAAAAGGTTTGAATGAGGCTGTGTTTGAAGGAGGTTGCTTAGGCCTGTGGCTCTGAGAAACTAGGGGATACCAGAGCATTGTCTACCATGGAGCCAAACCTTACCCAGAGTAGCATGCCTTCAGAGAAAATGGAATCACTAAGACATTGAAATTCTGCTCCCAAATCATTTCGCCCTACATACTCTGGACTCTAGACTCTGGACTGTAGAGTATGTACATACACTAGAAAGGATGTACTATTTACTATGTTATTGAAATGGCCTTGCTCACTACATTGGAGTGGAAAAGGTCAGCAAAGAACCAGTTTGTTGGGTGATAAGTCATGACTGGAAGGAAACTTCCCTATTCCTGGAACACGGATACTAGAATAAAAACAAGAAAGAAGATAAAAATCCCAGCCCCAACTCACCCACCAATAGCTTTATTCTCTTTTGTCTCTTAAGCTCGTCCTGTGGTAGTTGAAGAGCCCACCTGGGACATCATGATCCGTCAGAGCTACCCCCAGAGGATGAAGCACTATGAATTCTATAAAGCAGTGATGCCACCCGTGGAACAGGAGGCATCAAGGGTTATCACCAGCCAGGGCACCGTTATCAAGTATATGCTGGATGGATCCACACAGGTCTATAGTATTTAAATGACCTTCCCCACAGCAAAGTAAAAGACAATTGAACTATGAGTAAAGAGAAACACTACAGCACATAGGAGGCACAAATAAAATGCAAGGGTACCTTAAAATGACAAATGAAAAGGAGCATAGTGAAGGGGGGTGCTGTCTATGAAAGCCAGGATGCAAATAATATATATGGTATATAGGGAAGGGCTTCTCTAGACAGACATCACACCATCAAGAGCCACGAATAAGAAACAAGACTAGGCATCTAAGAAATCCCAAGAAAGTAAATGACAGATTCAGTATTTTTTAAATCACCTAAAAATAAATACTTGAACATAAATTTTAAATGAGCAAAAATAATATAGACAGAGACTCAAGAAGTTAACGTTCTATTTTTTAAAAAAATTGACTGCTATGATGACAATGAGATATCTCAGTGGGTAAGGGCACCAAGTGTGATTACCTGAGTTTGATCTCCAGAACTCATGTGTTGGAAGGAGGGAAGAGACTCTGGAAAGCTGACATCTGGTCTTCATATATGTACCATGACATACACAGAGTGGGGTACAGGTAGGGATAGAGAGGGGAGTGAATAAGTAAAATATAGTTTAAAAGTAAGTATAAAACTGCTGTGGGAAAAATCAAGAGTTCTTAAAAATTAAAAATAATTGTGAATGGTCAAGTTGTAGGGAGGGTGACTTGCAAGAGAGAACCAAGTTAATAGGTATGGAAAGGTAATATATGCCCTAGGATTTCCAGAAGAAAATAATGAGAATGAAAGGAGAAATATAATTTAGAATATGACACGTGAAACATTTCTAGTGCTTAAAAGCATACTTCCAATTCATCCCAGCCACCAAGTGCCAGTCTGGATTGATGCTAATTTAATCTTGATACTTAGGACTGCACAGGTAGCCTGCAAAGCTCCTGAGGAGACCAGGAAGAATCAAATGAGAGTCACAGAGGCAGATGACTTCCTTGTCAGACTCAAGGGAGGCTGTGCATATGGATACTCATAAGGGTATCTGTGATACCTAGAGATGGCAGACATCCTTCATAGAGGGTAACAGAAATCAGGCATCAAAAATATAATACATTTTAAAACATAATTGTTTGAATATTATTCATCCATATGGTTTTTCAATTATATAGAATAAGGGTGAAGACTAGAAAAAATATATGAACCCAACGAAAGGTAGGAAATAGAAACAAGACAGAGGTGGGTAGAAAATATGAAATCATAGTCTTTGTTGTCTCCAGGTCTGAATCTCCCCTCTGATGGCACTTCTGGTGTAGAGCATGGAGGTCTGCCGTCAACCTTTCTTCCTTAGATTATTTTGAGCCCAAAAATGTTGGACACAGTATTTATTGTGGACTGGCCTCCTCTTGGCTTCTGAGAATTCTGAGACCTAGTTTCCCTTTCAGATTCTCTTTGCAGATGGTGCTGTGAGCAGAAGTCCTGATTCGGGTCCTGTTTATGTGTCTCCTGATATGTCCGCAAGCCCCCATAATGGAGATTTGGTGGACTCGGCTTTTCAGCCCAAATCAGAAATAGGACCATCTGAGATTGTCATTACCAAGAAAGGTGACCAGTGAAGTTTCTTGACTTGCTGAACTTAGTAGTTTTCAAATGCTTAATGGGTGTTCAATATTATTATGATACTGCTCATCTTTCTAATATATTCATATATATTTATGTATATGTATATACACATATGTATATGTGAATTTTCATTGCCAACACAGGATTGCTTAGTATTTCATGAACTGCTTTTTCCTCTGTATAATAAATATTGCACATTTTCCAATGCATAGCAGTCTCCTATGTCATTATACCCTCTTCCACATTAGCTGTACAGTCTGAGGTAGTGTTTGAGGGAGTTGCTAATAGGATAATACCAAGATTCTGAATCAGCATCGCTGGGGTGCTATTGATCTTTCCTTCAAGTTGAGACAGAGCCCCTCAGATGCACTCATGAGGTTTCCATGTCACAACTTCCACAGCAGAAAGGAAAAAAAGCAAATTCAAGAGTCTGTGTTCACAGAAGACTCCTGACTCTGGCCCTAATCCTCCCTGTGTTTGTCATGGGCTGCACCTGGCTGGGGTCCAGGGCGCCAAAACAAAGAACCAGCATTTTGTGCCTTGTTTTCTGGCTGCCTTGTGAGGGTTGGAGTGTAGGGGTATTAGGTAATAGTCGATAGTGTCTGCAGTAGTTGACATCAAAGATTGCTGCCCATAGAATTTCTGTTTCTACCCCTCCTACTACCACAATATGCAAGCAGATGCTTCCTCACTCCCGTGACAATGCCAAATATTATTTTTAAGGGTCATTCAGATCAATAACTAATTAGTGAATCTTGTTATTATTTGATTAATAGTGAGGTTGAATATTCAAGAGTGTTTATTGAGTTTAGTCACAGGAACTTCCACAAGAATTATTAATTTTTAGTTTAATACTATCTATCTTGTCCATTGAAATTTTTTGAATTATTTAAGTCTTCATCTATATTTATTTTCAAATCTCCATAGTGTTCCTAGCTTATTTTAATCACTGATTCTTAATTGCTGAAATATAATTTATAATCTAATATATGATCAAAAATTCAAATCTATGCTTAAAAACAGCATACATCATGTAGTTATTTGGTACAGTGTTCTCTTTATATTTATTATATAAAACTTGCTAGTTGTGTTTTCCAGATACACCTGAGTTTAGCAACCTTTCTGTAAAGGGCAAGATGGTAAATCTTATAGACTTGGCAGGCCATGTGTTCTCTGTCACAATTACTCAGCAATTCTGCTGGAGCATGAGAGTACTTTTTGATAATACATAATTCAATAAGCCTTGAATCTGTTGCATCCCAATGAAAACTATTTATGAACACTGAAATTTGAATTCGGTATTGTTTCCATGCATCATGAAATACTTTTTACATTCCTTCTAGCTGCTTAGAAATATGAGGTGTCATTACCTCACAGACTACACAGAACAGACTACAAGCCTCGCTTGTAGATAAATGGCCAGCCCTTACCGTGTGTCCTCGCATGCTTTTACTCTTCCCCCACCATGTTTACATTTACTGCAAGGAGGGCAGCACCTCCTCAGTGCTGTGTTCCTTGTCCTTTCGCATTATTTGTGAGCGAAATTTGTCTCTTTAACGGTTCTGTCAGATTTTCCTTCAAATTGTTTGGTAATATAATTTTAAATACAGCTTTAGAATTATTCTTTGTGGTGAGTTTAACTTGTCATCATTTGACAGTGTTGCTTTCTACTTGAATTATGAGGCTCCCCACCTCCCCACCCCGCCCCCCACCCCACAATGCCTCTTTGCTTAGGTTGTTGTACCTCTGCTGTCCGTTGTTCTATGAAACTTCACCGACAGGACTTTTCCAGTCTCGTGTTCCTCTTTCTATGGCATGTGCGTAAATGTGTCTCTTATATGCGGCAGATAGGTGGGTGTTGTCAAGGCTAAATTTGAAAGTTTCTGTTTTTTGAGATTTTAATTTATTATCATATAACTGATATTTCCTGAAAAACTCATTATACTGTCCTAATTCTCAAATGACAGTTTCACTGAGTGTGGCATTCTAGACTGATGTTTGACCTCCTCCACACTCATTTAAAGATGGCTGTTAGCCTAATTCCTACTGCTCTAAAGATCATCTGTCCTCCGATCCTTCTTCATTTTTTATAATGATTCAAATACAATCTGACTATATGTGGGTTTCTGTTTATTCACACAAGTGGGAATGCATTAGGCATTTTGAATCTGTAGGTAAGCGTCTCTCGCTGATGCTTAAATGTCCCAATAATTATCTCATCAAATATTATTTCCATCCACATCTTTTTCTCTTTTTTTGTAATTCTCATAAAAAATTTTAGAGGCCTTTGACCTCTTATTCCTTACTTCTGGGGTGATGAGGATTGGGACATTCACCTTCAGTCTAAATCATTGACTCAAGTCTATCTTTTAGATCTCTTCTAAAGTATATCATATATTCTATTAAAATCTCGTGTTAGGGGGCTGGAGAGATAACTCTGTGGTTAAGAGCACTGGCTGCTCTTCCAGAGATCCTGAGTTCAATTCCCAGCAACCACATAGTGGCTTATAACCATCTATAATGGGATCTGATGCCCTCTTCTAGTCTGCAGGCATATATGCGGACAGAGCACTCATACCTAAAATAATATATAAATAAATAAAAATTTGTCAGGCAGTGGTGGTGCATACCTTTAATCCCAGCACTTGAGAGGTAGGGGCTTTGAGGCCAGCCTGGTCTACAGAGTGAGTTCCAGAACAGCCAGGGCTACACAGAGAAACCCTGCCTTGAAAAACTAAAAGAAAAAAAAAAATCCTCACATTAATATGTTTAAAATTCAGTTGTTACCTTTTCCATATATATTTTCACTTATTTTATTTCTAATCTGCATTCTCTGTTTTTATTAAATTTTTAAAATAAAAATATAATTACGGGGCTGGAGAGATGGCTCAGGGGTTAAGAGTACTGGCTGCTCTTCCAGAGGACCCAGGTTCAATTCCCAGCATGCACATGGTGGCTCACAACTGTCTGTAACTCCAGTTCCAGGAGATCTGACACCTTCACACCAATGCTCATAAAATAAAGTTAAATAAATTATATATATATATATATATATATATATATATATATATATATATATATATATAATTACATCACTTCTCCTTCCCTTTCTTCCTTTCAACCCCTTGTTCCCCCACATGCCTCTCAAACTAATGGTGTCTATTTCTTTGATTATTGCTGATACATATACATGTAAATGTTCAAGTATATACATACAATCTGCTGAGTCCATCTAGTATGGCTTATATATGTGTATGATTTCAGGACTGACCCATTGGTATTAGACACCCAATCAGAGTGCTCAACCCTGGAGAAGACTGGTTTCCCCTCTCACAGCGGTCACTGGTTGCCTGTAGCTCCTCATCTAGGAGTAGGGTCCCATTATGTTTCCCCTTTCCCAATTAGCCTTTCTATTGCTATTACCATCGTTCAGCTCTTGTTTAGGCAGACATATGGCTGAGGTATCATGAGTATGGCTTGCCTGTCCTTTCTAGGAGACAAAGTCCAACAGTAGACTCTTTGGTCTTCTGTCATTTCCAGTGGTTCTACCCACTCTTGCACGCTGTTTTCTATGCCTTGTGTTGTAGATGTATTCCTGGGGACTGGACTCCCCCCAATCTGTTGATCACTGTGGTATGACTTTTTGTGGTTTTCTGTAATCGTCTCTTTGCTATAAAGAGAAGATTATTTGAAGTGGGGTGAGAGATATATTTATCTGTGGGTATAACGGTAAGTTTTAGAATGTCATTAGGAATTATATTCGTTTAGTAAAGTGGTGGTGTATGTTCTCTTCTAAAACCCATAACCTCATTAGCCCCTGATAATTGAGTAGGTTTCTAGTACCAGGCATGATTTTCCGCCTATTGCATGAGACTTAAGTCCAATTACACAGCTGTTGGTTACCACCAAGATATGAATGTCACTATTGAACCTTTAGGTATCTCTTCCCATGTTGGTCATTGTTGTAGTTCATAGACATTACAGCTGGACAGGACTATTGACTGCTTCCCTCCCTTGGCAGCTTACATAATGCTTTCTCATAATACAAAAGCTAGAGTGCAGAAAGGAGGCTTTTGGGTTATATCAAGCTCAAATCTTCCATGCCCTCTGCCTAAGTATGCAGTGCCTTAAGCAGTAGGGACTTACCTACATGAAATGTACAGGTAAATGGATGGAACTGGAAAACCTTGAGTGAGATAAACCAGACACAGGAAAGCAAGCACCACATATTCTCCCCTTTCTAGAGTTCCCAGCTCCAAATCTTCAGATATGAGAATTTAACCTGGAGTAACAGAAACCTGGAAAGTAAAAGAACTGGAGAGGGAAGGGGCGATATAAAAATAGAAATGAGACAAACAAGGAGGAGGGCTCTAATTTGTGACTAGGAAAGGAGGTCAACCCAGAGGACAGAGGAGGGAGAATGGACAAAAAACATCAAGGATGATTCATAAAGCCTCAAGGAATCATAGTACTTTATATTTAGCTAAAATTATATAATTTATATTTTGATGAAGTTATATCACTTGGGACGACAATGCTCCCCACAAGAGCAATATATTATCTAGCAAAAACCCCAGTACCAGGCATGAGAAACCTCCATTGGAGTTTGTGGTCAGGGTTGTCCAAGTAACTCCAGGCTATGGCCGTGGCCCCCTGTTGCTTCTCGGAGGTTGAAGGTAGCCTGCCTATTCTTTATTCACACTTCCTGGCCCCATTCTACCCAGAATCTCACATTTCAGATTCTGTGCCTATTCAGATGCTTCCTCCGACTCTCCTTTGAAGAGCTTAAACTTCAGTGCTTTTGGGCTATTACATGATTGTTTTTATTTCTTATTGCTTTAATTCTAAATTCTTTGGACTGATACAAATATAGCTGCATTCCTTTGAAAATAGTTTTGTTTCAGGAAGGAAAATATCAGGGCTTCTATTTTAACCTTAATATTAAATTATTTTTCTGAGGGGTTTGAGAATGTCACCTAAGCAGTGGTCATTTTCATACAGAGACCCACATAAGCCCTGCTCTTGATTATATAGCTGAAACATTTTTGCCTTCTATGCTCAGTGTCATATTTGAACACTGAAAACTTGCCTGGCAGTGCTGGGGGACGGCAGAAGAAAGCGTGCATTTATTCTGTAAATAATTCACACTATCTTTGAGGCCAGCTCTTTGCAGTCTCCAGCTTCTGAGAGTGTTTCATGTTAAACTCCCCGGCACCAGACTGAATGAGCTCTGGCTTTCATTCTTTTCTTAGTGCTATGCCACCCCAGTTTGTGAAGGACTCACAGGGCAAAGCCCTCTTCAGGCCAAGCTTTACTTCCTTGCATTCTCCCCCACCCCTGGTCCTTGGCTTGTGCTGACTATATCATTCAGTTATCAGTTCAGACACTTGTATCTAATAAATACTTTCTGGTAGTTTTAGTTATCTTCTGTGGAATTCTTTGTATCTGGTTGCTGGAAATGGAACACCAGCTGCACCTATTCCTCATGTCTGGTCACTGCCCGGTCTTCTTACTTCAACTATTTGTGCACTTAGTAAAGGAAGACAGTAGTTATTTAAGATTTCAGAGTCTGCACGTGATCCTTCCTTTGTGTTCTTCCAGCTCTCATATCCATCCTCATCCTTTCACACCTGAATTCTCCCATCTCTGTTGGCACCAACACTGTGTTTTTTTATATCTATTGCCATCTAGAATCTCTACTTCTCTAATATTTTCTGACTATTGCTCATACTTTCCTTATGACTAATTTTCCATATTCCTGCCAAAAGCGCCCAAGTTATCTTTTGACAATGTCACGATCCCTCTTAAATGTTTTCTGTAGGAAATCCCAAGGTCTGTAACATGCCATAAAGATACACTTTCACTGGATCCATGCCTCCCTCTCCAGTCTCGCCTCTCAACCAAAGTTTATCCCCTAACTAATAAACTGCTCAAGGGTGTCTGCACATAACATGCTGTCGTCACTCCCCTCCCCCATTCCATTATATTTCTTGTAGTCTCATGCTGGCATGACTTTTCCACTGCTGTCGACAAGAAAATAAGAGAACAAGGCAGGGGAAGGGAGGAAAGAGGAAGTAGAGAAAACACAGCACCCAGTATTTGCTCCCTCTTGTGGGGGGGGTGTCTATGCATTTTCTGCAGCTGCACCATGTTCCTCTCTGATGCTGTTCAGAAGTATTAACAAATCACAGACAAATCCAGGGGCAATAGGAGAGCTGAACTTACCTCACGTCTCTTCTTTAGTTCTTCCCATTCATTGACTCCCTGTGCACTGAACTGAGATTTGTACTCCCATGCATGAACATTTGATGTTCTGGGTTTAGAGACTCTTCCCAGAATTAACAAATCCTTTACTCTCTGCTTGTAATGTATTTCTAAGTCTGTGTTTATGTCATCATTGAGGCCTGATGATCAGAAACTCTGATTTATGAGTTTTCTTAGAAAAGTGAAAATCTACCAGGGTAGAAAATTAAGACATTGGTAGCAGAGTCCCATGAGAAGATCTATGGTTCTACACATATTCCCCCAGATGTGGAGGAAGACAGAAATGGGAGCATGCATCTGATGGTTGTTGATGTAGTGATTCAACCATACAAAGTCATTTCTGCTAATGAGAAGTCAAGGGTATGACTGGCTTGTGAGGTTCCCCGGATTCAGAACAGATAAGATAGAGAAGATTAAAAGTCTAAAAGACAGGAAGGAATAGATTTGATATGCAGGAGAAAAGTGAGGCACCAAAAAGTAGAATATAGACTACACAATCTTGGATTCGGGGATAAATAAGGAAGGTCTAAACTGTACAGAAATAAACAGAATTGATTTTGTTCCCCAAACAGCGAGTTGCGTGTATGTGTGTCTTTCTAGGGGAAGGCGATGACAATTCAGCTAAGGTTTAGTTCCCAGACTGATCTATTTGCAGCCTAACTTTCTCTGTGGAAAAGTAATATAACTGATGACTATTGCTTTGGCTTTTCTATGTCAGTGTCTAAGTAAGTTTATGCTGTGTCAGGACTTAATGAACAATTTATGAAAGTGTTATAGTTACATTTCTTTGTCTAATTGTCCTTGAACATCAACAGGAAAAGGTCACAAAAATCAAACATCTGTGGCACATAAGAATGAAACCCATGATGCTCTCCCAGAGGTGACTCATACAGTAACTACTATGGATTCCCACGCTGGCACTTGGTTTACGACAACACCCAATGGAGATCAGATTGGCACCAAAGGACTACAGAAAATTACCAACTTGAAACCATTTTTATCCTTCCAGGCTACAGATCCCATCAATGGAACGGTATGACAAACTAGAGCACATCACAAAAAATGTCTAAACCATTAAGACAAAAATGTCTAAACAAATTTATTAGAGTCCTGAAACAACATGTAGAAGAATGTGTGGCAAATCATAACTTTCAAATATTTGTTAGGTGGTAGGTGGGTAGGTGGGTAGGTGGGTAGGTAGATGGATGGATTGGTGGGCCCATTGTCCAATCTAAAAATCACTGTGTAGTGTAGTGGCAAGCATATTGTTTTTCTGAAATTCCTCTGTGTGTGTGTGTGTGTGTGTGTGTGTGTGTGTGTGTGTGTGTATGTGTGTGTGTACATGAACTCATATTAGAACAAAATACCAACTTTTAAAATGAGGTTCAGATCATGGATTTTTTGTTCTTTTTCTTTTCTTTCATTTATTTATTTAAATAAATAAATTTTGTTGTGGTTGCTATTGAGATAGTCTTGCTGTGTAACCCAGGCTGGCTTTTAACTTGAACTTCTACCTTAGCCTCTGTAGTACACTGCAATGTTGGCTACCTCATGAATATTTTATACTACTTACAGATAAATGTGATTAATGCCACATGTCTCTTTATGTCAAATATATTTGTATACCTGTTTCATCTCTGGGAATGAGAGGCTATACGTCCTTGTCCTACTTCTCTATAGCCCTCTGTAGTGAGTGATCAAAATTTGTTCATGACCTATGCCTTCAAAGAATCACACATTGCATAACTAAAGCATTCAACATCAGTGAACAACTGGACAGGATGTTATTCGACTAGAAGAGTAATTGGCAAACAAATGTCATAAAAGTTTGTCACCCAGCCATCAATGGTACCAGAGTTTGTACTATGACTGTGTGTTTTCAAAGCTCATACTCTCAGTTAGCTCATCATACAGCTGTATTTCTCATTATGCATTCCTGACTGAGATTATCAATGATACAGTGAAAACCTAAAATAGAGCTCAGCATACATTTCTCTCCTAAGTTAAAATGTCTGCCTATCATGTTGACATGTGACAGTCACCTGTTCCCAGAAGGCCTAGAAAAACCTAGAGAATATATTCTCACATACAGACCACTGATCAAAACCAAATGTCCCCAATAGTTAGGACAGTATACATCTAGAAAATTGAGAGTGCCTAGTTAGTGGATATGCATTTTATAATCTACAGAACTGCATCAACAAGTTGGAATATCCAAACAAATACTGAGGTGGAGTTTGGGATATATAGTATTTCTTAGGGATGCCATATCTTCAAAGAAGGGGAGGAAATGGTTGAATTGTAGTATAAACCCAACAAAGTTGTAATCCACCCAGCAATGATCTCACAGACAAGTGCTACTTGTCCTGATCTCTCAAGTCTGGGAGGAATGACTAGACCCATAGAACCCCGCCCCATTTGGTCTCTGGAAACAGCTACCCAGAAACAGTTCAAGTCTAAGACAAAGTTGCTATCTTCTGAAGAGGCAAGTGTTAAATGAGCCTAGAGCTGGCATCAGTTTGCTTACTTCACTCTCCATGCTGGGAGTCTTCTCTTGAAGAGAGTTCTAGACCACATAACACAGCTTCCCCCACTCCATGCATGACACACACACATGGCTTGGGAACTTTACCAGTGGTTTAGTCCATCCAGGTTGCTATAACAAAATGCCAGAGCCTGGGAAGCTAATACACAACAAAGATTTATTTATGGAAGCTCTGAAGGTGAGATATTTCAAATTAGAGTGAATAACCTCCATGGCCTGAGCACATAATTCTAGGTTGCAGACTGTCTGGTTTCATTGCAGCCTCACACAATGGAAAGAGATTCTTCTCTGGGGTGCCTTTTATAAGGTTACTAATCTAATTAAAGAGGACTCTAGCTTCATGAGCATGTCATTTTCCAAAAGCCCCAATTCCTAATGGTCTCACTGTGGGAGCTGGGATTTTAGCATATCAGTTTGGGGGAGACAGGCAGTTCACAATAGCTGGTCAGTGATTAGCTATAGTCCACAAAGGTCTGGTTGTTCTTTCAGATTGAAGGAACTGCCAGAATTAGTTGACTGTTTCATGATTCCTACTCAGTCTATCTATCAAAACCACTCAGTGGTGTTTCATTTCACTTAGGATAAAGTCTGAAGTCTCCCCCACTTGGTCTGTAGCCTCCCAGCCTCCCATTATCTGCCCACTCCCTTTTGTCTCTCCGTATGCTTTGCTCAAGCCACGACTCTTCTCTTACATACTGGGCTCAAGTTTAGCACCATTTTCTTAGGCAGAAAACTAAGCCAAGCCAAGCACCTATAAGAGAACCCAGCAGCTGTGAAACATCCTCCTGCCAGTGACCTCTAACTCTATAGCGTAAGGAATTCTATGCCAGTTCACCATAGCATTCATCATAATGCACACCATGCACTCAGCACTCTGTAATTGACAGGTGATGGAATGTTGACCTGTTGTCTTTCTGTCTGAGGTCATCCATTCAGCCATTTCCCTTCTGTGCTGGTTAATCTTCATGGTCAACTAGACTAGATTTAAAATCACCTGAGACATGCACCTCTAGGCATGTCTTGAGGGTAAGAGAAGACTCACCCTACTTGTGAGCTGGATGTCTAGACTGGCTTATGCAGAGCAAAGAGGAGCAAGCCAGCCCAATGTGCATCGTCACTCATCTCTCCTACTTCCTTCTACAGACATAGTATCATGAGCTTGTGCTCCCGCTGCCATGCCTGCCCTGCTGTGATAGATGGTTTCCTATCAAACATGAATCCAAATAAGCTTCCTCCCTTAAGTTGTTTCTGGACATATATGTATTCACAGAGAAGAGAAAGTTACTAATACTTTGCCCATTTCATATAGGAAGACACTCTACTTGAACCTATGTTCAAACTAACAGTACAGAATAGTCTTTCACCCATGATTACATTTACTCAGCTTTAAGGAAAGATTCAGGACAGGAAGCACAGTACAATTGGCATTCCATTCTCATAAGCTAGGACACTAACAGCAACCCACATGCATAGCATCCTGAACCCCTCAAGTCCATACACAGCATGTATGACAGGCAAATAGAAGTCTATGTAGATGTGGGTCACCATGACAGGCAAATGAGTCTATGTAGATGTGGGTCACCATGACAGGCAAATGAGTCTATGTAGATGTGGGTCACCATGACAGGCAAATGAGTCTATGTAGATGTGGGTCACCATGACAGGCAAATGAGTCTATGTAGATGTGGGTCACCATGACAGGCAAATGAGTCTATGTAGATGTGGGTCACCATGACAGGCAAATGAGTCTATGTAGATGTGGGTCACCATGACAGGCAAATGAGTCTATGTAGATGTGGGTCACCATGACAGGCAAATGAGTCTATGTAGATGTGGGTCACCATGACAGGCAAATGAGTCTATGTAGATGTGGGTCACCATGACAGGCAAATGAGTCTATGTAGATGTGGGTTATCTTGGCTAGAAGGAGCTTCAGCCTTTCTCCTCCACAGTCTCCAGTACTGTGCTGAGAGCCAACTTGCTGCTCACCCTATCCAGAGTGGTCCTTTAAAGCAGGGATTTCACAACACAAGGGCAGCCTACATGTGCCACATTTATCTCATCTCAATAGTCTCCAAGGAAACAGATCCTATGAACTGTATCCCAGACTGACCTCTATTGACCCAGTCCTGATTCTTTATCTTTTATATTTTGAAATGTTCCCTGTCACTTAATTCTTGAACGACTTTAACATTTTTTCTTAAACATCATATAAGCCTAAATTTCCTCATCTATACAATGGGAGTCCTATCTATCTCAGGAATCATTGGAAGTAGTAGATCAAGTAGATGACAAAACCTTCACATTCACTGAGCATAGAAATAAGTTTACTGGGATCTAACCACCCAGCCTGAAGATTATGCTCTGCTTCTGATGTTCAGGTCATGACTACTCGAGAAGACAAGGTAATCATTGTTGAGAAGAAGGATGGAACCCGGATTGTGGATCATGCTGATGGTACCAGAATCACAACCTTTTATCAGGTTTATGAAGACCATATTGTTCCTCCAGATGATGGAGAAACAAGTGAGTTGTATTTTTTCAAGACAGTAACAACAGAATTTTACAACTTTTTAGTATGAAACAAGTAGAAAGCTCATTATCAAAAACATTTATAAAAATAAGTTAGCCAACCAGAGAATACGCATGCAGTCCAAAGAGGGTCCTTTGGTCCCCATTGTGATGATGATGGCGGTGGTCATAATGTTTATCTTGGTGTCTTCTTTAAATTGTAAAAATTGTACCTCTTTATCATATGCAACATATTTTGAAGTATTTGTATGTTGTGCATAGTCAAGCAAGCTACCTCACACACATCATTTTTTGAGTCTAGAACTCTTAAAACCTATACTTACCAGTTTTCAAGTGTTATATATTATTATATTTACTTTAGTTATGCCTTTCAAGATACCTTAAAGTTATGTTTCCTCTGTGATTGAATCTTTATAACATTTGACAAACATCTTTCCAACTCCCACAGCTAGTAACTATCATTTTACTCTCCACTTCTGTGAATTCAACTTTTTAAAATTCCATGTGTATGTTTATGGTGTGTATACATGTATATATGTGGTGTATATGCAAATGTATACATATGTGTGCCTATATTTGTGCATGTGTGTAGACATGCATGTGAATGTATGTTTGCATGTGTATATGTGTGTGCATCTGTGTATGCATGAGTGTATATGAGTGTGTGCAGGCATGTGGTGTGGATACATATGTGTTGTATGCATGTGACGTGTAGTGTGTGCATGTGTATGTGCATGTGTGTGTGATATGTGTGTGTGATTGTGCGTTTGTCTTCCTAGTCCTGTCTTACTCAACATAATGTTTTCCAGTTTCATCACAAATGACAGGATTTCCTTTTTCTTTAAAGCTGACTAGTATTCCATCATGTATTTTTGTTACATTTTCTTCACTCATAATGGATACTTGATTGATTCTTAAGCTTGGCTGTTGTGTACCAGGGCTATGGCCGCAGTAAGCAAGAAGTGCATTAGTACCTATCATGCTCTTTGTCCCCAGTAGAAACAGGTTTGTCACAGCTGTAGTTGGCTGATTGATAAAGACCTAGGGCCAAAATTGGCAACTAAAAGCTAATGATCACAACTCATCCATTCTTGATGTTGACTCCAAGATCTGTCTCCTTCAATCCTTGGCGTATTCAGTTTGCATAAGCGGGTGAGTTCGAATGGGTCTTCCAGCTGAGCATCTCATTGTCAGAAATATATGGATGAAAAAGGAAGCTACAGCTGCTAATTAATTGGAGCCTACTCAAAGAATCTGGGAGGGTACCACTCAGCCTGGCCTAAATTTAAAGAGTGTTTACAAATCCAAGTTATTCTAGGCTTTTTCTCTTTAATGCCAGAGTGGTTTTCTTTAGAGTGTATTTAAGGCATACAGCTTAATGTTTTAATACATTCTTATATTGTTGTGGTAGTTTAAAAGAAAATGGCCCCCAAAGGGAGTGGCACTATTAGTAGGAATGGCTTTGTTGGAGTAAGTATGGCCTTGTTGTAGGAAGTGTGTCACTGTGGGGACAGGCTTTGAGATCTCTTTTGCTGAAGATACCACCCAGTGTTTAAGCCCATTTCCTGTTGCCTTCTGATCAAGATGCAGCCAGCACCAAGTCTGCCTGCATGCCACCATGCTCCCTGCCACAATGATGCTGGACTGAACCTCTGAAACTGTAAGCAAGCCACCCCAATTAAATGTTTTCCTTTATAAGAGCTGCTGTGGTCATGGTGTCTCTTTACAGCAATAGAAACCCTAAGACAGAAGTTGGTCAGGAGTAGGGTATTGCTGTGATAGGCCAGACATATTTTTGTTTAGAGGAATTTGGACTTTGGTACTTTGGGTTAATTAAAGCAGTGGAATGCTTTAAGCATTGCTTAATGGGCCATACTAGTAGGAGCATGGAAGGCAGGGGTGCTAAGAGTGATTTGAACTGTTGCAAACTCTTCAGGGGAGAAGAATTTTAGTATTTTGCCTAAAGATCATTCTTGTGATATTTTGGTGAAGAAAATGGCTGCCTTTTGCCCTTGTCTGAAGAGTCTGCCTGAGGTTAAAGTGGAGAGTTTTGGATTAGTTCTATTGGCAGAGGAAATCTCAAAACATCCTAGTATAGACTCTGTTGTGTGATTAAGATTTATAATGGAAAGGAGCAAGCTGAGAAGGATAAATTACAAAATGTACATTTTAAGGAAAGAAAGAGTTCTAGGAAGTGCAATGGAGCTAAATCTTCTGTTCAAGGAGATAAACAGATTAAGAATAGGGAGTGGTGACCTGAGGGTAAGATCTCACTCAGCTAAGTTTCCAACTTGTGAAAATGAACTAAAGAAAAGCTGAGAGCTGGGTATGATGGTGTACACCTTTAGTCCCAGCACTTGGAAGGCAGAATCCTGAGGCCAGCCTCATCTAGAGATCCAGTTTCAGGAAAGACAAGCTTAGGCAGTGAAGGACAGAAAGCTGATGAATATGTAATTGGATGAGGGGGGTCTTGTTCCAGTCCCAGTAAGCAGCAGAACTTGGCAGCTTTAACCACATGATTTTAGAGTTAAGGATAGAAGAAATGGATTGTGGAATTTGCCTCTGTGCCTGAGGAAAGCTGCTGAGGCCAGGCAGGTATCAGGGGTATAGGCTAGGCATGTGTCAGGGGTATTCCTGAATGGAGGCCTAGAGAGGCCATTGTGTGAAGCTGTGATGTTGAAACCTGGATTGCCCTGGAGACCCCAAGATGTTGGAAATGCCAGAGCTCTGGGATCCCTGCCAAGGAGAGCTGCTAACAAGGAGTGGAACCAGCCCAAGAGAAAGAAGTGTGCTGCAGTCAACAAGAATGAACAGTTGGAGATCTGAAGAGTGTTTTGATAGTAGACATGGAGCTGCAGAGTTTGGAGTTTACCAAGTTTGGTCTTGCTTTAGTCCAGTATTTCCTCACTATGCTCTCTTCCCTACATTTTGTAACAGCAATATATATCCTGTGCCATGTTGGAGTATGTGACTTGCTTTTTTATTTCAATTTTACAAAGGATTACAGTTAAGAGATTGCCATAAGTCTCAGAAGACTTTGGACTTTGAAAAACTGTTATAGACTATGGGGACTTTTGAAGTTGGACTAAATGCACTTTTGCGTTATGATTTGGCTACAAGTCTGGGCCAAGGAGTAGAATGTGGTGGCTTGAAAAGGGGAGTGGCACTGTTAAGAGGAGTGGCTTTGTTGGAGTTAGTGTGGTCTTGTTGGAGGAAGTGTGTCACTGTGGGGACAGGCTTTGAGGTCTTTTTCGCTGAAGATACCACCCAGTGTTTCAGTCCATTTTCTGATGCTCTCTGATCAAGATGCAGCATGCCGCCATGCTCCCTGCCATGATGATAACTGACTGAACCTCCCCAATTAAACGTTTTCTTTTATTAGAGTTGCTGTGGTCATGGTGTCTCTAACTAAGACAACAGTGAAATGATGACTCCAATCAGGAAAATTAATAACTCCATCACCTTATAGTATTAACTTGTATATAATAAGAACACATAATAGCTACTTTTTTGGAAAATCTCTGTTGTGTAATACAATATTATCAAAGTAGATCTTGTCCATCTTGCCTAAGAGACCCTCACTTCCCCATCCCTCCCTATAACATGTATATCATATAAAATGTTAACTTTGAGCTTTTATTATACAAATTCCCTTGATGAAACAGGTACATGAATGCTATTTTCAATATTTCAATGTCACATCATTGAAATATTGGAAAAAATATAAATGTTCATCCGTGATAGAATGGAAAAATAAAATGTATTATATGCCTAAAAGGGACACTATTTCATGATGATAAGAAACTACATACATACACAACTGCAAATGCACAAACACATACATACACACACACATACATGCACTAAATATACACTAAAACAATCCCACACTTAATGCAAGCACACATACTTACTACAAGTACACTGTATATAAACATATTATGTATAAAAACACATGGCATACACACACACACATACACACACACACACACACACACACACACACACACACACACACGATTTCTAGAGACTCCAACTTTGGTAACACAGACCTGTCAAAGGGAGGACCAAGAGGTCAAAATCAGTTTTTACTACTTAATGAAACCCTCTCTCAAAAATAAAAATTGTTAGAGACCTCAAAACAATGTTGGGAAAAAAAGGGTATAAAATGATATGGTAATTATATAATTTGAAAGATTTTTATGTAATTTATGTAAATTTAAAGTACATAAATCTCATGTGTTGTTTGTTCTTAGCATATATTCATATAAAATATAAAAATGACTTGTAACACAAAAACCTAGGCATAGGAGAAAACTTCAACTTCACCTGCAATTTTCCTCATAAACATATAAATTTGAAACAATGTGACAGGGTCAGAACAAATGTCAATTTTCATCTGTGAGTATATTTTATGAATTTAAATTTTTAACTTGAAAAATTAAATGTCTCCACTTCCCAAAATAAAAAGAATATTAACCACATACTTAATAAGACAATATACTAAATCATATATGAAAGTAGATTCTAGAACTATTCCGAACTGACAAGGATTTCGGGCCATACTCCCACCCTGTGGAGAGCACCCAGGTCTTTTTTTCTGTGAAGAAGACAGCCTGAGGCTGATTGCCCACTGTATGCACCCCATCCAATCTCCTTACCTTGCATTTTACTTGTAGCCGAAGGTCCAGGGACTGTCACCAGACAGGTGAAGTGTATGCGGATAGAAAGCTCACACTATGCCACTGTTATCACCAACTGCGAGGACAGTAGCTGCTGTGCCACCTTTGGGGATGGAACGTCTGTTATTGCAAAGCCACAGGGATCATACCAGGTAGGTCAAGTTGGGAAATGAGGACTAACAAATGTGCATGTCCTATTGCTAACAGAGCACGCTCTGCTGGGACAGTGAGAAATTCCGCAATGGCACTTGCTGTTGCTTTCATCACTCACCTGATCTTAGAATACACATTTCACACTTTGGTTTTTCATTTTTTTTCAACCCATTCTAGGAACACATTGTCCTGCTTGTTGGGGAAAGTTAGTAGCACTGAGTCAAGATTAGGCTAAGAAGATCCTCACGCTGTGCACTGTGGGGACAGAGTCACTCCAGTGGCCTGGCATACACCCACCTGCCTCTTTCCTTCTCCTCCACCACTTGATTTCAGTCCACCCCTAACTCCTCAGTAGAAATGAGGGAACAGGCAGTCTGCTTGGCCCTGGGCAACACAACCCTATCCAGTCTCTCTGATTGTCCTATTCAACACAGCACTCTGGTGTCAGCATAGAGTACCTTTAGTCTTTGAAAGGTTTCCACCACCACCCCTTTTTTTCCTCATTAGAGAAGGAACATGAACTAAAATATCACACACCATGTTATAAGAGGCTGAGAACCGAAAGCTGGGATGTGATGGACACACGGTCATCACTGTGACGGTAGCTGAACTGGTGTAACCTTCCCATCTCCCTGGTCATTATATTTTCTCTCTTCATCCAGTGTAGATGGCTATGGGACAAAGTAAGTGCTGAAAGTGAGAAATGAAAGAAAATACAAGTGTGGATGTTCATTAGCAATGACACACATCCAAAGCATAAGCATCATTTTAAAAAAGCAGACTTAATCACTTCATTTTTCTGGTATAACAAGTCTATATGGTCGTCACAGCTGGAGTCTGGGTCCTTTGAATGGACACTCTAGTGTGGATTTTCACAAGATGGCCAGTGAGTTCCTGGCAAGGAGACTTTGTGAGCACAATCTCTTTCCAGAGGTCAGGAGTCAGGTAGCTGTGTCTCTTGAAGATGACACCAAAGGTTGCCTTGGCTAATGGACAATCAGATGTGTTGGTAGCCTAAATTCCCTTCCACCCAGAAGCTGCCCGACTCCTAGGAATAGAGAAGTTCCTTTGGGCATGTCTGCCATGCATGAGGAGGACCTTCTCCTTTCTCCGTTAAAAACATACCAAGCACACACTGGGCCCATGTGATTCAGGAGAGCTGAAGGAGGGCAGATTTTTTTTTTGTTTGTTTTCTGTTTTTGTCTTTTGAGACAGAGTTTCTCTGTGTAGCTTTGCGCCTTTCCTGGATCTCACTCTGTAGACCAGGCTGTCCTCGAACTCACGGAGATCCGCCTGGCTCTGCCTCCTGAGTGCTGGGATTAAAGGCGTGTGCCACCACTGCCCGGCTGAGGGCAGATTTTTTTAATTGAAATTTTTTTGAGAATTGTATACATAAATACTGAGTTTACATTATTTCTACCCTTCCCCTTCTCCTTTCCAGCTTCTCCTATTCTCCCCTCTCAAATTCATGACCTCTTCTTCTTTGTTATTGTTATATATATACATCTGTGTGTATTTATGTAAGTATAGCCCATGGAGTCTGTTTAGTGTTCCTTGTATGTATATGTATGTAGAGCTAATCACTTGGGATTGGATAACCTATCAGCGTTATCCCCGAAGAAGACTGAACCTCCCTCTCTCTGCAGTTGTTAATTGCCCAAAGGTCTTCATCTAGAGCTGGGGCCTTCTAGGATGTCTCCACCCATGTTGTCACATTAGCTGGTGGTGTCCTCATGCTGGCAAATGGAATGAGCGTCAGGCTTCAAACTGCTGCTGCATCTTGAAGCTCTTATTTCAAGTGAAAGAAGCTACATAGTGATACTTCTACTTGTATGGAAAGTCTAGAATAGGAAAATCCATGGAGATGATGAATTAGTGGCCACCGAGGATTGGGGACAGGGGTGATACAGTGACTGCTAATGAGGTTGTGGTTTCCAGCTATATGGAAAAATCTAGAAGAGGAAAATCCACAGAGATAATGGGTTAGTGGTCACCAAGTATTGGGACCAGGGATGATACAGTGACTGCTAATGAGGCAGGGGGTTCTTTCTGGAGGGCATGATGTAAATATTCTAGAATCATGTATAAATGGTTGCACAAGTTCTTGGATATACTAAAACATTACCAAATACTACACTTCTAAGGGGTGAATTTACAGCACATGAATTATAATTCAAAGAAGGAACTAGAAGTCGTTACATAAGTGCTACCATTTGACTGTCAGCCAGCAGAAGGACTAAGGCTAGCCAACGTTTTGAAGGGCATTTATCCCTTTTAAAGATGTTTCTTGTTGAAAAAAAAAAACCCAGTGGGCTCCAAACATTTCACATGGAGCCTCATGTACTTACCTGAGTTAAAATGGAGGAAGTCTGAAATAAGAGGGCACAGAACAAATACCCCCTTGACACGCAGTCCTTCTGAAACATTACGTTGTTTCTTAGGCAGTGTTTTTGTCCTGGAAATATCTTTCAAATCCCTCAAGTTGCACAAGAAAATTTAGTATCTTTTTTCTTTCTCCTTCTAGGTGTTACCCCCAAACACAGGCTGCCTTTATATTGATAGAGACTGTTCAGCTACGTACTGCCATGAGTCAAGCAGTAATATTTACAATCCCTTCCAGAAGCGTGAGCAGCTAAGAGCCAGCAGGTACATCATGAAACATACCTCAGAGGTGATCTGTGAGGTCCTGGATCCTGAGGGGAACACCTTTCAGGTAAGGTACAGGGTCCAAGTGGAGAGAGAGCCCGGACTTCTGTCTTAGTTAGGGCTTTTTTGCTGTGAAGAGATGCCATGGACTTGGCAGCTCTTATAAAGGAAAACATTTAATTGGGGCTGGCTTACAGTTCAGAGGTTTAGTCCATTATTGTTGCAGCAGGAAGCATGGCAGCATGCAGGCAGACACAGTGCTGGAGAGGTAGCTAAGAGTTCTACATCCAGAACAGCAGGCAACAGGAAGTGAGAAAACCTTCTGAAACCTCAAAGCTCACCTCCATTAGCACATTTCCTCCAATAAGGCCACACCTACTCCAGCAAGACCACTCACCCTAATACTTTCAGATACCACCATTCCCAATGAGCCTGTGGGGGCCATTTTCATACAAACTACCACAGCTTGGTTTTGAGATGTATCGTACTAGACAAGTTTCATGTAGATTGAAACTGCCCCCCTGCAACCAATCATGAATGTCAGTATCGTTTCTTGGATCCTCAAGTATACTCTCACAGAGAAGAACAATCTTAATAATTTGGGCAAGAAGGTGGATCTCTGTGAGTTTGAGGCCAGCCTGGTCTATATAGCAAGATCCAGGACAGACACCAAAACTACACAGAGAAACCCTGTCTCAAAAAAACAATAAATAATAATAATAATAATAATAATAATAATAATAATTTGGGCAAGAGAAATATTAAAGTTAATAGGCAATTGGAGAAGTGCAAGGAAAATAAGAATGTAACCACAAACAAGGATTAAGGTGAAAGCAGATGCAAGCATCCTGCAATTTTATGGCGCCAGGGCAGTCTGTGGTGAGAAGGGCCTAGCAGGGCCAGTGATGGGTAGGTAGGGTCTGGAGGGCTTAGGCTGTGCTATGGAGATGCTCTTCTCTATCTGTATTTTAGCAACATGATGGTCCCCTTATCTTTGTCTGGGAATTGGCAAACTGTGTCCCTCTCTATATAGATTAGGACCTCAGATACTTTGTCTTACATTTAAAATATTGAAAAAGTCTAAAGAATACTTCATGTCCTATAAACGTACACACAATTCAGATTTCAGTGGTGGGATGGAAATCATTACTGTAAGATGGGCATGTTCTTTTGTGTGTTCTCTCTGTCTGCATTGGGCTCAGCAGTGGAAGGGCTGTGTAATGTATGACCTGAAGCTCCTGAAGCATTTACTTCTGATCCTTGACCAAAAAGCCTTGCCACCCCCTAATTAGCCATTTATCTTTTTTCCCCAATCCTCCCCTACAGTGGAATGTCCTCCGTTGACTAGTGGGCGTGACATTAGTTTTTAGATTTGGACTAAAAGCACAGAATCCCTAATGCTGTTTTGGTTTGCAGACAAGTCCTAGTCCAGCTCATGCTTTTCTTTGCTACGGGACAGACTTTTCACAGCATGAGCATGAACTGATGAATTTCTGTCGACAAGGACAAGCAATGGAAACAGAAAGCCAAAGGCCCTCCAGATTGAAATGTCTGGGGTGTTCCTTGCCAGCCGTGTTTCCAATAACCCTCTAGGGCTACATCACCTACAGTGGGCAGCCTGTGCCATGCTCCTTTCTGAAAAGGTGCATGCCAGATACAGACAGCACTAGTAACTAGAATACTGCCTCTCACATGCATCCTAACCCTATTTCCCCATAGGCTCTACAAGGGACCTACAGTTCTGGACTTGAATCTCAGCTTTCTCTATTCAAAGGTTCTTTTCCATATTTTAAAACAGCAATTGTGTGAGTGGTCTTTCCTTCACGTTCAGTCTCTCCATCCCTTGAACTAATCACCCGAGGATAAGATTTTGAGTCCCCTCTCAATCCTGGTCACTTTCTTCTAAATGTGTTAGAGTTTGTTCTAACAGTCTAGGTGTGGTTTATTAGTACATCTGTACTGATAGGGAATCTCCACTTTTATTAATGAAATTCATACATAATATCAATACTGTGTAATTAAATATACCTGATTTTCTGATAATCCAAGGGAGTATGTGCTTGCTCACATTCGATCAGTGGCGATGTAGGTACTTTGTTATTTTTTTTTCCCTCAGTTTCTCATATGTCTTGTCTCATAGGTCATGGCTGATGGCTCTGTATCAACAATGTTATCTAAAAAGAGATTAGAAGATGATTTCGACGTACAAACTGAGGGTTATGATAGTTTATCATCAATTCACCTTGAAAAGAATCACATGCAAATCTATGGTGAACATGTTCCCAGGTAAAAATGATACTAACAACATTAGGATTTTTATTCTCCATCCCAAATTCAAGAAGCATCTTTCCCGAGTGTCTCAAATGTTCTGATCTTTACTTCTTCAAATAGGTTTTTTGTGATCTATGCTGATGGATCTGGCGTGGAACTTCTCCGAGACAGTGACATAGAAGAATACTTATCCTTGGCCTATGGAGAATCAACAACTGTGGTTCTCCAGGAGCCAGTCCAGGAACACCCAGGTAGAGACTGCCTGCTGCCTGCAGCTCCCTGTGTCCTCCAGTGACTCTCATCCGCTTGCTGTTCAACCCCCTTTGTTCACTTGACTACTCCAACTGGCCATGCCACTTACATAGCTCCAGAAGGTGATATTCATCTCCAACTGTGTCTAAGAATCAACTTGTGTAAGCCAAGAATGAATGCCTTTTGCTGCCCTAAAGCAGGCTTGTGCCTAGGTCTTTTTTATCAGTTCATTCCATCCTGTTTAGAAACAATACGAGATTTCTTAAAAGTTCTTTTTTCTATTATCATTTTTAAGGTGATGTTTTGTCAAACTGAATACAACAAGAAAACACATTGTCTACATCAGTTAGACTACTAATCAGAGGTGTATATGTTATATAACATATTTGTTGGGAGTTTATATTATTTTTATCATTTTCAAAGAAATCATTGCATGAGATTAAAGGCACACACTTTGGTGTGCTAATTATATAGAGAGGTTTCTGGGCTTCTTTAATCTTTTGTTTGGTGGTATAGATTTTGAGTCAACTTGAGAGTATGATTTCATGCCTGTGTTTGTATCAGCATACATGTACACATTATATGCCTTATTCTTGTGACTGAGGAAAATAGAAGACTGTTACTGGTTATGCAGTGTATGTAAAAAAAAAAAAAAACTATGTAAGGTTGGTGGGCGTGGTGATACAATAACCCCTAAACTAAGAGACCACTGCAAGCTTGAGGTCAGCCTACACTAACTACATCACAAGACTCTGACTCAAAAAAACTAAAACAAACAAAAACTATGAGACAGCAAGAACTCTACTTAAGTATTTTTTTTAATTTTTATTTTGCAATACAATTCAGTTCTACATATCAGCCATGGATTCCCTTGTTCTCCCCCCTCCGGCCCCCCTCACCTTCCCCCCAAGCCCACCCCCCATTCTCATCTCCTCCAGGGCAAAGCCTTCCCCGCAGACTGAGATCAACCTGGTAGACTCAGTCCAGGTAGGTCCAGTCCCCTTTTAAACATTTAAGTAGCATCAACTTAGCAGCCTATCCTGTGCCAAATACCAACTTAGTTTTTGGAGTACATAATGAGATAAAACAAACATAGACCCTATTTCCTTAAAACTTAAAATTTAATGACAGAAATGTGTGTTAATTAAATGGCCACACAAATAACTGTGTAATTATAATTTTGTATGAAATCTATGAAGAACAGAAATATTTTTCAATGAGAGCTTTGAACAGAGAAACCTGGGGTTGTCTAGAAAATTTCTCTGGAGATGCTGAGACCCAAGAGCTTGTTAGTGCATTCGGGTGTGTGTATTGGGGGTAGGGATTTCTTGGAGAAGAAAACACAAAGAATTATACCAAATTGAAAATGGGTAGGAAAAGACCAAACCTGGCTGAAGTGTGGAAGGAAGACGCGGATCAAGTTGAGGCAGGGGTGAGCAAAGATCCTGCTTTACTCTTTGAACAAGGGGAAGTTGAAGAAGGTTTAATCATGTGTGAACTTCACTGGTCAACCTGGCTGTCAGGGTGGGTTCACTCCAGAGGGCAGCCTGCCAGAAAAGCTAGCTGTTGCTTCAGTCCAGGGCGGGATACCTGAGGCACAGGGCTGAGTGTTGCATCTGTGGGGAAGGCAGAAGAAGATGGAGTCAGGGCACCTTGTTGGCAGACCTGACCCAAATATGGTTATTGAGGAACAGAAAGTGAATACTTTTGGTTGATTAGTGGCCATTTTTCAGGTCGTGACTGACTCATGATCTCATCTTAGAGAATGACACCCTAAAGCATAATCACTGTCCCTGGCTAAGGTTTTTATGTAAAAGGCAGTTCAAAAGTATTTGTTGAACTTGGTTAATGCCCGTTGAACTTGTCAGAATCACTTTGGTAGAGAAATGACCTCTGGTAATCTCTTTAATCCAGGTGCCTTGAGCATCACAGTCCTTCGCCCTTTCCATGAAGCATCGCCATGGCTAATGAAGAAGGAGTTAGACACCATTGTTCCTCCCAATCTCCAGTCAAGGTCCTGGGAACATTTTCCTTCAGTTGAGGTATGTGCTCCCAACTATAAAGTCACTCTCTTTACACTTCCGTTCAGGCTCAGGTCTTATGTAGTTTTATATATTTTCATCCTTCTGTGAGATACTGTATGATACTGAATGAGCTCAAGAAGTTTTATATTTGGAGATTTTAAGTATTTGTAGATGTAGCCATAGACTTTCAGAGGACCATGACAGGCTGACTAATTTCAGTTTCATTTTTTCATTCTGTATTATAAGCCTGGGTATATTCCCTATAATATTAGAACATCTCTTATGAATAACCTGTTACAGTTCATCTATCATGGACTTCCTGAGACTATACCACTTTCCCTGTCATTTCTTAGCTATTAATTTAGAAACAAAATTTGGTGCCTTAAACTCTCTGTTTTTTCTTCATGTATTAAAAGTTGAGCAAAAAGAGATAGGGGAAATAAGAATTTTGCATGAATTTTGCAACTGCAATGTTAGTGAGTAAATACTGTGGTTATGATCATGCCAGATTAGTGAAACTCCACCCTAAAGTTTTAAAATCACATTTTGCTGAAGCATTACTAAATCCTGTATCTTGTAAGATTGTCATTTTGTTTCATACCACCGTATGCAACATGTCCAGCACATCATATGGTGTTCAATTATGAAATCTGTCAAGACACTGAAATGTGAACATAGAGCATATTGCTGTTAAGTGAGGAAGGTAATGTCTTTGAGTTTTTACTTGCAGTATCCTACAGTAAATTCTGCTACAGCAAGAGCAGAGAGGATGAGCAAAAATCACCTACATCTTTGTTTTAATTTGGTGACTCTAATCAAATCGATGAGATGAAAGTGGCCATGACGTCTTGTCCTGAATCTTAGAACAGGTTATACTGGACCACAATATTCTTCTCTGAAAGTTGAAAATGTCAAAAAGCTGAGAGTACTACAGGATGATAAGATAAATATGCCCCATTCTAGATTAATGAAGATTAGTCTCTTCACCTGAAACTCTTATACTACAAACTGAAAACTACTGGGTGGTTGTCACTGGCCACTCTTTTTTTAAAACAAACACCAAAGCAGCGAAGTACACTAGTCCTGAAGGCCAATTACTAGGATGACAGAGATTTGCGCTCACTCTTAGGTATTCATTCCTTCCCAAGAAACCACTAGAAGATTCTGGAGGTGGGTTTCATCAAGAGTGAGCTCAAAGTTGGCCCAGACTCATGGAATGATTTTGCTTTCAGAATCTTCCTATATAAACTCACACAGAACCAGGAAGTTAAAGGCTGCTGACTCCAAATGTTTTATGTGATATGAGTGTGCTAAACAAAGCGTCGTTCATGTGACATGATTTAGATGGTTGCTAAATTAGCATGTGCAGAATCACACAGCCCTCCTGAAGGGATGCCCATTTGAGACTGTTAGCGGCACACACAAAGACGAAATTTTGCTCAGATCCATGAGGATGAGGATTTTTCTAGCACCATATTGTCCCTTGAAGGTGGTACTATAATAGCTTCAAATTCTGCAGAAAGGACTGGCTCTTTACTTGGCCCTTCAGATGTTCACTAGGCAACCTAAAAGCTAGTTTGTTTGGTATCTCTGCCTCCATTTTGCATCTGTCTCCTTTAAATTTGGATAATGTTGCTGCTCAACTTTTCATATAGACATGGTAATCATTTGAAGATCTTTCATCTAAAACCAGCAACCCTCCCCTTCAAGGCTAGAAGCACCAAAGAGTGAGTAAAACACATTTGAGATTTGCAGAGACACCATAATAGACAAATTGTCGGTCACCAGGTTTTACAACTTCCTTGTCCTAGTTAGCATTAATTATCAAATAGTCTAGAGTCATCTGAGAAGAAAGCCTTGATTGTGGGATTGCTTAGATCAGGTTAGCCTGTTGGCATGTTTGGGGACTGCCTTAACTATCAATAGATACTGGAGGTCTCAGCCTCCTGTGGGTGGCACCAACCCTAGGTGGGTGGTCCTAGACGATATAAGAAAGCTGGCAGCGTGAGCCTATCAGTGAGTGAGGCAGAGGGTGAGCGAGCAAGCAGCATTCCTCCAGTTTTCCTGCCTTGAGTTCCTGTCGTAACTTTCCTCAACAATAAACTGTGACCTGAAAGTATAAGGCAAATCAACTCTTTTCTCCCCAGATTGCTTTGGTTGGAGTGAAGGTTTTTGTTTGTTTGTTTGCTTGCTTGCTTGCTTGCTTAGTTTTAGGGAATTTTGGAATTAAGTTCTAACTATGTAGACTAGGCCTGCCTTGAACTCACAGAGATCCATCTGCTTCTGCCTCTGGGGTGATGGCATTAAAAGGTGGGTGCCACCACACCAGGTGGCTTGATTGTTTTTTTTCCCAGCAACAGCACCTCTAGACATCTCTGGGCACTGTCCAAAACCCAAAAGAATTAACGCCTGACTTTCTGACTTACCATTTGTTCTTAGCCATTGTCTCTGAAAGTCGTTTTGGATTCCAGGAATAACTGGATGAGTGGAAACTATTCCCTGACCCCCAGAGCAGCAACCTTCTAATTGTCTAGAAAGCTCTGATCCGGAGCTGATGATCAACCAGACCATACTTGGATCAATATGTATGCCTGAGGATGCACACATATTAATTGCTCACCTTCTTTTTTCCTTCTTTTTTTTCCCTCCCTCCTATCTCTCCAAAGCTCTTGTTAGCTTCTTGAAAATGGTGCATGAGATGCTAGTCCCAATGCTTCTCAGTGTAGCCATACAGAATGATGAATCTCTTTCCTGATTTACCATTACTTTGGTCATTTGGATTAGGGTGTAGGTGACCAAACCTGGTCTGTTTGGATCCCTCAAAGTCAGATTTTGATCTCCACTGGTTTTGGAACCCCATAATCACTCCTGATCTAGTATTCACATAAGAGTACTTGGCATCGCTTCTCAGCCTTTTGGCTAAGATTAAGTGAAGAGTACTTGGCTAAAAAGTCCATCACTGCACTATTCTGACTTCTTTGGTGAAACCTTACTTTTTTTTTATAGAAAAAGACTCCAGGACCTCCATTTGGCACTCAGAATTGGAAAGGCCTCTGTATTGGGTTTAAACAGCTAACAAACGCCCCAGCCCCTATACTCAAAGGCCCCAAGGTACTACAGATGCGTCAGTTCATCCAGCATGAGGTCATAAAGAATGAGGTGAAACTGAAGCTTCAGATTTCCCTTAAGGTAAGAGAATCCGGTGATGTGACAATCCACCCCCCCCCCCAAAGATCAGGAACAAAGCAAATCATTCCTGTCCATCTCCTGAAGAGCCTGAAATCATCTAGTTTTACCGGTATTTAGAATAACACTTGAATATCGGTTGCCCAAAATAGAAGGTTAAAAGGAAGAGGATATTTAATGATTCCTATAACATAGGATTAAGTTATAGGAATCATTAAGAGGCCCCAAAGGTGTTTCTATAGTTTGAAAAACAAAACCAATGTACACTTTCTATATAGTATTTTTTCTTTCGTACTACACAGAAAGCCAACACTCTCTGGAGAAAATGTAGAGCCACATATTAATCAGATACTTGTTCATGGATAAAAACAGTTGCTGCTTTGAAAATGGTCTAAGACTTCATAAATAGATGGCTTGTTATGTGATCATAGCTATAGAATCTTTCTAAGTTTAACACTCTCTGCATAGATATTATATGCATTTTATGGTTATATGCTCAGAACATAGCATCGAGAAGAGGATCAATACTGATGGATGTTGATCAAATACTCATGGGGAAGGAATATATTTCATCTAGAAGCAAAGGCATGGACTAAGTAACTTATACCCATGGACAGAATCATAAAGACGAGACTGAGAGACCAAGAATCTTCCACCTCAGTTTATCCATCTCAGTGAAAAGGATGCTGCATCACAGTGTTAGAAGCAGGGTCCTCCCTGTGCAGTTCTCTCCTGTGGCTTTAAAGCTTTTCTTGAGGGCAGAGAGGGACTTGGCTTATCACTATTAACCTCCTGAGAAAAAGTTTTCCCAGTGCTTGACCAGTTAACTGATTGCGGAGAGGTAGCAACTTATCTCCTTAGTCCTTTTGGGATGTTCCAAGTTGACATTGACTATGTTGGTCTCTTTCTCTGCCAAGTTCTTGATCTTTATCCATTTGTTTGACTGTCCTGGTCTAGGATTATATAAACCATATTCTAAAGAAAGAAGACGAGCTACAGGAAATGACCGTCAAGGATTCCAGGACGGAAGAAGAAAGAGGCAATGCTGCTGATCTCCTCAAGCTGGTTATGGTGAGAGAATGGCTAGAGACCAGCATTCTTGCTCCTCTCTTGCTGTCAGGTGCTCCCAGACAGAATGCATAGGGAAGAGCCATGTGAGAACCTGCCAAGGCTCTGAAGTATTTGCTTTATCCTCATCCTAACTTTTTCTGTGCTAACTGGATTATGGATTTGTTGAATTTTCCAAATATATCTTCCTTTGACTATTCCTTTGCTCACAGCGAATTTGGAAGATCCTCAAATAAAAGATATATATGTTATTATTTTACTATGAATATATACTATTAATTTTACTCTAAGAAGTTAATGTTTATTGAAATACTGAATAACTTAATGAATGTGAAAGAAAGAGTAATTTCTATAGGCCAAACTATTTCCATTCTTAGAAATTCATTAAATAATGGAGCAACAAAATACTCAAATAAATTGTATATTGGTATTTATAGGTTTTTTTCTATAACAAGTCAAATTGAGCACATAAAGAATACTTCTAAACAAAGTATTTCCATGTGTAATATAATTAACATCAAGTAATTCTAATCTTCATTTCAGTCTTTCCCTAAAATGGAGGAAACTACAAAAAGTCATGTTACTGAAGGTAACTGGAATTTGATATTTTTCTGTAATATATCTACAGGTTTCAGAAGGACTTCTTAAATATATTTGTTTGTCATTCTGTGTACCACAGCAAATCCTCATCAATCAATCTCCACTCCTATCCTGGCCATTTAATTGTAAAGGTTTATATGTTTTCATTCTGCCCTGAAAAACAGTGATTCCCTCTTTAGTTCACCTTTAACCTTCCTTTGCCAAACAACAACAACAACAAAAACAAAAAACCACTGGTACTTTACCTTCTCTCTTACCTCAACTCCATAGAAAATAGCAACTAGCAATGAGCCAGCTGACCAGTGCCCCCATGTACAATGCACACAGCCGCCAAGCCAGTGCCCAGACATTGCCCACACCTTGCACTCTTCTACTCTGAATGTCGTAAAGCAAACAGCTACTCTCAAAGGAGCACCTCCCTGGCCCCAACAAGCTTGGTCATATCACAGCAACAGCACTAGAAATTTTACTGGGATTTTGCTTTAAGTTCTATGACAGAGGCCCTAAGCTGGCTGCCTTGGGCTTCACTAAACCCTTAGACACAGTATTGACTTGTACTCTTGTTTTGTTGTTACTGTTGTTGTTTATCTAGATTTTTCTCTTCTTAAGATTTCATATGACAGCAGTGATATCTAACTGAAAGTGCTGAGCCACTGCCCCTTTAGAGGGCCGTTATGGAAGAGGCTATTATAGTCTCCAGTACTCCTCTGTCTGGATACTGTCATCACTCTTTCACAAGTTGGTCCCTGCAATAGAGTTCCCAGTGAACATAAATACAAAAGGCCTTGTTAAAACTGAATTTTGGATAAATAATAAACAATATGTATTGTAAGTATATCCCAAATATAGCATGCTACATACTTATCCTTTAGAAAGTGTGTTCGACTAAAATGCAAATTTTATTTATCCTATATTTGATCTTACAAAATTACCCTGGGCTATTTGAGCTTGTGACATACGGTCCAAGAAAGCAGGCATGTGTGATAGAGGCAAACCTACAGGCCACCCAATAGTAATGGTTAAACAAATTGTGTTTCTCAAATTGCTGCAGGAAGGAAACAGCATACGTAAAACTGACCTTGCTGATTGCCAGTGATGCTACAAAGTCAGCATCTCCCATTGTACTTCCTAAGATGTTCTTTAAGGGGATGCCTCCAGAAGCATGAGTTTTACACTAACACAGATTTGGATAATATTTTACATTGTCTCACTTTCTTAAAGACTTACAACAAACATTAATTAAGGGTACAGAAAAGTCTCACAAGAAGAAAACTTACTTACCCTTGTCTACATCAGTGTTTTCTAAGTTTTCTTATCTTGACCAGGTATCCTATTCTTTCTCTGACAAAATGACAGCTCACTGAAACCGTATGCTATAGACAAACTCTGAGCACCATCACCCAAATTTTAAAAGTGTATGATATTCAGCTCTTTGGAATTGGATAATAGGTACATGTTTAGAATAACAACCTCAGTATGATGGCCAATCTGTTTTAATATGAGAAAATTCAGGCCCTCGCCATGCAGCTTCCCTAGTGATGTAGGGCAAAGTATTTATGTCTGGATCATAAAGATGATGTTCACTAGCAGAACATGCCGTGGAAAGTAGTCTGGTTGTTACAGCTTGGGTGCAGAAATCCTCCAAAACAATCAATAAATTTAATTGTGTAATGAAGAAATGTTATAAAGAAGTCAATACTAACACTAAAGGTGTTATTTTTAAAGTTGCTGCCCACCTAACGGATTTGTTCAAGCAATCTATAACTTTGACTCCAAAATGTTCACCAGAAGCATTCACTAAAGATTACTTTGAGAAGAAATGGAGGTAAGCTGCACTGGATGTATGTCCCAGTTAGTGTACACATAGGGGATGCAGAGCTGTGGGGATAGTTGTGGCCCTTCTCCTGTTGTAGTGCTGCTGCTGCTGCTCTGTCGCTCGAGAGCACTGCCCGGTTCACCACATTTTTCTTCTTCTCACATAGGGATACATCACAAGGAAGGGGCTGGAAAGAAAAGCTCGAGGAACAGAGGTAATTCTGCCCCAGAGTAGACATAAGCCTGTGACAAGCCCAGTTCCGGAATCTCTGAGTTCAGTAGGCTACAAGGTCCCACAGGCTCCCAGCTGCTCCTTGGCATTTCAACAGGTCAAGGTGGCACTTGTGGAGGCCTCTTGGGCCATTGGGTAGATGTCGATAGCCCCATCTCCTGCAGTGGATTTTGGTGGTCACCCTTTGTGCTTCTGGTGATTCTAATATACTTATGAACATTTTGGGAATTAGTCATAACACTCAGGATTCATGTTGTTTGCCTCGGGAATGTGTCCTGAGCGTCATGATGTTTGTTTTCCTCCAGTCTGAGCTTAAGATTTCAACTCAGCTTTTTATCCATAAAGGAAGCCAAATATGTTTATGTAGCTGGGGTGGGGTGGCCATTTTTATGCAGAAGTGTTGTTGGTTGTTTTTCACTCTTTACTCTTTGGAGGCCTGCCACCCAGCTCCCAAATAAGCCACAGAGGCTTTTTCTTACTTATGAATGTTCAGCCTTAGCTTGGATTGTTTCTAGCCAGCTTTTCTTAACTTAAATTATCCTGTCTACCTTTTGCCTCTGGGCTTTTACCTTTTTCTATTTCTGCATATCTTTTCATTACGTCTTACTCTATGTCTGGCTGTGTAGCTGGGGGGCTGGCCCCTGTCATCCTCCTCTCCTCCTCCTTTTCTTGCTCCACTCTTTTCTGTCCCTCCTATTTATTCTCTCTGCCTGCCAGCCCCACCTATTTCTCTTTCCTGCCTAACCATTGGATGTTCAGTTCTTTATTAGACCAATCAGGTGTTTTAGACAGGCAAAGTAACACAGCTTCACAGAGTTAAACAAATGCAACATAAAAGAATGAAATGCATCTTTGCATCATCAAACAAATATTCCACAGCATAAACAAATGTAGCACATCTTCAACTAATATTCCACAACACATGAGTTGCCCCGTTCAGAAACATCACCTTCATGAAGGTGTTGGGGTTACATTTTGGAGTGTATTGGGAAAATGGAATGATAAGACTTATTTCCCCACTTACAAGGTTGAACTGGAGGGTGTATGTTGTTGGTAGTAGAAGAAAACCATTTGTTCCTGCACATCTTAGGTCCCTGGCTGAGAACCCTGTAACAAAAGACAGACTGGTCAGAGGAAATAAATATGGATTTATTTAAGTTTAATGTGAGACAGGGGATGTCATAAAGAAATGAAGATTCAAAGAGAAGACTGGGCCTGCATAGCTCTGTGCCCCATTTGATTACTAGACAGCCAGGAATAAATATGATGGCACAAGAGTATTACCTAATAGTAGTAAACTGGGAGAAGCCAATGGGGCCTGGATGCTCAGATAGTCAGGCATCCCTCCATCTTCCAGACAGAGATGCTCCTTTCCTCTTCACGTAGGAAGGGTACCACTCCTGGGAGCCTGGTGACCTGCTTCAGTGAAAGGGTAGGAAAAATGCTTTCTAGGTTTTCTGGCCTAGAAACAATGTATGAGACTATCAATGGGGAATGAGCCTGGATGTTCAGGGAACGATAGGCAATGGAGACTTGCTTTTATTTTTTCTTTAATGTACTTTTAAATTTTATTACCAATCTCAAATTGTTACAGCTATAAGACAATGGACATGGCAAATAAAAATAAGAATATCATTATGATCCAAAAATGATGAGAATTAGTATGATGACTTTTTAAAGTTCTGTAACAACTCCATACATGTATTCAGTGCATTCTGGCTACTGTTTTTCCTGCATCACTCTTATCCCTCTCCTACCCCTCCTAACCCCCCTCCTCCCTCCCTGTCCCATCTCAGATTCATAACTTTGGTTTGTTGTGTGACTCATTTAGTTAGAGTTATCTATGTGACTATTAGATTGGGACTATCCACTAGAGCCTGGCAGGGTCATCAGTAGGTACAGGAGCAAAGGCACTGTCTCCCCTTTCCCTAGTCTAATGAGCAAGGCATGGGGCCCCCTGAGTCCCTCCTCCATCCCTGTCGGCCCATTCTTGTGCAATCTCTGTGTGCACATATATAATTGTTAAGGGTCGATGGACTTATTCTTTTAACACCTTTTAAATTCTGTGCTGATTCATGAGTTGCCCATTATTTTTAACATCTGAAATATTCACAATTCAAAATTTTAACATGTGAGTGGTTAATCACAGCTAGGGAAGGTGAGACACATAATTGAATTTGTGGCATGAGAAGAAAAAAGTGAGAACAGGAAACATGGGCTGAGTATAAGGAAACCAGTATGTCAGGAACTTGAAAGGTGCCCAGCAAATATGAGCTCCTATAGAAGAATCAACACCGGAACTGGAACTAAGGAATGTAGGCCTCTCGATTACCAGGCTCGTTGCTTCCTTCATAAGAAAAATCTTAAGAGAGCTGTGACCTACCGCCAAACTGCCCTGCTTGAAGGGGAAGTCCGTGAGTCAGGAGAGAGAAGGCATTTTAATGGCAGATTAAAGTCATTTAAACAAGATGGCTTACCAATTGTACTTCACAGTCCTTCTGGGCATGCAGTCTGTGTATGGTCACGGGTCTCAGAGTCAGTGTGTCTAGGGACAGCTCACGTATGATTCCTGGTGGACTCTACTATGCCAACTGGCTATTTCACTTCGGGGATTCAGTTTGCTTATCTAAAAATATGAAGATGGCCGGGCGGTGGTGGCGCACGCCTTTAATCCCAGCACTCAGGAGGCAGAGCCAGGCGGATCTCTGTGAGTTCGAGGCCAGCCTGGACTACCAAGTGAGTTCCAGGAAAGGCACAAAGCTACACAGAGAAATCCTGTCTCAAAAAAGCCAAAAAAAAATAATAATAATAATAATAAAAATAAAAAATATGAAGATGATCAGCCAGGATGACTGACTGTCGCTTAGAAGGTACCATTGTCAAGATCACGAGCTTAAAGTTGTATATGACCCAGCTTGTTGTTCAGCTCCACCTTGTATTAATTATGCTTTAGAGTAAGTACTTAGTTTCCTGCACCTCGAGGTTTTTCCTATAAAATGGAGATGACAAGGCTTACCCAATAACCCAGTTTAGAGCTCCTTGGCCTCCCCCGAGTATCGCCTCCCAGTGGAAGCATTCTGATTTGGAAAAGGCAACTCACAGCAGAGTCGCGTTGCTCTTTTACTTCCTAACAACCTCTCGGACTCTGCTCTTTGTTTTGTGTGGCTGCTGCTGCTGCTGTAATTACGGAAGCCTGTGGCTATCACTTCAACTCCAGAGGATCACACAACCTCAAAAACAAACAAACAAACAAACAAAAAATCAAAACCTCAGGCACTGGAAAGGGACCTTGGCTTTAGACATTTGAGATCAACTGGCATCATTAGTCCCTGTCTCATATAAGAATCTGATTTACAAAGTAAGAAATGTGACTAGAAGTAAAAAGTGAACAGGCCACCCCCAAATAAAAGAATCTGGGTGGTGCACACCTTTAATCCCAATACTAGGAAGGCAGAGAGGCAGGTGAGTCTCTGTGTGTTTAAGCCAAGTGTGTGTACGAAGCCAATTCCAGGCCAGCCAAGACTAAATAGTGAGATCCTATCTCAAGAGGAAAAAAAAAAAGAGTCCAGTGAGTTTTCCCTTCTCAGTCTTACTGTTGTTGAGTGCAATGGTTTCCAGGGGGATTTGGGGCTAAAGCAAAATAATTTTTCAATGTGTTTTGTGTGTGTTCTTTTGTATATCATTGTGGAAATATGAACCAGGGAAAATATCGAGAAAACACGAAATTACTTGTTGCAAATTAGGACCAAAGAAGTCACACCTTACTTTAAGTCTGAATTGAGCCCACTATTTAAGTCACAGGTAACTGAACGTAATTCATAATAATTTAATCTTTATAAAATGATGCTTTGCATGTTAATCTGTAGGTTCTCTTTCCTGATACTGTTTACTTGCCTATTGCAACCATCTGACCGAATAACTCTTGTGCTTCAAACGTGTGATCACGTGACAGGGAAACTCTCCATGCGTGTATCACTTTTGCTTCCTTCCCCCTTGCATGCGACTGTTAGCCATTCTGTCTCTTCCCTTCTTCTTTGGGCCAAGTCCTCACTGATTTACCAACTGCTAACAAACTCTAATTATAGCTTTATTTCATTAGAGCTCCCTCAGCCATCAACAGTTAAAATACCATTAGCTACTGCGAGTTCTCAAAAGTCCACAGACATTCAACATTCTCCTGTTCCATGTGAGCCCACTCCAAAGACCCTAAGCCACACACTAGCCTGCCTCTCACTGCCCCTCACTCCCCCTCACTGCCCTTCATGGCCCCTCCCTGTCCCTCAGTGCCCTTCACAGCTGCTCACTGCCTCTCAATGTCCCTCACTGCTACTCACTGCCCTTCACTGACCCTCATGGTCCCTCATGGCCCCTCATGGCCCCTCACTGCCCTTCACAGCTCCTCACTGCCCTTCACTGCCACTGTCCCCTCACTGCACTTTACTGCTGCTCTCTGCCCTTCATTGACCCTCATGGACCCTCACTGCCCTTCACAGTTCCTCACTGCCCTTCACAGCTCCTCACTGCCCTTCACTGACCCTCATAGCCCTTCACTGCCCTTCACAGCTACTCACTGCCCTTCACTGCTGCTCACTGCCCTTCACAGCTCCTCAAGGACCCTCATTGTCCCTCACTGCTACTCACTGCCCTTCACTGACCCTCATGGTCCCTCACTGCCCCTCAGGGTCCCTCACTGCCTCTCACTGGAACCTCAAAGCAAAGTGAACACTTTCATGTGTCCACAATGCCCTAGAGTTCTTGAAAATTCAGGATACTACTATTAACCAGATGAAATTCCAAAAACCATGACTAGTTAACAAAGACTAGAATTCAATTAGTCTCTCACGGAATTTTAGTTTTCAACTCATCTTCAGAGCCTTGTCAGCATTGTCTGTCAACTTAACTAACATATTTGTGACAGTTACATAAAATAAATGTATATCTGTGGGTTTTCCTTTAAGTATAATTATCTAGAGAAGCTTTCCAAAAACCTGCCTCCTTTTACAAAGAAAAATGAAGCCACAACCAAAACATCTGATCTGGCTCTTCATTCAGGTAAGGCGTTTATATGATTACTATTCCTATCACCTCACCTGAACTGAGTCATACCCAATATGGCCCCTTAGGACGTGGCTAGTTCTTACCATCCATTGTCTTAATGAGAGTTGGTAACAGAACTTGCTATTATTACCTGCACACTACAGATATGTCTGAGTTATATAAAGAGAACAAGATAGAAATTGAATTTCAGATTCATTTCTTGTGCCTAACAGCATTTAGAAGATCTGACTAACCAAAGGATTAATGAAAGGTTTTTTTGAGAACCAGACATTCACATGATCTCAAAATAACTCACATGCTTATTAATTATAGCAAGTAAAATGAATATCCATGTCCATTGGAGATTCAGTATTTGACACCTTAGTTAAATAGTCAAATTTTCATCAAAGGTAAGACTGTCTACCACTGAGTGCCTTTCTCACAGACTATAATGGACATAGTAACTGTAGAGAATTCATGTCCAAAGTCTTTTATCCGAATCTAACCAAGAAGACTTGACAGATGTGTACCCATCTGTAGACGTTGTACAACACAGCTGGCTTGGTCTCTTCAAACACAGTCATTGTCAGGGTAGATGTGTTGTCATGTGGAGAGCCCTTGGCCAACAGGCATGTGACTTTGAGTTCAGTCCCCAGAAACACACACACACACACACACACACACACACACACACACACACACACACTCAGAGTCAATATCATGAAACCAAAAAGATGGAACAAGTGCTGTCATTCAAAAGAGACTGTATGACATAAAAACAACCTGTAACAGATCAAAGGGGGGAACATGGGACTTTTACTAGGGGACTGTATGTCAGAGGATATTGTGGAATTGTTCATTCCTTAGATATACTGATGGGAACATGGGTAAAAAGAGAATGTCCATATTTTTAGCAGATGCATGTTGAACGAGTTGACAATGAAATGGAATTTAGCACTTCTTAGTGAACTGAATAGTGAGAAGACTCAGATAGAGGTCGTTTCCATGTTCAATGTCATCCCTACAGTTCATGGACCTAGAACGTGGGTGGCCAGGGGAAAAAAAAAAGCAGATACTTTCAAACTGAGTTTTCAAAACAGAGATCAGGGTCAGAAAAATCACTTGTGATTGTGGTGAGGTGGAGGTGAGATCAGGTGATCTGAGTTGATAGGCCTTGGGTTGTCAGTTAAACTTGCCACACCTCAGGGAAACAAGAGTAGCCCTCGCCCACTCCTCAGAAGGTCAACATACTTTCAGAACAGTCACTGGGCAGCTACAGCTGACTGCTTATCCAGGCTTTACACATACACAAGCTGAAATCTATTTGCCTCCCCAGTCATACATACATTTATTTAAAGTTGTTTTGTTTCATATAGTACCTGCTTCTTAATGATACATATTTTAATGAAGAGATACATTTTCACAGTAATGAATAGATTAGAAATCATTTTTGTTTAGTAGGTAAATGCAGAGGCAGATTGCTTGGCCTCAGGCTGGTGATAGCTCCATCTGGCCCTACCGTCCACAAGATCCAGCCAGTTCCTAGGGAGTATTTGCTCTACAGGAACTGCCTTGTTTGTTGGTGGCAAACACCGACCATATTATGAGGAATCTTTCAATGATGTTCTTCTGTGTAGATTTTTTTCAGGATAAAGAGGAAACACCTTGCTCACTGAGAAATTCATTGTTCAGTGTTGTTTGTACAAGCCTTAGTTGTTTCTATATTGCTGGCCATAACATGACTTACATTGTTTGTTTTGGGATTTTTAGATTCTACACTGACGGCAGTTGTAGAAAAAGAAGCTGCAAATACACCTCCTCTTCCAAAAGAGGAAGCTGCTGAGAATATCAAGGAGTCTGATAGCCAAAGTGATACTGAAAATGTAACCAAACCTATCAAAAAGTCTTCCCACCAAAACCAAACTGAGAATTTAGCACAATCTACCCAGGAGGATGATAGTCAAAATGAAACTGAAATTGTAAGCAAGTCTACCAAGGAGTCTGCTAGCCAAAACCATACAGAAAATTTTAAAAAATCTACCAAGAAGTCTGCTAGCCAAAATCAAATTGAAAATT
Source organism: Peromyscus eremicus (assembly GCF_949786415.1). Lineage (NCBI taxonomy): Eukaryota > Metazoa > Chordata > Mammalia > Rodentia > Cricetidae > Peromyscus > Peromyscus eremicus. The sequence continues at coordinate 73,459,521 of NC_081421.1, forward strand.
TAATAAAATCTACCAAGGAGTCTGCAAGCCAAAACCAAATTGAAAATGTCGCCAGACCTCCTACTGAAGGTATAGCCATCATTATCTTTATCTCACAGGTTCAAAGTAAATGCTGTATCTCCTCAGAATGCAGGATTCTCCTGTCTCGTGTCTCCAGCACTGAGATTTCAGGCTCATGCTGCCATGCCTAAACATGGATGCTGAAAATCCAAGCTCAGGTCTTCGTGTGCAGCAAGTGCTCCATTGACTGACCCTTCTCCCTGGCACCACCAAATTTATATTTTTAAGAGATTACTCTGGGTGCGGGGAGCAGCACTGGCTGCTCTTCTAGAGTTCTTGGATTCTATTCCAAGCACCAATATGGGGCTTCCAACCATCTGTAACTCCAGTTCCTGGGTATCCAACACCCTTTTCTGGCTACTTTGGGCACCAGGTATGCATAGTACATAGACATAGATGCTGGCAAAATGCTCATGTACACAATATTTTAAAAAGGAGCAATTACACCTATTTGAGAAGCTGCGGTAGTAGGATTGCACATTTAGGCTAGCCTGGACAACATAGCAAGATTGTATATCCAAAGAAAAAGAACCCACAAATGTAAGCAGACTTTTTCTTGGACCACCAGATCCCAAATAACAACACAGAGACTTATTATTAATTCTGAAATTAATAATAAGCTAAGCTCAGCCTTAGCTTAGGCTTGTCCCACTGGCTCTTATAACTTAAATTAACCCATATGTTTATTAATCTATGTTCTACCACGTGGTTCTTATCTCTCTCCCATTCTGGTGTCCAACTCATTCCTCATCTCTATGGTGTCTCCTCCATGCCTCAGTTATCCTCTTCCTCTCTTTGCCCAGAAGTCCTGCCTATCTCTCTTGCCTAGCTATTGACCATTCTGCTTTTTATTGCATCAATCACAGCAATATATCTTCACACAATGTACAAATATCCCACAACATCCCCACTTTTTAACTAAATAGAAAGTAAAGATTTTAACTCTAACATAGTAAAACTATGTAAAATGAGAGCAATTATCAAGTAAGAATTACATTCACAGCTGCACAGGGGTGGCGCATGCCTTTAATCCCAGCACTTTGGAGGCAGAGGCAGGTGGATCTCTGTGAGTTTGAGGCCAGCCTGGTCTACAAGATAAGTTCCAGGACAGCCAAGGCTACATAGAGAAACGCTGTTTCAAAAAACAAAAAAAAACAAAAACCAAGAATTATGTTCACAATGTTTAGTCCATATGTATTTGGCAAATTTGGAAACATATTTATTATCTATCCTATCTTAATGAGTCCAAAGTTTTATATCTAATACATTTTCTATCATAACTTGTATAGCCATTCTAAAATTATCTTTTTAGACCTGAAAACATCTCCTTAGATAAACAACTTACACTTTTATGTTTTTTGTATCTTATGTAAGTTTTTTTTTCTGAATTTGGTATCAAGGAAAACTGTGTACTATCTAGTCTTCAACCCCCATCAGAGACCCAAGAGGGATATACTATTACCTGAAAAACAGCAAGTGCAGAGCAAGTAACTTCCAAAACTATAGAAAGAACAGACACGTCTGACTTCCTGGACAGTCACCCAAGTTTCCTCTGTAACATTGGGGCATCCATCTTTGACCTATAGGCCTAAAATATCTGACAGACTTTTTTGTGAAGCAGGAAAGTTTTGAAGGACTGTCCTACCTTGTCTTGGCAAAGTTCATCAATCACCTCCTTTTATGACCTGCTTTTTCACATCATACTGTTAGTAGTCAAGTCAAGGGCCGTTTCTTACCCAGTGGCTAACTTTTTCACAATAAGAAGCAAACTCCATATGGAGGTTCTTCAATGCCCATCATCCTTTTTTGAAGTAAATTCGTGCTGACAGGAACAGACATGTCTTACTGTCATGAAAAGCCTTAGGATATTAAGACATCTTAAATGCATATTCTGTAGGTCTCTGAAGTATTTGAAGACTATCTGTCTATCTAAAATATATCTCTATTTGACCTTGAAAGCATACCTATCATGACCATAAACTTGATTGTTAGATGACTAACTACTAAACTGTATTTCTTAATTATCCTAAATAGTTTATAATAATAACATTCAAGGACTAGAAATTTACATTACATTGTTAAATGAGCTGCATAGGTACAAAATATTAAACAAGAATAGGAACATACAATATTTTCTAACAAAAATAACTTTAAATTTGTATCACTATACAAAAATCCATACCAATGTAAAATATTTGAGATTAATAGTCACTTTTTAGTTTAAAGTAGATTCAATAATCTACCATTTTAATTGGCCATTCCTATATCCCCCTTTTTTCTTTTCAGAAAGAGATTCTTGAATCTATTCTCCTTTGTTCAGCTTTTTTCCTGACTATGACCAATAAAAACCTGTAACCAACCCTCCTAAATGATGACAAACATCCATAACCAACCAAATGACCCAAAACCACCCATCCCAACTCTTGGGAATGTGGGCATCATGTTCTCTAGATTGCTTCCTGCTCTCTGGGGGCAATGGCATCTTTAGGGGACCCTGGAAAAATTGAGATAATGGTGAAGTCCTGGGAGAGCTAGCTGTATTATTTTTGTTTGTTTGTTTGTTTAATCTATGTCTAATGTAAAAGTGTAGAGCTTATCTGAAGTCCTGCCTGGAGTAGTCTGTGAGGCTAGCCCATCTCAGCTTGCAGCTTTGAAGTTATTCTAGATGCAGAATTTCTAGGAAACTACAACAGAGGCATCTTGGGAGGCTAGATCACCCAGGATACTTGTTTTCATTGTTGTTTGGTCCTTTTTTTCTTTCTGAAAACATACAAACTTCTAAAGGTAACATATATCTGCATTAATACAAGTATAGAATGTGCAGTGTGTACAAGTCAGCTAAAGTTTTCTTCTGCTCTGTGTTTGAGCAGGTAAAAGGCATCTGTCAACTTTGTAAGTCCATTTGGAATGTACATATGTACATTTATCCATACCATATGAAAGGATGGCATGTAGTAAGTCACGAGAACTCTGTAGTCAATAAGATTTATCATGTTTCTTTTTGAAAACAACAAACTTCTAAAGGTAGCATATATCTGTATTTATACAAGTATGGAATGTGCTGTGTGTACAAGTCAGCTTGTATGTTCTGTGTTTGAGCAGGTAGAAGCATCTGTCAATTTTATAAGTCCATTTGGACTGCATAGCCAAAATATAATATAAATCTCTATCCAGCCATATGAAAGAATGGCATGTAATAATAAATCATGAGAATTCTGTAGCCAACAAGATTTATTATGTCTCATCCAGTCTCAAAGCTGTTCCCATGTCGAGGGATCAGCATATATGTTATCTGTCCTACACCCTTTCTTGATTTCTTTTTTTATGTCTATAGCCAAAAATAGGAAGTCTCCCTCAATCAAATCTGATCTTCATTCATTTTGAAGAGAACCATAACTTTTTGTTTCCCATGGAAACAAAGGCATAACCTCTCTCCCAGTGCAACATATATTCTGAATTCCATTTTGAAGTTAAGACATTCTTAAAATATATAGTTTGGTTTAATTTAGCAGTTTACACAATCCAATGTCTCTCAGCAGCTATTGTTTTTTGTACATTAGCATTTAAAAAAATTCAAAGTCAACAAAGCACCATACAGGATTCAGATACCCTGTGAATTTCCCATCCTTATGTGACTTTTTTAAATATTACTTTACTCTTTCTTTAAAGACTATTATTTTTAAACTCTTTTTCTATGATTGTCTATATCCATTTTCTTTTCTTTAGCATTCAAGCACAATTTTTAAAGCATATTGTTCAGACATTTTCTGGGTCTGGACCTGACTTTCTTCATGTCACAGCATTCTCTGACCACAAGACAAACTTTAAATGACCATGTCAGCTGCTACACAGCTCTGGTACCTGGTTCCACCCCTCTCAGCTCCCTGAAAGCCTAGCCTCATGCTCTGTGAAGTTGCTGTATCCACAATGCAGCAGGCATTTTTACCTAGCAGGCTGGCTGCTCAAGTGCTCTGCTGCACTTAAAAGAGCCTCACCTCTGTTTGCTGGGCCTACCTGAGAGATGGCTTTCTTGGGCCCTTTCTTAGAATATTTGAGCCCCACATTGGGCTAAAAAAAAGTACATGTGAGCATACTTTTGGGGGGGGCACAAGCTCCTAAATAATGACACTGAGACTTATTATTAATTATGAAAGCTCATCCTATAGCTAAGGCTTTTTCCTAACTAGCTTTTATAACTTAAATTAACCCATTTATACTAATCTACATTCTATCACATGGCATTACTGCTCTTCCATTTTGCACCTTCTGTTTCTTCTCCATGTCTCCTGGCACCTTCCACACATCTTGATTCCTCCTCTTTTTCCTTTTTTCTCTGCCCAGAAGTTCCACATATACCTCCTCCTTAGCTATTGACCATTTAGCTTTTTCTTATACCAATCACAGCAATATATCTTCACACAGTGTACAACAACACACAAAGACATAAAAGATCACCATGATGGTTGTGATGGTGAGAGCTTGTGGCAAGGGAAGGAATAAGTAGGAGAAGGTGGGGGCAGCAGGAAGGGACAGAAATTGTGCAGATAAAAATTATCAAAGACTTGGACTCACATGGCCAAGTTGAGATGACGAAAAATGGGCTGAGGAGATGGTTCAGTTGGTAAAGTGCTTGCCATTCAGCATGAGGATTTGAGTTCACCCAGAAACCCGAATATAAAGAACTGGATGTAACAATGAATGTCTTATTCCAGAGCTATGGAGGCAGAGACAGGGGGATCCTGGCTCTTGCTGGCCAGCAAGTCTAGCCAAGTTGATGAGCCCCCAGTTCAGTAAGAGACTCTGTCTCAAATGTTAAGGTGGAAAGCAATTGAAGAAGATACCCAGCATCAACATCTAGCCTCTGCACACTTATGCCATGCACCCACACATACTACACACACATAAGTGTGTATATACACATACAACATATACACACATAAGAAAAAGATAGTAAGAAGCTAATTACTTAGAAATATATCATGGAAGTGAGGCCGGTAAGCCTGATCAACTGAATGAGTGTATGAGAAAAAAAAAGAATCAAGGTTGGTTCCAAAGTTAACTTATATAACATGCTGTGGGACAAATAATTTATAGTTCTTCTGTCTCCTCTTCTACCAGCCAGAAATCATGGTATGCACATGGTTATATGCATAATAGGGTTATGAAAATTGAATTGCTTAATATACATGAGCTGCTTAGTGCAGCTCGTGGCACATAACAAACTCCTCATCAGCATTTTCTATTAGGAGTAATAATAGTATGAGCAAATAATTAATACCCATTGGATCAAGCTGTTACAGAGGATGCCTACCTGAAGAATGGTGGCCCACAGAAATCAGAACACTAACTGCTAAGCTCCACCTCCAGAGATTCTGCTTGCTTGATTGACAACAGGACCTGTCTGGACTATGGCCTGGGAATCTGTTTTTCCAGAAGCTAGCTACCCTGAGATAATGGTGCTCAGAAAGGTTTGGGGATCTGTGGAATCTGACTCATTGGGGTTCACATTCCAGCCCTGGCACTCATTAACAGCTTCTTAAACAAGTTTTTATCTTCCACATTTCTATTTTCCTTATCTGTAAACAGGCAGAGAAGGTCAGGGACTATAATTCTGCTGTATTCACTGGGGCTTTTCAATTTTTAAATGAGAAAACACAAATTCAGTTAAAAGTGGGGGAGGTAGTGGATTTACTTCTGCTCAAAAGCAAGCCAGAGAATAGACGATGGGGCCGTTCCATAGGTGGCTGTCTCTGGCTCCCAGGCTTTCCATGACTACATGTCTGCTGGCTTGTTTGTCTTCACATTCTCACTGTCTTCCTCTTGTCCCATTGACTACTTGTCTTCATTTGGTTCTGTTCTCACCTACAAAGGGCAGGTTACTCCATGTGGCAGGAATATTGACCCTGGAGGCCCAAGGTTCCACTTCTTCCAGATCCATGATTCAATAGGCAAAATGGTGTTATCCCTGTCAGCTTTGGTAGAATTATCCAGAAACGGTCCTCATAGGTCAGCTTGGGACATGTTGCCATCCTGATGGCACAGACCAAGTGCCATGGACCCAGATGTATGTTGAGTAAAACTACAGTGAAGGAAGATACAGCTAGCACATTGAGAATAACAGCTGAAGGACCCCCTTCAGCCTCCTTAGACTCCCTCAGGCCCCCTCACAGTCCTCAGCACCTTACCTGCCCCCCAGGTCCTGTCAACCCCTCCTCAGCTTCCTATGGCAGTCTCGCAGCTTCTAGCATTCTCACAGCCCTCACTTTGATGGTTTTTCCAGGGCAAAATGAGATGTTCTGTGTAGAATTAATTTTCAGTGTGGTGCTCGCCTGTAGATCATGCAGGCTCAGGTCCTTTTTTTCCTCGCTTTATCATTTGAATCCCTCCAAAATGTGTGTGTGTGTGTGTGTGTGTGTGTGTGTGTGTTTATCTGCTACTTGTCTGCAGGGGCTAAAAACGGGTGTCAGATCTCTTAGAGCTGGAATGACAAGTGTTTGTGAGGTGCCTGATGTGAATCCTGGGATGTGAACTCAATCATCTGGAAAAGCAGCAAGTGCTCTTAACCACTGAGCCATCTCTCCAGCACCCCCTCCCCAACAAAAGATTTTTAAGTAGGATGACTTAAGCACAATTTTCAGTTCAACCTCCTGATATTTGGAGCAAATATAAACATCCGCAGCTTTGTGGAATATTCAATTCTTCTCCCTCTTTCAAATGACTGAGAGAGACATAAAAGGTACCAATCCAAGGATTTAAACCTCTAATTTAATCCATTTATAATTACTATGCCATGTTTTAAAGCTATAGGAATCAAAATAAAATCTAAATTTCCTAAGGTGGTACCCTCCCCACTTAGTGCTAGGAAATCTTTTAGAGTCAATGTTTCCCTGGGTACCCTTGCTAATGTAATGGAAAGGATCCTGATACCAAAGTATAAGATGAGTTCATCATAGGCAAGTTACTCTAAAACTTAGAATTCTATTTTTTTAATGATGCTAACAGCATCTGCCCACCATCTCATAGAGAAGTTGTAAGGAACAGAGATAGGTAATATACATAGAACTGCCTAGCAAAATGGACAAATGGAAAAAGAGAAGTGATAAAAGCTTTTATTTCTTTAATTAAGCTCTCTAAGGCTTAATGACAGGGCTGGAGACAGAGAAATAGCTCAGCCATCAAGAGCACTTGCTCTCTCAGAGGAGTAGATTTCAGTTCCCAGCACCCACATCAGGCAGTTCCCAACCGCCTGTAACTCGAGATCCAGGAGAGATCCAATGCCTTCTTCTGACCTCTGGGGCACGTGCTCCTACATACATACACATACACACTTACAAGCACATGCACATACATACACACATACATTTTCACATGCAAATATGCACACACATACATGCATATAAATAATAAAGTAGATATTTTTGGAAAAAATAAAAATTAATTTTAAAAAATGACTAGAGCAGTTTCCAGGCTGGTCTGTTCTCATCTCTGCTCTGACAGTGCTACCCACATCTGAGATGTGCCCTAATTTATACTTTTTTCCTCTAACAGAACCAGACTTTTTTATGCCCATCAAAATTCCAACCCAGTCATTGCTGCAGGATGTTACTGGACAAGCAAGAAAAGAGAAAGTGAGGTTACCTCATTACTTGATGAGTTCCAAGCCCAAGTCTCAACCTCTTGCCAAGGTAACAGGGATGCTTGGGTAAGTCTCCCAGGGCATTCTGTGCAATTGAAGTCACTGAAGTTCATGCCAGTCCCGTGCTCCATTCTTTCCCCACAGGAGCATAAGGAAGGCAGTGCTTTGCTGCCACTGGCTCATGCCAGCTGCTGAGTTTCATCAGGCAGCTGGAAGGTCCCTAGGAATGGTCACTTTGGGGAGAATCATTCAGGTGCTCTCTATTGGCTAAAGACATCACTGGCCTCCTATCTCATTGCTAGCCAGAGCTATGCCATTTTTAAAGTTCCTCCATTCTGGTTAAATGGTGGTGATTCCTGAAACTACAATCCTTTGTATTTACAGAACCAAAGTCACTTATTTGCCTAGAAGCTTGCCCTCCCTGCACTGTGGGCCCTCAGTTAAGGACAGCCACAAGGGCTGTATTCTGTCACCTGGCATTCTTTTGCTCAACACTACCTGGTCACTCCTAGAACTGCCAACTTTGGGCCAAAAAGAAAAGGAAACTTTTCAATCTCCTTCTCCAACCACTTCCTCTGAAATCTGTAAGCAAGGACCCCCAGCTCTGTCACATGTGTTAGATATCTGAGGTATCCTAAAGAGACAAAAGGCATAAAGAGACCAGAGTCTGACTTCAACAGATGGGACTGTGTTTATTAACACATAATACTGAGGGGAAGCCTCCCTCCTCAAGTAATAGAGAGAGTCTGCAATGGAGGGAAGGGATCTGGAATGAGGAAGTTGATGCAGCTGTGGGAGCTAGGTGTGAATCTGTGTTCTCTGCTGGAATTGTCTGTTTCCGGGAAGACAGATCATCTTGGGGGAGAGGCTGTCTCTGCAGACATTTCCCATTGGGTCGTGGCTGGCCAGTAAGGTTGTAATCTCACAGGAATCCTGTTTTACAGCCTAGGCACTCTTATCAATGTGGCCTGAACTCTTCTCTGAGCCCTTGCCTGTCTGTCCATGGTGTTAATAATGCATCTAATAATCTCTTATCCCAAAGGACTGTGCCCCAGGACCTAAACCCCAAAACCTTTCACTTAACAATGCTTAGGATAAAGTCCAAAGAACTTGAGCCAGCACAAAGTGTGGACTCATGTTATTGGGAAAAAAAAATAAAGTCAAGAGTTTAATGGAAACAAAGCAGTTTTTAACACATAACTCTGCATACGGGATGCCAGCAGAGAGAAAAGGCAAACATGGCTGGCGTGGTTTGAGAAGACAGTAGTTTTCAGGGTTGTGGTCCTGTGCTGTGGTCGTGCTGCCCCACCCCACCCTATCATGAGAAATTCTTGTTCTCTTCCCCTATAGGTCAGGACACACCCCTTTCCAAATTCCTTGCCTTTGTTGGCTTAGGATGCAAAGCCTTACCTAATAAATATTTTGAGACTTGAGACGGCCCCCTTTTCTGATCTTGGGCTCAGTCACATCACAGACCTGTAACTTTCCAGCTCTCAAAGTTCTGAGACCAGCAGGTACCAGCCACCAGCTAGGGAGGGAAAGAGGCCCAGCACCTCTTGTTCTCTGTGGCTCCGATGAGCTCTAAGAGCTCCTCATATTGAGAACGGACCATAACAGTATATTTGTTAAAATTTGCTCCTTCACCCTACCCTGCCCAGCTCACTCTCCTTCAGCCCCGCAGGTTTCTCTCTTCTGCCCTTCCTCAGCACCTTTCAGATAAAGTTTTCCCACTAGCTCTCATAGGAATGCTTCCTTGTATTCACAAGTCAAAAAATAATTAACCGTTCTCCACTTTCATGATGGACACTGACTGTCGTTTAGAGGGCGGTGCATATGTAAATGATACCCATGCTTGGAAGCTTGAATGTGCACATGAATTCCACAGGAGTTTGTTAGGTATGCAGATTCTGACTAAGTCTGATATGTGACAAGGGAGTCTGCAGTTTAATCCCCTGGTGATGTCAGTGATGGGCAGAGGGTAGAGTTTTTTCATGTGGCTTCTTGGTCAGCAGAGTTAGCAACACCAGAGAACTTTTTAAATGCAGAGCTCTCCCACTCCAGACACAGAGAGTCTGAAACTCCAGGAACAGGAGCAACAACCATGAGTCTTCCACAAGATTCTGCAGGAAGCTAACCAACCCTTGATCACCACTGCCCCAGAGGAAAGAGCACGGACCTAAGAATCAGGCGAACCTGGGGTAGAGATGTTGCTACTTAAGCATTTGAGCAAATGACCTATCAACTCTGAATGTGTACTTTCTTTTCTTTAAGGCAAAACCTAAAATATTTTTATAAGTAATAGGCTTCTGCCCCCCCTCTGCCATAATAAGTTTCCCCACCAATGCAGTAAGCCAGATCAAGCCAAATTTTAAAAATACAACAACAGGTTTATTGAGAGCAATTCCCAGGAGGGTTCTCTGATCCCAGAGATTGAGGCCAGAGAAGTCACCTCCCCCCAACTAAGGGATGATGACTTGTCTGCTACTAGCTGGGTTAGTGCCCAAGTATGGTCAAAAGCTGAATGCTTAGGCGGGAACTTGGGTGGCTGGCGACTTCCGGGGAAGAAGCTACAATAGTTGGCAAGAATGCGGAACTGGCTTTTGGTGCCTTTCCTTTGTTCAGAGACTGAGCTGGTAGGGTTTGGAGGGGCTGGGAGGCTTTCCAGATGGTGCAGGGGAGAGCTGGAGGCTCCAACTGAACAATAAAGACGTTGTAAGAATTTCATGAGACCATAACTCTTTTAAGTCTTCCCTTGGCAAAGCAGTCATCCCTCTCTGGTGTCCGCAGGGTTTTCTTTAATCAAAAACTCCTCTTTTTACTTTATCAATTTTTCTGCTCTACAAAGGTGGAAGATACGGTTGGGGGGAAAGTGAACACATCTTCCATTGCATCTGCTGCTATTTATAACGCAAATGCATCCCCTTTCGGGTTCCACCTTCTCCCACCGACAGTGAAGTTTGGAGTGCTTAAAGAAGGACACACCTATGCGACCATTGTGAAGCTCAAGAACGTTGGTGTGGACTTCTGCAGGTGAGGCTCTTGTACCCATTTCTACAGGTGAGGCTCTTGTACCCATTTCACAAAACCCCCAGAGACCACCAAGGAGCCAGTTTCCAATGCAAGCACAAAATAATCTTTTTATTGTCAGGCTCAACCTGGGGCACCGACGGGCAGATGGAGGGAAATGCAGTGGTGGCAGTGGGCCCAGGGGTAAAGAGTTTTTTATAGGGAAAAACAGCAAGCCAGGAATTACATGCTTTGGCAACTTGGGATTGGGTAGAAGGGATATGGGGCAAGGTGATTTTTTGAAACTATTGGTCTAGACTTTGGGCACAAAACCACATTTGAAATCATTGGGTTAGACTTTTTGGCGGGAAATCACAACTTGCCCAACAGGATTATCTGGATATCTTCAAGGGCCATAAACCACAGACAGAATGTCTGCAGGAGCATACTGCTCTGTATCTGTTCGACTTCTCATGGCACATTCCTGAGGTCCTTCCTGGAACTGAATACAACAGGTGTTCTAAGATGGTAGCCCTACCCTAAGATGAGGTCTGTATTGCCTTCACAAGGCAAAGGTACCAAGTGCCTGCCCATGTTCCTCCAGAGATTGTCTTGCCCATATCAATGATCATTTGCCAAACTATAATGCCATCTTGACTCCTGAATAATCACATGGTTCACTCCTTTATCCATTCATTCATTCTTCAACACATCAATATTGCCTGGGCTCTGATAATGTGATAGCTGCTTTCATGCTTTCTGTATATCATTACTCACGCTTCAGCAGAGGCCACTCACTCAACTCTAGATCTGACCTAGCAAAAGACAAATAATTTGTACAACCACTTCAATAATGAATACACAGAACTTGAAAGCATATATATGTCCTTTCTGGGTTGATTTTGAGTTGTGGACTTAAATGCAACTCCACTTTCATTCTGTTGCATGTAGAAATCCAGTTTTGCAGCACCACTTGTTTAAGAGATTGTGGTTTCCTCTTTGTGTTTTTGGAGCCTATTTGAAAGTTGCTTGGCTTATGTATGCATATATGTATTTACTTATGGGCTCTGTTCTATCCAACTGATCTTCATGTCTGTCAGATTTTATGTCTGTGTCATGCTGTTTTGATTGTTATAGCTTTCTAACAGCTTTAAATCAGGACATGTGATGTTCCAACTTTGTTTTCCTTCCTGGGAATTATTTTGACTATTAAGCATCTCTTATGGTTTCATACAAATTTAGGATATTGTTTCCCAATTTCTGTGTCCTAGTTAGGGTTACTTTGCTATGATCAAACACCGTAACCAAAAGCAAGTTGGCGAGGAAAGGGTTTATTTGGCTTATACTTCATCCTCATAGTCTATCATTGAAGAAGGTCAGGGCAGGAACTCAAACAGGGCAGGAACCTGGAAGCAGGAACTGATGCAGAGGCCATGGAGGGTGCTGCTTACTGGGTTTCTTTTCAAGGCTTGCTCAACCTGCTTTCCTATAGAATCCAGATCCACAGCCCAGGAATGGAACCACACACAATGGGCTGGGCCCTCCCGCATCAATCATTAATTAAGTAAATGCCTTACAGCCAGATCTTATGAGATATTTTCTTAATTAAGGTTCCTTCCCTTCCACTGACTGTAGCTTGTGTCAAGTTGACATCAAACTAGCCAGCACAGTCTATAGAGAGCCATTGGACTTTCGAGGAGTTTTATGGACATTTCACGTTTGGTTTTGCTTTTTTTGGAGGCAAACTCTCACTATCTAAGACTGGCCGGCCTTGAATGCACAGCAATCCTCTTGCTTCAGCTTCTCAAGTGCTGCCTCACCTTGTTTATTATGGGTGTTTTAATAGTTTTCTTCCGATCCGTGGACACAGGTCATCTCTGCAGTCACATGTTTTCTTCTGTGTCTTTCAGTGTTTTATGGCTTTGAATATATTGATATTTCCTTGATTAAGTGTGTGATTTTTTCAATGCTACCTTATGTGAAATTATCTTCTCAATATTTTAGGTACTGTTTTATAATATAAAAATGCTATTGATTTTTGAAGGTTGACCTTGTGCCCCAAAATTTCAGGCAATTTGTTAAGTCTAATAGCTTTCCTTTTGTAATATCTGGCTTTTATGTGAAGAGGTAACTTAACTTTCCCCTTTCCAATCTGGCTATCTTTTCTTTTTCTCATCTGATGGCTAATTTAGTGCTTTTATGCCATGGGCAACAGCAGTGGTAGAAGTGAGCACATTTTCCTTTCACCAGCTCTCAAGAGGAAAGATGTCATCTCTGGGTTTCTCATGGGAGTCCTTATTATGTCATGTACTTCCCCTCTACGACTGAACTGTTCAGAGTCTGTAATTAGGTCAATACATTTCAGCCTTTGTCAGAAGCTTTATTTATCAATTGAGGCTTATAAGTATTATCTGCAAGTCTGTAAGTGTATTATGTTGATTTGTGCACATGCAATTAACTTGCAGTTGGTCCTGATACTTAGCATGTCTAATGTATTAGGGATTTTTTTTGTGTCAATGTCCATCAATAATGTGTAGTCTTCTTGTGATTTTTTTCTGGCTTAACTATAAGGTGATGCTAGGCTGATGTTGAAGTTGGAATGAGTGAATTTTACATTTTGAGATGACCGTGAGCCTATGGGGACCAGTGGCAGAATGCTTTGACTTAAAAGTGATTTAGGGTTCAGATTGACAGGGAGTATACTTACAATGGTTAATCTACTTTGTCAACCTGATTCTGTACAGAGAGAGTCATGGAGGAGGCACATACTTCTGGGCATGTCTGTGAAAGCATTTCCTAGAGGCAAGACCACCCTGGATGTGGGCAGGCTCCTCCACTGACTAAAAAGGACAGAAAAGGAGAAAGCAAAGTGAGCACGAACACTCATCTCTCTTTTTCCCAATGTAACCAGCTGACTAGCCATGCCTTCTGTGCTGGGATGGACTGATTGCCCATCCCTGAAGTGCAAACCAGAATAAACTTTGCTCCTTTAGGTTGCTTCTGTCAAGTATGTTGTCATGAGAAAAGTAGCTAAAATGGGAAGTCTTGTATCCATTATCCAGTCTCTAAGTATTATTAGTCTGCCCAGGTGTTCTATTTCTTCTTGACCTATGTGATAAGTTGTATATTTAAAGGAATATATCCATTTCATATGAGTTATTCTATTTGGTGGTATAAAACTGTTCATTATAATCCTTTGTGACAGTTTTTATTTCTGAGGTATCATAAATTTTGTCTTCTCTCTAGTTTTCTTTGGCTGGCTGAGAGCTAATACAGTTCCTTTTTTTTTTAAATCAAGTCTCAGTTTTATTGACTCTGTTCTCTTATTTATGTAGTTTGTCATGTTGATATATTTCTGCTCTGGTTTTTATTCTTTCCTTCCTTCTGCAAATCCGGGTTAGGCTTACCCCTTTTTCTAGTTCCTTGATGTATAGTATTGGACTATCTCTTTGAAATCTTTTTCTTTTTTAGTTGTTGTGTGACACTATTCCTGAGGAGACATGAACAAATGTCCACTTGTCCCAGAGATGGAATCAATGAGGGATCAGAGTAAGGATATGACCAAAGTCTGCTCTGGTGAACCAGTGAGCTTTATTGAGGTTCCTTACAGGAATATGGGTGAGGGGTCACTTACAGGAACAGAAATAACTCACAGACAGCTGCATCACCAAAGCCCACCCCAGCATGGGTGACAGCTCCCAAGAGCTGGAGACTTGGAGCACTCTGCACAGACTGCAGGCAGCTCAACAGGTTGGAGAACATCTCCTTCGGGTCTGAACCTCTTCCAAGCAATTCACCTGATCTCTGCTCCTCCCAAGTGCCTTGGCTGGTCTGAGCCTCTTCTAGTCAGCTTAGCTTGTCTGGAGGTGTCTCTTAGAAGTCCTTACTGATTGTATGTATGGGGAGGGAGTGGTCTAGTAAATCTAGTCAGTTTTAGGGACTTCTGGTAGCTTTTGAGTCATTACTTCCTGTGTCGTAAGCAGCTTCCCAGCAGGATGAAATAGTCTGTCTCCCCTTAGACCTTCTCCTAAGGAGCTTCCTCCAAGATGGAGGCTTTTATCTGGGAGGAGATTGGTGCACAGTAACAATGCAGACATTTATTGAGATAAACTTCCCTCTTGGAGTTTCTCCCCCTGCACCTCACAAGGTATGTCTATGTTTGACTCCTTTCAACCTGCTTTCTAATCTCTTTTGATTTTTCCTTTCATCCATTCATTGTTTGTTCAGGAGCGTGGGGCTTAATATCCACATAATTTTCTAAGATTCTTTCTGTAATTGAGTTATAGTTTCAGGCTATTGGTGTCTGAAATGATCCTAGACATTATTGTAATCATCTACATTTTAAAATAATTGTTTTGTGACTCATTTGGTCTACCCTGGCAAATGTTCCGTGTGCATTAGAGATGAACTTATAGTCAGTTGTTGGATAGAAGTGTATGTAGTATATGTCTGCTAGGTCCATTTTGTCGAAGACTGAACTCATGTCTAGGGCTTTTAATTATTTATCTCTCTAGTTGATCTATTCATTGTAGAAAATGGTACTGAATTGCTATTTATTTTCCCTTTATTTTTATTAGTGTTTTCCTTGTGTACTTGGGCGCTCTGATATTTGATATTTATATGTGTAGTGTGTCAATTATGAGCTTTTGTTAGTCAATGAGAATAGAAAACACAATGAGTAAAGAAATTCCAGTCGGTGCCTCAGAAATCAGACAGGTTGTAGAGATGTATTTTAAATAATTGCCCACCATCAAATTAGATTACTTCCTGATGAGCTCGCCTTTCTTTTCTCCAATGAGTTTTGTCTTGAAAAGAGTCTTAAACTCCTATGTGTGAGTGCAGCCCTCTCTGCAGTCTTTTGGTTAGCAATTTGCATGAAAAGTCCTTTCACTTTCAGCCTGGTGTGCCCTTAAGGGGGTTGCTCATAGGCAGCAGGGGGGTGGATCTTATTTCTTGTTTATCTTTTCTGTGTGTGTGTGTGTGTGTGTGTGTGTGTGTGTGTGTGTGTGTGTGTGTTTTGAGACAGTGTTTCTCTGTGTAGCTTTGGTGCCTGTCTTGGAACTCACTGTGTAGTCCAGGCTGGCCTCAAACTCACAGAGAGCTGCCTGGCTCTGCCTCCTGAGTGCTGGGTTTAAAGGCATGCGCCACCACTGCCCGGCCTCTTGTTTATTTTTTAATCTATTCTACCACTTGATGTCTTCTGACTAGGAAATTTAAACCTGTCACACGGCAACATGTGTAGTGACAGTGTTGCCATTTAATTTTTGGTTTTCTGGCTCTTTAATCTCTTATTGTCTACCTCTGTGGTTTAATACATTTCCATGGTTTTAAGCATTCCTCTCCTACTATCATTTATATGCTCCTTTTTAAAAATCAAACTGTTTATGGTTGCTTTTTGTCATTTGGTAGCATTTGACACACAGGCTTTGATCCTCAGAATACCCTGGATTTAGCAGGAAAAAAAATGTTTCAGTGAACTTTTGTTGTAGAAGCATCTCAGCTGTCGAAATTTGGACTGTAAAAAAATATATGCAAAACATCCTTTTCTGAAACACTTCCTTTTGAACAAAGCACTGAACAAAGCACTGAACTACACAAATGTAGAATGAAAACAACATGTGAACTCCACCAAAAGTGGTCATCATAAAAGGTGTAAAAGTCACCTAACTTCACTAGGCACTGTTTGCTTTTTAAACAAGAATTAATAGGAAATATTGCTCACAAACAATATCCCAGCTCTATGGCAGGCTTCCAAAAGTCTTTAACTCCATGCTTTGGTAGTGATGAGATGAGTAGCATGATCAGAAATGGGACCTGAGTCCTCCACTACTGTAGTAGGGAGAAAGACCCTGTCTGAGCAGCTCTCCAGCCCCCACCACCTCTTCAGTATCATCTGCTGTAATATCCCCAGTCACCATAGCCTCGATCCTGTCCTGTCATAATCCCAGCAGTGTGAGCTACACAAAATAAACTCTGATTCTACATACATCAAGCTCCATTCCATTAGCACGTTCTTTAGCTTTCTTGGCGCCATCTACATTTCAAGATATACAGAGACAAATCCTCTCAAAAGTCTGACCTGCCCATACACAAGAGACACAGAGGCAATGGGGCTGTGACGTACATGCTCAACCCAAACACTCCAAGACCACAGCTGCAGTCAGGTTTTACCAAGTCCCCAACAAGATGCATTTGAGAAGGCACATGAGAATGACTGCGCTGTACTTCACTGATCTCAGCTCTAAGACCTGTCCCAGTTCATCTAATCACCTATGGGAGTGGGACTTAGATTGTATAATGTCTTAGAGAACTTGTGGACCTAGTCCTAGATTCAGATCTGGACCTGGACTTTTGATTAAAATGCCTGGAATCTTCCTTGGAGAGGCATTTTGTGTAGAATTCCCCAAATGCCACAAATCACTCTAGAAGCAGAGAGATTTGTGCTCTGGTTGCTGCTTATAATTACTAATAAGCATCTTAACTCACAGTTCAGTTTATACATGGATCTGAAAATATACCTGGTATTTTCTAGACCCAAACCAAAGGAATCTTTGAGCCTTCTGAGACCTTATATACAATGAAATTGAACAATCTGTTTCAAGGTCTTGTGGGCCAGAATGAAGATAGCCCACAAGTCTGGTTGGCTCGGACTTCCTGGGCACCAACCAGGTCATTGCTATCGCTAACATGTCTAGAGACTTCACATTATTGTGGTCACCGCAGCCACATGGGAGTTTAGTCATTTACATTTGATCATTATACCATAAATCTATGCCAAGGCCACTCCAAATTATAGAGTCTTCAGTTCTGTTCTGAATTGAGCTGAAGCACAATGTGTGTGGTGGAAAGGTTTCCATCAAAATGAAATAAATATTTCAGTTGCAGAGTTATTCTTATATAATAACAAACCCTTTGAAAATGTTTATGAATCTGGAATGGAAATGAAATATAGTAAAATGGCAGAAGCGCCCAGTTCGAAAGATTATTTTCACCCTTTAGTTGAGGCAAACCCCAACTTCAGGGATGTTGGCTCCCCAGGAAGCAACATAGTGACGGGACTCAGAGTACCAGTTAAGACCCATTTTTTTCCAGGTTGTTACCAATGAAGTGGGTGGGAGGGAACAGAGAGTTAACACTAAACTAGTCAAACCTGTTTATGTAGATCCTGTCTCTCCAGCAGAGTTCTGGTTGTAGAGATTTCACCCCACTGCTTGTTCAATTCAGCTACGATGACTGGACGGCGGAGCTGATGGGAGGTGTGGGTGGGAGTCAGTGTGGAGGGAGGCTTTCCTTTGCAGAGTACTCCAGGCCTTTCATCCCCAGGCAGAACCCACAGACCACAAGCAGGGAAAGAGAGCAACAAGCAGCATGTGTGGACAAAGAACTTCTCAAGCCCTTCATCATCTTCTGATCTCCTTTGGTCCCTCCTCTCCCCAAGCATGCAAACCCCACACCAAGTCAGAGGCAGCCTGGCTCCCATGCTTTGCTGTTTCCCCAAAGTGCTGTAATTCTGCAGCTGCATGACCTGGCTGTCAGCATGCACATTAACACTGACAGCTCCACTGCAAGGCACACATGGCCAAACACTGGCAGTGCTCTGCCCGGGCCCATCAGCAACCGGTAACAAAGGGTGGGAGTATAGGTGGGAGACCACTTCATGCTGGTGAGAGCTGTTGTGAAATGAGTGGATCCTGAATTTTTCTCTCAATGGAATAGTAAGGTCTTCGGGTGTTTGTAGATGGTACGGACTGCCTGGCTTCTGGTTTAACACCTTCCTGACTTCGTAGCACCCAAGTTTCTTCACTGCTTATTTTTATAATCTTCTTCCATTTCTCTTCCTGGTAGGTTTAGAGTGAAGCAGCCCCCACCCAGCACTGGACTGAAAGTGTCGTATAAGCCTGGGCCTGTAAGTCCATATGTTATCGTGTGTGTGTGTGTGTGTGTGTGTGTGTGTGTGTGTGTGTATATGTGTGTGTGTGCGCGTGTGTGTGTTGCCTGCGCACATGTGAATATGTATGTTCCCATTGCAGTTGCCTTTTATATCATTCTGATACCCAGTTTAAATCCTGAGTGGGTCTAATTTTTCTAGTTTCATAAGGAAAAGACTCCCTAGATTGGCCCCCATGTGGCTCCATGTCATTATTCCATGAAAGAACCATGACAAAAATGCTATGAGTAAAGAGTTTAACTTCAGCTGGAAACACTTGGGAAGCTCCCCTCGCTCATCCCAGGAGTACAATTATGTACAGTCACGTGCATATGACCTGCTTAAAAACTGAATTCTTAGGGAGTGGAGAGTTGGCTGGGTGGTTAAGAGTGAATGCTACTCTTGCAGAGGACCCAGGATTGGTTCCCAGTACTTACCTGGCAGCTCACAACCACCTGTAAGTCTAGTTCCAGGGGATCCAACAGTCTCCTCTGATCTCCACAGACACTGCATGGATGTACACAGACATACATGCAGAAAAACACACACAAACACACACATACACGTACACATAAAATAAAACAAATAAAACAAAATTTTTTTTAAATAGAATTCTTCTGAAAAGTGACATGTCCTCCATGAAAACAATCATGCTGTTCTTTCTTACTTTATAAAAATCTGGTTTGCTTTCCCATGTTTTCCAGAGAATATTATCTAACAAAATAATAGGAAGTCATATTATTTTATTAAAGTCATCAGCTGTTTTATTTCTCCAAAACCCTAAATACACAAATTTAAAAATGTCAAACTGTAAAACAAGAAATGTGGGACTATGCCAAGGAACTGTTACATTTGGTTACATGAAAAAAGTATTGTTTTGTGTATCTTTCTTCAGTGTTCTCAACATGAAAGATGAATGTTTGAGGTGATGGATATGCTAATTACCTAGGATGAGCATCACTAATTGTGTATACATGTCCAAACATCACATCACAATTTGTAATTATGGACACCTCTGTGTCTCAATTAAAGATAAACACTGTAAGAGAAATGAAAATCAAAAATTAAACCGAATCCCATCTGAATTTGCTGCATTCTCAACAATGGGGTGTTTAGTTTAAAAAGGTGAATATTAATTTTTATTCCCTCTTACTTTAACGATATAAATTTAGAAGTGTTATGGAAAATAAACAGAAGTTTAGCCCACGTTATAATTTAACCATACTTGTAAGCACATCACAATGCTGCTTCACCAGCCCTTACATCTCCTGGCAAATGCCAAGCTCCTGTCATGCTCACCCTAGAGCCAGGACACAGAGAGGATGTTAAAAATGGCATCCAGACACCTAATGGGGTCAGGCATGTAGCAGGAACTTGACCAGAATGAAGTAGGAACTCCAGTGGGCTCATGAGCCATCAGGCACAGAAGTGAGGGTGTGCAGGCTCAGGAGAACAGGCAGCAAGGGTACGTGGTCCCACAGCAAACAAAGGGAAGCCACTAAAGCAGCCACACTTGTTACAGACATAGAGGGATCAACTTAGTGTACCATAGAGCCCATCAGCTTGTGATGACTGCTTTGCACTAGACAAGGCTGGGTGTCAATGCTCTGAGCCTTGTTTCCATCATTTGTAGAGGAGGGCTTGTAGACCAGAAGTTCTCAGCCCACTCCTAGTTTGCATATCTCACAACCTATAGCAAAATAGCAGGGCACAGGCTGAAGCTTTAAAGAAGATATGAAGATATGAAGATTTTGAAGATATGCCAATGTTGACATTATATCCACGACTCCATGCCTATTTATTTCTCTGAAATAACTCACCACCGTATGATGTCAAGATTTCAGAATCCTGGGGCCAATGAGATGACTTAGCAAGTTAATGTGCCTGCTACCAAGCCTCACAATCTGAGTTCAATCTCCAGACCCCATGTGGTAAAAATAGAGAACCAACTCCTGAAAGTTGTTCTCTAACCTCCACACACACCTCTGATGGCAAATATTTGTGTCCAAGCCTGTGCACTCATATCCCCAAAGTAAACATATAAAGATGTCAGATTCTTCACAACATAAAAAGAATATCAAAGCAAGCCCTTCTTCTACTGTTCTGAGAAGTTAATAAATCTCATTTTAATCTAAAGAACAGGTCATTCTAACAGCTAAGTGACTGCTGGATCAATCTTTATAACTAGTAAAAACTCAGTGTGTATTCTTTGAAGCTCACCATACTATAAGAGTATTTCTTTCCCCTTTTTGACAGTAGGTTTTGGCTCTGACAAAAACTATAATCTATAGTCTTCTGTCTATGTAAATCTAACCACTGTTCAGCTTGGTTAGTTGCCAGCACTAAATAAATGTGCTCTAAGCCTGGGTAAACTGCACTGTGGCATTACTCCAACTCTCCTGTGGAATTTCATCACTACTCAGTCCTTCTGATTGTTGGGCTTGGAGGACCAAGTCTGGGACTCTCAGAAACAATCTCGGGATCTGCTCCAGCATGCTCACACATATACTGTTGAAAAAAAAATGGAAACATTTTTCAATTCTATTATTTATAAAACTATATTTTAAATTTCCATTTGTATCTAATTGCTCTCCATGTGGTAGTGTGTGATTTATTTTTTCCAGATAACTGTTCCCACGTCTGCTTTTTAGCCCACCTCCTGGAGAGGCAGCTTAGAAACATAAACATCTCTCCCTATCCTGGCTAGCGTGCCTTCCAAGAACAAGGCAAGCAGCCCAATGCTTTGTTGCGACTCTTCACTATATATTGGATTTCTTCTTTGTTGGTACAAACCTCTTCCTTGCTTTTAGACCTAGGCAGCTTGGCATCTACACTTATTCTGTCTCCCTCTACTGGCCCTGTCACTCTACACATCCTATACTAGAATCCTAGAGACCAAGTAGCAGGAGAGTCATCATGTTTCTTATATTACATCTATATTTATCTTGGATAAAATTTACCTTTATCAGCCAGCAGACAGAAACTAATAACCAACACTCAAGAAATAGGATGGATATAAGGACATGACTTAAGGTTCACGGATCAGAAATTGAATTGTGGATCTTAGTGATGAGATCTAAGTCAAGAAGTCAGAGTCAGAGATAGAAAAGTTTCAAGTGTCCTCTACACATAGCTAATGTTTGAGAATATGAGAAAGATAAATTTGGCATCTGTTTAGGAAGCAGGAGGAAAAGAGCCAATAGAGTTGGAAGAAGAAATCAGGAGGAAAAAATTATGGGTATTGCCGTAGTTTCCTTTCCCTGCCAACATTCTGTCATTTAACCCTCTCTGAGCCCCGAACAGCACCTGGCTTGTGCCTTTGTGTCAGTCAGTCTAAAAAAAAAAAAAACAAGGTTTATTCTGGCTCACAGCTTCAGAGGTGTCACTTTGTCATCACGTGGCACTGTGTTTCGGGGTCTGTGGAATATCAGGGCAGGGGTACATGTGAGAGCAAAGCTGCTTTCTTCATGGCTTCCCAGAAGCACAGGAAGGGAGGAGGGGCCAAGGGCATACCCTCAACGACCTCTTTTTCTTGCACTAAGCCCACACCAGCTCTTGAGAGTGCAACAGGCTGACACCAAACTTCTAGTATATGGCCTTTGGGGATGTTTCAGACACAAACTCCAACACACTTCAGAAGTTTGTCTTCAGTCCAATTTATTTACTGGAATTCTACACTGTTCTACCTAATTAAAACATGTTCCCTGACCCACACAGCTGGGTTGTAGAAACATGCCTACTGGAGTGACAGGGAATAAAGAAAGGATAGACACACATACAGAAAAGCCGGGATCAGGTGGGCCATACCATGGTGGAGATGGCAGCACCAATAGCCTGGAAACACAGCACATTTATCTATACATCTGAATGGAAGAGGAAGGGTTATTGTATATAGTTGAATAAGGAGGTAGATTTAGCTAATCTTGGTTTTGAGGTCTCTACAGTAAACATCCTGGAAAAGGAAGCTGCTGCAGATGCCTTCTACACCTACTGTCAACATTCACACACTGACCAAAGGTCAGCAAAAGGCTTTGCCATTCCAATGGGTCTGAGGCCTTGGGGTCTTGAGATGGGCACACTCATGGCAATGATACGCATTTACTCAGGACTTCATTCAGTCCTCATACATAATGCTTATATTTATTAGTGCCAAATTCATGGATGCGAAAACTAAAGTTTAGAGAATATAGGTATATTGTCCAAATTGGTTTTAAACCAGAATTTGATGTCTTACAGGTGGCTGCTGGTTTGCACGCAGAGCTCAAGGTAGAGCTATTTGCCATGGCTGTTGGAGAAGATGGTGCCAAGGGGTCAGCACACATCTCCCATAATATTGAGATCATAACAGAGCATGACATTCTATTCTTACCTGTGGAAGCAAATATCCTTTAAAGCTCACTTTTTGTAACTATGCATAGTGCAGAAATAGTGAAATGAGTTAGAAAAACATAAAAGACAAAATGTCCATTAGTTCTTCACTAGGCCAAGAACTATACATAGGATGGCAATAGCAGATATGGGGGGCATAAAAGGATGATGTGGAGTAAGGAAGAAACAGCAAAAGCCAAAGTGGAACTTATTAGGATGGATGTAAAGTCATGACCTAAGTCCCCTTTAGAGTCAGAAACCAAACTGCAGCTCTTAGTAATGAGATCTCAGCCGAAATGCAGGAGCTGGCAATAGAAAAATTTCAAGAGTCCTCTATCCTCTGCACATAGCTGATGTTTGAGGGTATGGGAAAGAGAAATTTGGGATCTGTTTAGGGAGCAGGAGTAAAGGAGTCCAAAGGAACCAGAGACTGTTACCATAATGATACTACAGAGAGGAAGACATTTTGTTTAGCGTATTGTTTCTAGGCTTGAGAACAGCAAAGGGAAGCATTTAAAACATGACTAAAAGTAACTAAATGGCCCTATCCTACAGACAGGAGAGGACTCAAGAGCAGAGATGAAGGGCTAGCCTTGCTGAGGGAGGATGAACAGAGTTGAGGATCGAGATGAAGTGAAAGTGGGGGGATGCACTGAACAAGCTTTGTTTCAGCAGAAATGGAAGTGAATTCATCTGTCCATCTATTCTTTCAAAGATGTCTCTAATAGGCAGCCACTGTGTCCACTTATCAGTTAGACACACACAGACAAGAAAATGGTTTGAATGATTGAATTTTTTATTTCCTAAAAATGGCTCACAGCCAGTGTCCCAAAACCAAGACCCATTTCCTACCCTAACTGCATGAAATCACCTTGTTGATAAGGTCTGGGGACTGGTGGTGATGGTCTCTCATAGACTTTGGGAGAAAAACAATGTCTCAGGACATTGGGAGAAAAATCACACTGTGGAGAAAAGAAGTTGTGCTAAAACACACGGATCCAACTCTTGATGGATGATGGCATTCTGTATGCTGTGAAAATGTGTTACTCTGATTGGTTGATAAAAAGCTGTTTGGCCAATGGTGAGGCAGAATAAGGTTAGGCGGGACATTCTAAAGAGAGAGGAAGGAAGAAGACAGAGTGGGATAGATGCTGCGAGAGGCTGTCAGAAGCAGGATGTAAAGGTACCTACAGGTAAGCCATGAGGCAAAGTATTGATTTATAGAAATGGGTTAATTTAAGATATAAGAACTAACTAGTGAGAAGCCTCAGCCATTAGGCCATATCATTTGTAAATAAACCTCTGTGTGTTTACTTGGGTCTGAGCGGTTGCAGGACCAGGTGGGACACAGGAATTTTATAAGTGGCTGTGGGACCTTGGTGCCAGGTGAGCACAGGAAAACTTTCAGCTACAAACTCTTGTACCTAAGAATTTGTCTTACACATAAGGGCACCTGCCAAGAGCTAATGCTGCTCGAGACTATGATTTTAAAACATCATTTGGGTCTGTATAAGAGATCATTAAACTGTGAAGTTCATAGTCCTTAATGAGTACTTTACTAGTTTTAACAAGCAGTAACTATGACAATCGACCCAAAGATTTTCCCCAGGGAAAAGAAAATCCCATGGTCTACAGGACTTCCACAATCTCCTCCTCTGCACTTGGAGTCTTCACATCTCAAAAGACCACTCATCGTTAGGATCTGTAAGTAGTAAATGCCATCTTATCAACCACTCAAACCTGACCTGAGAGTTTTCAGACCTCAGGGTTTCTTCCTGATTTCTTACAGCCAAAAATGAAAATGTTTTCAGAATTTACCTTTAAGCCAGTTGTTTTCAAACATTTTGGACTCAGGACTCCTTTTGTAGCTGTACTATTGGTCCCAAGGGCTTTATTTATGTGGGTAAAATTTATTAATACTTACCAAAGAAGGATTAGAACTGAAAATTTTTAAATTCTATTTGAACAAAGTTCAAAAACATCAGTTTTCTTTTTTTAAAAGAGGACAGATTTATCTTGCTCAGTTTCAGAAATTTCAGTATATCATAGCAGGTGATAATGATGATCACAACAGTGGCATGCTAGACCAGGTCAGCTTATATCACAGTGGCCCAGGAGGCAGACAGGAAGTGGTCAGGAAGGGTCCAAAAGCAGCTGCAGTGACTGACTTCCTCCAGTAAAGCCTCACCTTGGAAAGTTTTCACATCCCCCCAAATAGTGCCACTACCATAGGCCAAGCAATCAAATCATGATCTTCTGAGGAATATTACATATTAAAACTATGACATTCCATCCCTGTCATCCAAATATTGAAGGCCACCTCATAAGGTAAATGCCTTTATTTTTCCCTTTTTATTGAAAATAGATTTTTTTCTACATAAAATACCTTAAGGTTTCCCCTTCCTCTACTCCTCTCAACCTCTGGCCCCATCCAGATGTACTCCCTTTCTGTGGTTTCTAGGGGGTAATAATAAAATATAACTATCACATTGGAGTTGGACATGACAAACTGAAGGAAAAGAGCCCAAGAGAAGGCACAAAAATTAGAGACACACCCAGGAATCCCATAAAAACACTAAGCTGGAAGTCATAACATATACTCAGGACCTGATGCAGCTGTGCAGGCCCTGTGCATCCGACCTCAGTCTCTGTGAGTTCATATATGCAGTGACCATGTTTAGAGGGACTTGTTTTCTTGGTGACCTCCATCCCCTCTGACTCTTATATTCTTTCCACTTCCTCTTGCACTGGGTTCTCTAAGCCCTGGAGGGAGGGATTTAATAGACATCCCATTTAGGGCTGAGTGTTCCAAGGTCTCTTACTCTGTATAATGTCTAGCTGCCTATCTACCACAGGAGGAAGCTTCTCCAATGATGGCTGAACAAGGCACTGACCATGAGTAATTAGGAGTTATAGAAGCCATTTAATTGCTACTTTTTTTTTTACAGTAGTATTTAGTTTTATCCTAGGTCCCTGGCATATCTAGTCTCTGATTCTTGGTCACCCAAGCAGTGTTGGTTATGGGTTCCATCTTATGGAGTGGGCCAAAGTCAAAGCAGATATTGGCTGGTTACTCCCACAAACTTTGTGCCACCATTGTCCTAACATATCTTGCAAGCAGACACTATTATTGTTCAAATAGTTGTGGCTGACTTGTTTACATTTCTCTTTTGGTAGTGTGCAGCATACCTTCTTGTACCAAAGATGCTAGAACTCTTTGGGGTGAAGGCTCTATGTAGGCACCAGCTTGACTTTTCCATGTTCAATGAGTTATATGGGTATTGTCTTCAGCAATGGGGTCTGGCTGTCAGTTTGTAGAGTGCAGACTATAGTCTTGGCAAGTCTGGATTGTTTGGGGATTTGCATGGAACCTCTTTGGCCAGCAACTCAATTAGATATAATCCATTCCTGGCACTGGAAGTTTTATTTGGTGACAAGAAATGGCCAGTTGAGATTGTCTCCCCCATTATTTGGCTATTTTATTTAGATTGCCTTCATATAGTTATCTATTTTAGGAAGCTTTTACTGTATTAGGTTTCCATACTACCCCTCAAATGCCCCTTAATTTTAGCTGTTTTCTTTTATTCCCCCTTCCCCCATTCTACCCCCTACACACTTGATCCTCCTGTTCCAGCCTTCCTCCACCATCCATCCATAATTATCTATTCAATTTCACTTTCCTAATAAGCTCTATCTGTACTTGCTTGTCCCTTCAGTGGTTCTACAGATTGTAGCTCGGTTACCATTGACTTAACAGCTAATATCCCATATAAGCAAATACATATTTGTTATTCTGGATCTGGGATACCTCATTCAGGATGTTTTTTTTTTCTAGTTCCAGCCATTTACCTACAAATTTCATTTTGTTTTTAAACAGCTGACTAGTACTTCATTGTGTAGATGTACCACATTTTCTTTATCCATTCTTCTATTGCGGGCTATAGATGTAACCAACCGTCTTATTAAATAAGAAACACAGAACCAATGCAAAGAGGAAAGCCAAGAGATAAGAGCTAAGAGCCTTACCCGTCTGCTGCAGCTAGCCTCTTCAGCCAAGAGACCTCTCCAAAAGAGACGTACTTCCTGTTTGTCTTTATATAGACTTCCTGTTCTGCCTTCTCATTGGTTGTAAACCCAACCACATGACTGCCCCGTCACTGCCTGTCTGTACAGACCTCCAGGTCTTTTATGGTTGGTATTGAGATTAAAGGCGTGTGTCTCCAATGCTGGCTGTATCCTTGAACACAGAGATCTACCTAGTTCTGTCTACCAAGTGCTGGGATTAAAGGCGTGCACCACGAATGCCCAGCTCTGCTATGGCTTGCTATTAGCTCTGACCCCCAGGCAACTTTATTTGTTAACATACAAATAAAATCACATTTCAGTACAAATAAAATATCACCATAGGGGGCCATCTAGTTTGTTTCCATTTTCTAACTATTATAAACAGAGCAGCAATGAACATGATTGAACAAGTTTCTCTGTGGTAGGATGAAGCGTCCTTTGGGTATATGCTCAAGAGTGGTATAGCTGGATCTTAAAGTAGATTGACTCACATCTTCCTGAAGAACCACCACACTGATTTCCATAGTAGCTGTACAAGTTCGCATTCCCACCAGCAATGGAGGAGTGTTCCCCTCACTCTACATCCTCACCAGCATGAGCTGTCACTTGTTTGATCTCAGCCACTCCAACAGGTGTTAAGATGAAATCTCAGTAGTTTTGATTTGCATTTCCCTAATGGCTAAGGATGTTAAACATTTGTTTCTCAGACATTTGAGTTTCCTCCATTGAAAACTGTGTTTAGATCTGTATCCCATTTTCTAATTGGGTTGTTTTCTTGATGTCTAGTTTCTTGAGTTCTTTATATATTTTGGTATTAGCCCTCTATTGGATGTGGAGTTGGTAAAAAATCTTTCCCCATTCTGTAGGTTGCCTCTTTATCTGAAGGGCAGTGTCTTTTGCCATGCAGTAGCTTCTGTTTCACAAGGTCGCATTTATGAATTGTTGATCTTAGTGCCTGTGCTAATGTTCTGTTCAGAAATTCTTTTCCTGTGTCAATGAGTTGAAGGATATTCTCCACTTTCTCTTCTATCAGGTTCAGGGTATCTGGTTTTATATTGAAATCTTGGAGTTAAGTTTCGTACAGGGTGATAAGTATGGATCTATTTGGATTCATCTATATGTAGACATCTAGTTGACCAGCATCATTTGTTGAAGATGCTTTCCTTTTTCTAGTATATGTTTCTGGCTTATAGAAAATCAAGTGTCCATAGGTGTGTGGATTTGTCTGGGTCTTCAATTAGATTTAATGGTTCACTGTGTCTGTTTGTACCAATACCATGCTGGTTTTATTACTATAGCTTTGTAGTGCAACTTGAAATCAGGGATAGTGATACTTCCTGTAGTTTTTAATTATTTGGGGGTTGTTTTTAGCTATCTTTGTTGGTTTCTATATGAAGCTGAACACTGTCCTTTCAATTTCTGTGAAAAATTGTATTGGGGATTGTATTGAATCTGTGAATTGCTTTCAGTAGGAGGCCATTTTTACAATAGTAAGTAATCTTGCCGATCCATGAGCATGGGGGATCTTTCCATCTGACTTGAAGTTTTTAATCATTCAAATCTTTTACTTGCTTAATTAACATTACCCCAAGACATTTTATATTACTTAAGGCTATTTTAAAAGGTGTTCTTTCCTTGATTTCTTTCGCAGTCTGTCATTTGTATATAGGAGGGCTACTGATTAAAAAAAAAAAAAAAAATTGATTTCCAAAACAAAAATTTGGCAGTGGCATCGCTTTACATTCTTAGAAGTCTTTTCAGCACCAAGCTCAAAGGATTCTTGTGATCTGCTGTTCTAAGTATGTTCCCCAGTCACATCATAAACCTTCTGAAACCTCCACTTTGTGCCCAATAGAGTGAGATACAATGGTAATGACAACTTCTGCATTTCCTGGGGCTCCATAATGAAGCACAATAAATCACTCCAGTCATTCTCTCATAGCTTGCTGGCCTGAGCTTTAAAATCCAGGCACCAACAGTAGGAGGGCTGGTTCCTTTTGAAGGCTCTGGGGGATACTTTTTTCTAAGTGTCTAGAAGCAAGTATTAGCATTACTCCATCCTTTGCCTTTTTCACATAGTATATTCCTTGTCAACTTCTCTGTGTCTCCCCTTGTAAGGATTAACTAGAGGCTACCCTTGTCCTGAATGACTTCATATTCATAGATCGTTTTATAAATAAGGTCACATTTACAGGTTCAACTAGATAGGAACTTTGGAAGACAAACAGTATGGACTTCCCTCTGGTCCTTATCTTAAGATATAAATTCCTGGGGCTAGAGAGGTGGCTCAGCAGTTAAGAGTACCAGCTGCTCTTCCAGAGGACCCAGGTTCAATTCCCAACACCCACATAGCAGCTCACAACTGTCTATAGCTCCAGTTCCAGGGGATCCAGCACCCTCACACACACGTAGGCAAAAACACCAATGCACATAAAATTTAAAAAAAAAAAAGATATAAATTCCCCACAAAGAAAAGCCCAGATCCAGAGGTATCTGAGTCAATCTATTTTTCTATATATCCCTGCCTCCCCAAATTCCTACCAGGTAGACATATATATATTTACACCAGATCCCTCCCACTATTATTTAGACTGCCAGCAAGACATATGAAATGGTTTTAATGGAAAAGCTATTTTACTCCCCAAAGTACAAACAGCATTGTGAACTTCTTATATGCAGACTCAACAAGCTACACTGGCTTAAGGAGGCTGCTCTAGATATTCTGTCATCCCTTTCAGCCCCAAAGTCCATGGAACTTCATTTAGAAGACACTGATATACATGATTATCTTAAATAGAAAAGCTCTAATACAAATAATCTGCCATAAATAGACATTTCTGAAATGTCTATTTCAATTCAAAGGAAACAAATACACAATTAAAAAAATATGCTTTTGCTCCTTGCTACAATTTAAAGGCTCAATTCTGAAGAACAGATTTTTTTAACTAAATCTGTCAAGTCCGAAGGATGGGAGTTAGAACACACAGCCATGTTGGATTTCCTCAGCCAATGATGACAGCTGTACCCCAAAATCTACAATATGATCTTTTTTGGTACTTTTAAGATGCCAACTCCACTCTAGCTTAGTTTACATGCTCCTTAAATTTTAAGGGGAAGCAGGAAAAGACACAGCCTTTCAGTTCTAAGTGAGTGTTAAAATCATCTTCTTCCTGTTTTTTCGTTTCCTCTTCTTCTCTTCCAAGTGACTAGTAGCTTCAGCAAAGAACATAACTTCACTCTTTGCTTCACACTCTCTCTTGAGATAATCGAGACCTGCCATATTGAAGCCAATGACATCCTAGAGAGGAACACAAGAAAGTAAATGCAATTCTTTGCTGTTCAGTCAATGCAGCAGCCTCTGAGTATGTGTTGTCATATTTCTTTCCCTTGCTAAAGACTTTCGTTGGTGGTGTTTTAAAAATTCTGTTTGTAATAATGCCAACAGAAAGTTTTCCTAAGTACAGGTTTATGTCTGTTTGATATTGTGACAGACAGGGCCCAACATATGGTACCTTTAGGGCACATGTCTATAACACTTACCTGGACTTGCCTAACTTTTGAAATAGTTGTTTCCTTTAGTTTCTCTATCACAGGCACAAGCATCTGGTTGCTGGTGATCTGGCCAAAGTGAATCCTAAAAGAAAAAAGTCATGCTGCAAGGAGAGGATCTAGCCCTATCAGTCCTCTCCCCTCCCCATCCCACCCTCAGAAATAGTAAACAGATGACAAGATACAGATCCAATTCACCAACAAAAACAAGAACAAAAATCACCTAAGTTTCCCACCATTCAGTTTGATAATTTAAAAAATACTATACTAAACCTGATGAAACAGTCACATCTTTTCACAGAAATCTATCACATGATCAGAGAGATCATGACAATGGTAATGTCTAGAGATAGAATGGAATCTACTAAAAACCACTAATTAACATGGGGATTGGGGAGAGAGCTCAGTGAGTACGGAGCTTGCCATACAAGCACAAGGACCTGAGTTCTATCCTCAGCACCCACGGAAAAAGCTGAGCAGGTTGGAGTATAACTGTAATCCAGGCACTGAGGCAAGACTGCCATTAATTTGGCCAGCCCAGGCTATAGAGTGAGTCCAAGGTCAGCATGGGCTAGAATGAAATCTTGTCTCAAAAAACTCGAATAATGCCAGCTATGGTGGCATATACCTGTATTCCAAGCCTTCAGAATACAGAGGCAGGCAAATCGGAGGCCAGCCTTGTCTACGTACATGTTACATGGCAGACAGGGAAATATAGTGAGATCTTGTCCCCAAACGAGCAAAATCAGGCCAATTTATCAAATGCTTAAGTCATTTCACCAAATTTCTGTTTAACTATGTGTATGTTCCTTAGTTTCCCTTCCTACGTCTCCTCCACTTCCATTTGTGCCTGTAGACACCTAGAGAAATTACCTGACTATTCTTTAGAATGCTATGAGCACAAAGCTCGTCAGCTTAAGCTCAACAGTTTAAAAGCAAAGTACGTGGAACAAACTGTCTAGTGAACAACCTACCTAGCATCACCTTAAGACTGTATCCTGAGCTGCAGCTTACAGTCTCAACCAAACACGTGCTTTAAAAAACGGGTCATCAAGATCCTTGTTTTAAAGGCAAGAATGACCACCCAAAGGTAAGCGCTATTTTGTAACAGTCTCTGATACTGAAACACAGAATTTTTAGTCCCAAAACAATGCCAGCTTCAGCTAGCCCACAGCTGGAGCAGTCTGTCAGAAGAGACAGCACTTGTAAAAACATGTTACCTGAGGAGAAAAAAGAGGCACCGGCACAGAAGTTCGATATCAGAGCCCATCTGAATGAATTCATTGAGTAGTTTAAGAATGTCTGGGACGTAAGAGAATGGCAGCACAAGCAGAGCCTCTTCTAGTTCACTGAGGAGGAAAACAATGAAACATCACATTCCATAACACTATCAATGACTCTATCTTCCCCTTTATTTTTCTTCCTGCTTTTATACAACAAACAGGTTGTTTTCCACTAAAAGTTTGACAAAAAAAAAAAAAAGGCAGGTAAGTATCAGTTCCACCTTGTACTTCCCACTCAAACACTCCCTAACTGTCCTGGTCAGTTACAGCAGCACTAGGACTTACCTAGACTTGACCCCTTTAAAGGTCTCTAACACATACGACGAAGGCTACGAAGGAAGAACAGCAGCATTAGTGAATAGTGAAGCTCATGTGTACATTCTCTCAGTCCATCCCACTTGAGAAAAGTGGCCTACTATGACAGGGCTGTGTGTGCTTGGAGTTAGCCAGATTTGGGGTAATAATTAAGCTATTTCCTTTATTGACTACGCTCCCTTGTAAGTTGGGCCTGTTTCATATCTAAACAATGAAGATATTCTGAGATTATTGTAATGAATGAAACATCCACGTAAAATAGCAAATTAGCAACTCCTAGATAAACATACTCTTCTGATACACCTCCTCCCTTCTTCCTGATGGGTTTTGTCAATTGCTCCTCTAAAGATATATATCTATGTTCATTTAAATGAACAGCTCTTCAAAGGGCTGTGGATTCTGAACATAAGGAAGCGCTCAAGGTGGAAGAGCCAGGCTGGTCCAACCCAGACACTTCCTTGGGAGCTTCACTGGTAGTCCCTTGAGATGCTGTGGGAGCCCGTTTTCAGGTTCCTCGTGGCTTTGCCCATAAGGTCGGCATAGAGAGGATGAATAGACCACGGGCCTGAGTGCAGGTGTCTGAGATGGTCTACACTTGGTTGTGCTTGGGGGGGGGAGGGGTGTCTTTTGCTCCACCCCTTGGCAGTTCTATAAATACCTTAGGGCAGAGAGAGTCAGGGCTCATTGGAATAGGTTCCAGGCCCTCTCGAGCCTATCTTGTATTTTCTGTTTCTCTCCACACTCTAAATCCTTCTATCTAATATTTCCTGCTGCTCTCACTCAAGAAAACTCTGGGGAACTGTGGGGTTGATGGGTAGCTGCCCCGTAAGATGCAAGCTGTTCTAGAGGACACCAAGATTCAGGAAAGACTTTTGGAGACAAAGGACTTCCTAGGGCATCTACCCTCAAATCACAATGCCTTCTTATTCCCTTTCTAGTATCTGAAGTTAACCCTTGAACCACCAAAGGAGAAACAGACATCCTACTCACAGAAATATTGCCATGAGCCATCAGGATGGGGTTGACAGGAAGAGGAACCTATGAAGAAGTTATTAAGTCAAATCATTAAAAATAGTTTTTGATGAAGCTTGTTGCAGATGGGACATTAGTGGTATTTTAAAACTTTGTAAAAGATCTTAAAACCAGAAAGGGGGAAAAAAAAAATCTTGCAGTTCTGAATGGATGGATGAATGAGTTTAGGCAGTATATTTCATCTAAAAATCTGAAGCTGATATCCTGTTTTGCTAACTCATGTAGGAACACACATTTATACTAATCACCTTGATCGCTTATTTCCTATCCTTTTCTTCTTTTATATAGAAGCCTCTTGGCTCCCACAGTTCCTCTACTTTTAATACTTGAATGACATAACATTTACTGCTTTTACCACATATCCTTATCTAAGTTAAGTTTCAGAATTCTTTTTGTAAAGATTCCCCAGTGCATAACTTGATGGACAGCTCACCTCTTTTCCCGCCGCTCTACAAATGGCTTTGTGTTCTTTCATTTTTGCAGTTTCTTCTCGGTACAGCTCGATGGCCTCCATGATCCTCTCAGCCTACACAGACGACAGCAAAGGAAGAGATCATCCCAGCGCACACCCATGAACCCAAGACATAGAAACAGGAAGGCGTGGCTAATGATAGCCTGAATCAGCTTAATAAAGACATGCCAGTTAGAGTGCAATGCAGCACTTACAGTTGTCAGTATTTTTCTTATTTTCACTTTTTAAGAAAGAGACAAAACAGCAGGGACTCAGAGGAGACCACATCGGGACACAGAGCAGCTCCTGGGAACACCAAAGGTGCACTTTCAGGAGGAGATGGGCTTCCCTCACAAAGAGCTACACACTGGTCAGATGCAAGACCAAGGGCAACGGACAAAGGTGATGATCAGCTCCTGGAGTTCATCAACTTCTGTGCCACACAGGCAGGGTTATGCGGCTGACATAGGGTAAATCTTTTACTAAAAAGTCAGAATCCTATTACATGATGATACAGCACTCTGCCAACTTACTGCTTTGACTGTTTCAATCGTTTTCTTCCCAGTGAAGTAACTGTCACCTTGAGTCTCCCCTGGAACCTGCCAGAAATAAGAGATCCTGAATGAACAAGATGGGTATTATTTTATAAAATTACCAGTTACTATCTCCCATTGAGGACAAGCACAATATTAAATGTTTTATTTGTATCATCATAAGCATTATCCTGCAAATGTTTATAAAGTATCCAACTTCTCAATCTTTTTTATTTAAATTTTTTTTGTTCTGCTCAATAAATAATTCCTTATAAAATTTCATTCAAAAAAGAAAAAGTCATGATTAGAATCCTCATACAAGCTGTTCACAGAACTAACTTTGTAACTGAATAAAACATCACACAGATTCTCACATTAGCTGGCAGTGCCTCTGGTATCTAGTCTCAATTCCTATCCATTACAAGTTCTTGAAACTATGGAATTCCAGTATCCCCAAAGATTCACTTACTGCTGGCTGGTCTTCTTTGGCCACACTCTCCTCATACTCGGCTTCCCTTTGCTGCCAAGAGACACACACAAGTTATAAGGAGGGAAAGCAGACTCTGCAGAGCGAATGAAGCAGTAGAAAGGGCTTCTTTCGAAGCACCATGACGCCAACGGCACCCGTGTCAACCGGGCTTCTGGAATGGGCGGCACTGGTCCTGGAAACACCTCTTGTGAGTGTGACTACACTGGATAGGAAACTTCAGCAGGGGCAGTCTGTAAGCCATCGCCACCAGATGTGAAAACAAACTTAAAGGTCTTACCATTTCCCTTTCTTCCTCAAGAATAAGAGGCTCTCTCGTTCTCTCCCAGAGTCTCAGCGATTTGTCATGAGATGCTGATACAACGTAGTCTCCACTGGGGCTGACAGCCAAACACCATATTTCCTGGTGGTGCCCCTAGGCAATGAAAAACCAAACCAACCCAAGGAAGTGTAACTTACTTACTCATCATTTACTACCCGCTTACGCAAGGTAAATATTCTTACAGGAAGTTCGTAAAGCACTGATCAGGCACAACAGGCAAGAGTTACCTCCAGCGTTTGGATGTGCTCAAACTTGTCTGCATCCCACTGCTTGATCTTGCGATCCTTCCCAGCGGTGAAGAAGAGGTGAGACTTAGGTACAAACCGTAGGTACATCACACTAAGAGTGGAAAGGTAGGTGTCAGGAACTCCAGGTCAGTAAGCTAGGGCACTCTTAACTAGTTAGGAATGCCTATACTCTAGAACTTTCAATTTATCGCTACCTGAGAACATCAAATAGATCCTTTCAGAAGACGACACCCACCTGTCATCGTGTGCAAAGAGAGACCTGTGGCAGTCCCCAAAGTCCAGGCCCCAGATTTTCACATTTCTATCAGCAGAGCCAGTTGCTATTAGTGCTCCATCCTATGGCACAGAAACAAAATATTATTTAATGTTTGATTAAACTAGACAATTAAAAGCTAACCAGAATAAACTCATTTCTTTAAAAATATTAAAATAGAGCAAAAAAGTTTCTTCTTTACCCAAAATACCTGTGCTTGGACCTCTAGAGCTTCTTAAAACTTGGAAAGTAAAAGCATGGACTATGAACTCTTACCCTTTCATATGAGAATGCCACAGCATAGTGCTGTGCTTAATGTCAGGTGATCTATTCAGTTAAGTAAGAAAAAGGGGTGGCTCTAAACTCTGGAATGAGATTTGTGCAGAGAGTAGGAAAAGTAAAGAGAAAATGAGGTTGGAAAAGAACCTACTAGGTTTTTGACCTAGCCTTGTATCCCACAACCCCATCACTATTCTCTCATGCCTAGGTTCAAATAGCTGTGTTAATACAAGGATCTCACAGCCATGGGCTCCATTAGTTCCCTTTTGGTGCAAAGTAGATACTTTTCAAATACTTATTCTCACTTGTAATCATCAGGGAAAAATGTCATTCCAAAGACAGAGTATTCATACAAAGCAGAATACTACAATATTCAAATCCTCACCAGTGTTATCCTATAGCAAAGGGGTGCCTCTGTAAAGCCACATATTTTAGGATGTTCTCCCAATTATGGAATTTAAAGCATCAATCTGCCAGAGCCACAACAGGTAGTTTGAAGGACTTCGATAGTATTTATGAAACATTAGTGTGTTTATGCTATGACAATAATACAGACCTGTGACTTTCTGGAGGAAGGTGTAACAAACTCAACAGAACAATGCAAGTGCTGTACAATCAAGTAGCACACCACACATTGAGAAAAGTGTCCGGTTTGAAGTAGACAACCCACAAACTTTACTTACATGGGAGATGTCCATGCATATAACAGGCAGTTTGTGTCCATACAATGAGAGAAAAAACTAAATGGAAAGAAAGAATAGAAATTATTCATGTTTGTCTATAAAATACAATTTGTTACAAATGGAGCCAAATATAAATTTATAATACTAAACACATTTCTGGACTGCATGCTAAGAGTGCCTGTATCCATTATGCAGACCCTACATGTGCTTGCCAAGAACATTAAAGCCCAGTGAAGGAAGTCAGGCTCCCCAAAACCTACACCTCAGAATCTACCTCTGAGACAGTTTTTTCACAGATTATCCTGAGGCCCAACGCAGTCCTGAGACTTGGGTATAGGGCCCAGTAGCCTCTGTATCTAGCAGTACTTTTAAAGCTATTAGCTATGACAGGATAGGGCTTTCTGTCTACATATCTTCTGAACACATGAACTAGTGCTTGTTTTAAATAAAACTGATGAATTCTGTGACACTATTAGTTTCTCTAGTACACTTAGTGTTCTGATAGACACATTCTTAGAAATATATTATTGCTGGATATCGTCCGAATTTTTTCCCCTTATACTGAAAATAGATTCTTTTCTCACATAATATATCCTGATTAGTTTCCCCTCCCATCCAGATCCATTCCCTGTCTCTAACTAGAAAGAATAGGCTTCTAAGAGATAATAATAAAATTTAAAAAAATGATTAAAACAAATGCTATCACATTGAATCATCCCAAATTCTTAAGGTCACACAGAAAGACTATTCCCAGCCAAAACCATTGTACCTTTAAAGTATCAACATAGAAAATCTTCACAGTGCAGTCCAGCAAAGACACAGCCAACAGCTTTTGATTGGGAGAGTAACTGACACACAAGACATCCTCATCTAGTTGCAAGGTTCGAGTCTGCTTCACAGAAAGTCTACCCAGACACATCGAGAAAGAAATAATAGATGAGAACTCCACAGACACCCAGTTCCAAACTTGACAGAGACGTGCAAATCAACAGTTCTCCACTTCATTCTGAAGCCCATACACAAATGTCCACTCACCTCTTCTGGGTACTATTTTTATCTGTCACCAACTCAAAGTCCCAGAACTTGACAGCTTTATCAGCACCACCTGTCACAAAGCCACGCTGAAAAGTAAATGACATTTCAGTTAAAAGACTATTTTAGCACAAAAGCTTTGCTAAGTACACATATCAGAATAGTTTAAAACTCTTTTTACTTAACGGCAGATGATAAGAATTAAGAAAAATGTAACTCACCCACCCCTCCACCCTCTCATTCCTCCTACCCCCACTCTACCAGGGCCGCTGCCAGACCTCATTTGAGAATTCCAGCACAGACTAACACTGACAGACTAGGTAATTTCTGAAGTCCTAGGTAACTTCTTCTTATCATGAATAAGAAAAGCCTTTAAGGAATACTATGGAGTTTCCTTTATTTTTATTTTTTTAACTTTACCTAAGAGAGCAGAAGTCAAATGAATTTACTACAAAGCAGTAAGATTAGTTTAACAAACATGTACTGAGTAAATAGTCCATTTCCAGGGTTCACCTCAGAAAGGTATGAACTATTCCTGCAATGTCCCTGCTTCAAGCACCTTCGCAATGGTTTTCCAAGTCAAGAAAAACCAACTGCAGTCTATTCTGCGCCATCTCATAGCACACATAGCCACATGTCTATCATACTAAGTGACAGTGGCTACTCTAAACGCTATTTGCTTTTTCCAAAAATACATACTTTCAGTGGATAAAGGAGCACTATCATTGAGAATACTTAGATAAATGCCAAAGTATGATAAGACAAAAACAAAAACATAAACACCCAACTCAAAATGTCAGAGCAGCAGCTCTATCAGGATCAATGAGTAGTTCTCCCGGTGACAAAGCACTAGGAATGCAAGCACTTCTTACTAAAGGATTTCTCTAGTCATCACTGGACTAAAGAGGGAATGGGAAACTGTACTTCACCCTCTGCACTGTGGTAAGAAAACGTTTCCCTCTGTAAAGTACTACAAACCGCCGTTGAAAAATAGCCATGCTACTGAGAATCAACAGCTGAACTAGACTCAATTTTGCAATGGAAGCTATTCACATTACAAGTGTGTGTGAGAGGACATCTTTGTGAAATCTAAAGATTAGAAACACAGGGGAGCTTTCTTTAATGCACTGGAAGGAACCTTTCTTAGGCAACTAAACTAGACAGTGCAGCCGGAGTGCCGAAGCCCAGAGCTTTAGAGCCCATTGCAGTTACCTGATCTGGAGAAAGAGACATGGACCATAAAGCTCCAGCATGGGCAGCTATCGTCTCCAAGAGATTGCCTGAGGCCAGGTCAAAAAGCTGCAGATTTCCCATCTAGGGAAGTGAACAGGGCTGTAAAGAACACATCTACAAACTTCATGATTCATGCCAGAGTTTAGAAAAGCAACAACAACAATGTGGGATAACTGCTCAGAAAACGGATCCTGTCTAAATACTGTCTGTATTCCTCATCTGCAGACAGACTGCTACCCACTGGAACATGCAGCTAACATTGGCTGGCATGCTTTCCTATATAGCTATGGAAAGTACAACCTTGTAATTTCTTGACTCTGCTGCTTTTCCTGGTTCCACAACTTCAAAGGAGAAACATCATGGCTAGGGACAAATCTGAGCAATTCAAATGGAAACTTCATTTTAAGGTTTCTCCCACACTTTAAGTGGACCACCCAAGCCTATAGTGATTGTATACCAAGATTTTTTTTCCACTAGTTTTGGTTTCTTCCTTCTACAATACATTGACAGCGAGAACTAGAACTCTACCACATGACTCCTGCCTAGACATCTGCATATGCCATGATGCTGCTCTTTCTAACTTTATGACTGCTACAGAATTCATCTCTAGGAATTTGCTTTTTATAGAATAGAGTTTGCATCACTAGCATCTGAGAGATGTCATGAGGATCACAAGAGCTATGCAGTAACTGTCCTGCACTGTCCAGGCCAGGGACTGCACATTAGCCTTACAGCAGTCCTCAGACAACAACAAACAGCACGTGGACACTTGTTGAAGGATGGATGAAAATGGACAAAACTTTCAATTGGAATGTTATTTCCCCAACAGGACCTGAAACTCTTTCCAACATTTTATACTTCTTGCCAGGCAAGAAACAGCCACTGTGGCATGTTGGTTTCTTAATAAAAAGCATGTATATTTGACATGGGATTACAGGGATAAAGATGACACATACTTGAAAAATATTTTCAAAACACCCCACAACTGAATACAGTCACAGCATTTGGAAGCTGAGACAGGAGAATCATAAGTTTGAGGTAGCCTGAGCTACAAAGAAAATCTCTGTCTCAAGACAAACACATGCCCCATAAACCTTATTCCATTTTATTCTCACTACTTGCTTTTGCTGTGATCAGTCTGTTTATTGTACATTCCAAAGAAAGGAAGGCTAACAGGACTAAAGCAATTTTTCAAAGGCTGCAAAGTTACTAAGTGGCAGAGTATTCAGATGGGGTTCTGCAAGTGACATCATTACTATATAGCTGAAGCAGCCTTCTCTAAGAGGTTTGAAAGACAATCTGAATCCAAATCCGCATCCGCTCATGGCTGTCCCAAACTGATGACAGTCTAAGAATGAAGACCTGGTCAGCTTGGCTTTCTATTACCATATTCTGTCAAGCCTGATAATATATTTTATTATTTATAACTAATATACCTTACCATCAATTAAACACAATTACATACGTTTATAAGATGCACATAAGGATAAACATCAAAATGCTAATGGAAGTTAGCTCAGTATTGACTTTAATGTCCTTCTTTGTAATTTGACAGATGATTTGATTTTTTTAAACAAGAAAATGAAATTTTAAAAACATCAGAAAAGGTCCATAAACTATTATCTACCTCTAATATATTCATTACCAACATGCTCTAAAAAATTCAAATTCTCCAGCATCTTTTGAGATGCTGAGTAGAAAAGCCCCAGCTTTACCTTTGTTCCTATGACCACCTGCCTATCACCAGGAACGAAGAAGGAGCAGAGAGCATATTCACAAGGCATCGTACGGATACACTGCAGGGTAGACCTATAGGAAAGAAGGGACAGGGAATTCATGAGAAAGGAATCTTAGAGGTGTTTCAATGCCCTGAGCCACATAGAGAGACTGACAGGACAGAAGACAAGTCTAAGTCTTGGCTCACATTCATTTTAGTCAAGGAAAAAAATATTATGGACCAATTTTGATTTCTTTGGAGAAGAAAGCTGCTATAAAGAGATCATGATGGGTGGTGGTGGTGCATGCCTTTAATCC
Source organism: Peromyscus eremicus (assembly GCF_949786415.1). Lineage (NCBI taxonomy): Eukaryota > Metazoa > Chordata > Mammalia > Rodentia > Cricetidae > Peromyscus > Peromyscus eremicus. Next base: position 73,500,317 of record NC_081421.1, read on the forward strand.
CAGCTCTAGTGAGTTGGAGGCCAGCCTGGTCTATAGCTAGTTCCAGGGCAGCCAGGACTATACACAAAAACCCTGTCTCAAAAAAGAACCAAAAAAAAAAAAAAAAAAAAGAGAGAGAGAGAGAGAGAGAGAGAGAGAGAGAGAGAGAGAGAGAGAGAGAGAGAGAGAGAGAGAGACCATACACAAGCAGAGGAAAGCAAAGTGTCAGCTGGTCTCAACAGGGCCCAGTCTCCAAGGCCTAGGAGAGCAGAGTATAGTTTCAGGTTAAAATGGCTTATCTTTACCAACATCTGGAAGTCAATTTTATTATTATTTTTATTTTTATTTTATGTGTATGTGTATTTAACCTGCATGTATGTCTATGTACCATATACATGTAGTACCCTCAGATGCCAGAAGAGGGTGTCAGATCTCCTGGAACTAGAGTTACAAATGGTTGTCAGCTGCCATGTGGGTATTGGAAATTGAATCCAGGTCCTCCTGAAAAGAAGCCAGTGCTTTTAACTGCTGAGCTCTCACTCCAGCCCACAAATTCATTTAATATGGCTATTAACATTTATTCATTCAGCAAATATAGACATACACCTCTTAGGAATGTTTTGGTCAATGACAAACCACATACTTGGAAGTCCTGTTAGGACTATAATGGAGTAGAAAATGGCTCAGTGGTTAAGAGCACTTGCTGCTCTTCCAGAGAACCTGGGTTTGATTCCCATCACCCACATGGCAACTACAACTGTTTGTAATCAAGTACCAGTGGATCCAATGCCCAATGCCCTCTTCTGACCTCCATAGGTACCAGGAATGCACATGGTATACAGACAAACACTCATAAAATAAAAATAAATCTTTCAAAAAAAATTTTCTTTGCCAGTGTAGTGCATTGTGTATACTTACATTTTTTGGCGAAGCTGATGTATGTAAACCTACTGAGATGAAATTTGTATAAAATATAGCGCAAGTGATTATGTACAGTATATAACACTGATAATAACTTACTGATTTTTTGTTTGTTTTATTTTTGGTTTTTTGAGACAAGATTTCTCTGTGTAACAGCCCTTGCTGTCCTGGAACTTGCTTTGTAGACCAGGCTGATCTCAGGTGATCTTAGTGAGATCCACCTTCCTCTGCCTCCTGAGTGCTGGGATTAAAAGCGTGCATCACCACGCCTGGCTTGTTAGTGATTTTTATATTTAGTATAGTCTAATTATATAAAAGTTTTCTGTAAAAGAGCATGCTCTCTTATACCTGCCATAGCCTTGCATACTTCCTGTTTATATACAGACAAAGCTAAGTTAGCAGAGATTAGCTAAATAACATTCTATGAGAGCACACAGAGTATTATTCTAGATGGTTCCAGTTTTTCACTAAACTAGGAAGCATTATCATCAGCTTTAAGGTATTTGAATTATCTGAGGTCTGAGGGAAAGGAAGGAGCTCAAACAGATGAGGAAAGGAAAAAAAGATGAAAATTAATGTAAGTTTCGGATGGTATTAGACTTGAATAAAAAGGAGCAATGACTGTATGCTCTCTTCCAGCCAAATGTAGCCAAAGCTCCAAATGAAGGAAAAGCTTGGTTTATTTTACCTTAATTTTTTTTATTTTCATTTTATTCATGGAGAGGAACAGGCATATATACATAATACACACACAAATATATATATACATGTATATATGTATGTATGTGTGTGTGTATATATATATATATATATATATATTAATTAATTTATTTATTTATTGGGATGGAAGACAACTTGCAAGAGCCAGTTCTCACTTTCTACTATGTGGGTTCCAGGTCCTTAGTGGCAAGTAGCTCCACAACAAAATCTGATATAAACTCTATGGACCAACACCAAAATGCACCAATTGTATCTTTTGACTGAATTGTATTTAGGTTCTTGAGGATAAGAGCCAATCATCAAGAATACCAAAAACATTTCAAAGAAAAGGCAATTCTACTGGATAGATACAGGAAACATCACTTCACAGACCTGTTCCATATCTTAATGGACTCAGCTGCAGCTGAAAGCACAGCTATATTATCCGAGCTGAAGGACAAAGTGCGCACATCACTGCGATGGCCTCCAATGGTGATCCTGCTTGTCCTGACAGGCTGAGGGGTCGGCAAGGATGCATTGAGAGAATATAATTCCACCAGGTTGTTCTGCAGCAGGAAGACTGCCTTTAACTCTCCTTGAGGTGAATGAATCAGGTCAAAGGATCTGCATGGGAAAGTCATCACAAACATTCCAGCTACTGTCTTGACTCATGAAGTCAACATTAACTCATGAAGTCAACATTTTTCTAAGAAAAGCCTAGTGATGTCAATCTATAGTTTAACCATGTATATAGAATTTTAGATATAATACTGTTCTGGGTATTGAGCAGCAGTTGAGCATAGGCTTAAAAGATTTTTATTACTTTTATTTATTTGAGTGTGTATGTGTGTATATATACATGTATATGGACCACAACTAGAGTGTGGGGGTTAAAGGACAACTTGAAGGAATCATCAGTTCTCTCCTTCTACAGTATGGGTCCCAGGGACCAAAGACAGGCTGCCAGGCATGGCAGCAACATGTTTCTTTACATCTGTTGAACCATCTCAGAAACCACAAGCATAGGATTTTAAAGTAAAAAAAAGCAATAAATAAATAAGTAAATAAATAAAATCTGGTCTCAGCTCTTAGTTTTGACACATTTTGTTTCTGTGTTGTGTTGTAGTTGTGTGTAAGATTTAAAATACTTTCTGAACAAAGAATAACATTTTTCTTAATTGGCAGCCTGAAAGAATCAATAAAAAAAAATAAAAAAATGGGCATGTGGGCTTGTGAGTGTGACATGATCACCACCTTCAAATGTAATTCACACACATGTTGGCAAATACCATGACAGTGCCAGGACACTTGGTAGCTTATTACTCTATAATACTTAAGACACTAAATCTTCCTTACTTGATCTTGGAAGAAGTCTTGATATTGGCCACCCGATGGATCTCATCCTGCAGTGTCATTGAGACACTAGTTTCAGGGTCCTCCTCCCCACTGGCAGAGTTCAATCTAGGAAGGGAAACACACCTAAAGTATCACCTATCGATTTTCCAGGAGCATCCTCACTCTTACCACTCGCATTCTGGGACAAACAAGTGGATGATTCTTGGGGAGTGGCCTGGCCACCAGGGTCACCTCGAGAGCTGAGCAGACTACAGTGTACTAATCACCCTTAATAAACAGACTGGGAATAAAACAGGCCCATGACATCTCCTGCAATTATTTGTCACCCAAGTCACTGCACTGAAGTGTTCCTGGTGGACTTCTCTAGCTAACTCTAGAACTTTCTCAACAAGTCTCTAGCCTGCAATTAGTTGGACTTTGTCATGTGAGCTAGAACACATCTAAAAACATTTGCTATCATATGATTTTAAAAATCACTCTTAAATTTGATAAATCACCCATTAAAGAATTTTTTCTTTCTTTTTTTTTTTTTTTCCAGCTATGTTTGTGTGGAGGCCAGACACCCATGTAGGATGTCTGTCTTCCTCAACCATGCTCCACTTTAAGACAGTATCTTTTAGAGAACCTTGAGTCCTCTGCTTCTTGCTGGGAGCTGCTAGTAGCAATGGCTTTACCAGAGGCCACAAGAAAATACAGCAGAGGACAACTGATATTCAACAAGTTGACCTATCAGATGGATAATTCTGATGGGAGCCCCACGTGGCAAAGACCATAGGGGTCATTGACTCTGAATCCATTTGTTTCTGTCTGTAATTTTCCTCATGTGCCACTTCATTTCTTCACTAAAAACTGCTCTGGGTGTTTTCCCACTGCTTGTGTGCTTATCTCATGTACATATTCCATCTATTAGGCACACATACAGCTGTAGATGGTCAGGAAGATGATTTCTGCTTAAGCTATATAATTCTGATGAATAGAAATAATACTAGGATATTTTTCTTTATTCAGATCGACATAGGAAAGTCACAAACACAGCCTTTTACACATTTAGCTAGAGCTCAGAACAAATTCAAAACAGACTAGCTGCCCCTGAAGATAAAATACACAAGGACAAGTTCCCAGGTGTTTATTGCTGAATCAAGGTCAGACTTGAAGCAACTTTGTTAACTTACTTTCTGCACGCACTCCTAACCACTCAAGGTTCAGCCAAATAACTGTTTATTGCTTACGTCCTGGGTTTCAATATTACTTTCTATCTAGGAACCCTGACCACTTAGAGCTACGTGAATGGCCAAGCATTACTCACTGGCCAGTCAGTGTGACCTCCCTAGCCTGAGAGAAACTGTGACTTATTATTGTGTGTTATGAGAATGGGTCAGCCCCTGAAAATGTAACATATAATTGTCCAGAGTTTGGCTATTGAAGAGTGTGTGTTCAAAGGGAAATGTAGCTGGGAATGCAGAGAGAGCTGAGGAGAGACGATGAATAGTGAAGTAGAGGAGAGAACTGTGTGAGACAGCTGCTGCTATGTAGGTGACAGAGCTATATGAAAGAGACGTGTGCAGAAGAATGTGTGTAGAGAGAGATTTGGAGCTATATAGAAAAGAGATGTAACTGTATATAGAAGTATATGGCTATGTGGAGAATGTATGGAGAATGTAACTGTGAAAATAGATGGAACTATGTATAGAGATGTATGCCTATGTAGGAGAGAGATGTATGTATGTAAAGAGATATGTAGCTGTATATAAAGAGATATAACTTATGGAGACAAGAGAGAAGAGGAAGATTTTTCAAGATGAAGTAAAAGAGAAAGTTCCCATCAGAAACCAAGTGTGTTTCCTTATTTTTCCCCTCAGATAGATAAGAATTTTCCCTAAGCCCTCACTACTCTGAGGCATTCTTTTTGCTACCCTGGGTGCAGTTGTGGAGGCTGGTCCTCACAGGCTGTGTTAGGTTCTGCTCCTGATTGGCCAGTAAGCTGAAGAATCTCCTGACTGCACCTCCCTGGCATTGACACAGATACATTCCCAGTGTGCCTGGCTTTAAAAACCTGCAGTCTATTTCTGTGTGGGTCTTAGTGCGACTCAGAAATGTGTTAGGAATAAAGAAGTATGAATCAGAAATCCAAACCTTGTGGTACTAGTACCTCACCAACTCTCTAGTTTTTAGCTCTAATATGTAGTCAAGTAAATGTTTTCTTTAAAAGTCAGTTTCTCTATAATATATGGCTACCCAGGATGGTTTTTTATCACTATTTTTTTTTCTTATAAACATACTTCGCTTTCTTTCTAGCTTTTTTCAGCTTCTTATCCATTTTCTTCTGAACTTCCGCTTTGGAAAGGATACAAAATACTTCTAGTACAGAATCAGTTCCCTAGAAAGGCAAAAGGCAGGCAATGTGAGTCTAAGATAGGCAGTTTATAATTTAGCTTATACCCAGTAAGAACTAACCAGCAGCATTTATCTGTCTTCCCTTACTGGCTGGATCATCATGAATAACTTAATCTGCCTGGGTGTGTTGTCTCGTCTCTAAGTGAGAATATTACTTCCCACTCCGTGCTCCTTTGAAGGCCAAACAGCATGCACCTTTCACAATGATGAGAAAAGCTAGCCTTTAATAAATGGTTGCTAATAACAAAGGTAGTTTTCCACTTATGTTATGAATGTTATGCTAGGACATTAGACACACAGGAATATACACTAAATTTTAAATTGTGTGTGTGTGTGTGTCTGTGTGTGTGTGTGTCTGTGTGTGTCTGTGTGGGTATATGCATGAGAAGTGTAGATGCCTGTAGAGTCCAGATGTGTCTGATCAGAGCCCCTAAAGCTGGAGTCACAAGTGGCTGAGAACAGTCCAACATGGACAATGGGATTCAAACCCAGGCTCTCTGCAAGAGCATTACTTAGTCTTAACCACTGAGCTCTCATTCCAGACCCATTTTCTGAATTAGTAAATAATCCAAAGACAAGTCCAGGCCCATACTGAATGAGTATCAAAAGAACAGTCTTACTGTTCTGTATGGTACTCACGTGGCAAGCAAGAATCCTGCCTGTCTTGTCCACGGCAAGGTTGACAACTCTGTCCCTTCCTTCCCGCATTATGGAGCCAGCCTTTCTGCATGAAAGGATGCGCTACAGAGGAAGCAAGAGAACGTGGAGGTTAAACATCTGTTCTGTTACACCTCTGAAAAGACATGAATTTAATATATACAGGTGACAAAACACTCCCTAAAATGATAATTGGAGATGGTTGTACTAAAACCTGTCCTTTCTTGCCACACTAACAAAGCCCAACCAAAGAAACAAAGTGGATTACATCTTGAGAAGCTTCATCCGTCTCAGGGGTACCATCCTCTGCTTCAGGCGTGTCCTGTATTCCAGAACACTGTTTGATTTTCTTGGGCTCTGGTTCTTCTGGGTCATCAATCTATTTTGTAAAGATCGAAGAATAAAAGTTAAAATGTCTCAGGGATGACTTTTAACCCCAATGATTGAGAAGCTCTCTTAGAACCACTTACATCTTCACTGGTGACCTCTGATAAACTTCTTCAATGTCTGGACAAGTTTCAGAATTTATTAGAAACTGGCATTATATACAACAAAACATCATCCATTATATATATCTCCACTGACTTTCCATAGTGTAAGGACTATATATGAGTAGATAATGGTGTAAAAACAAATGACTCAACTCTTCCTTAACTTCAAAATTTTCTCTTTGTAGGAAAAGATATTCTAGAGTGAAAGTCTGAGTTTAGTATTGACATTGGCAGAGGCAGTGTAACGTGTGTTACAGTTTCTCCTTAAACACAGGAAAAACAAATGCTAGTCTAAGATATATAAAACCCATCACAGTGGCTACTGGATCTATGGCTATACACTAACTCCAACTAAGCCTAAAGTTTATAATCACCCCCGTACACACACACACACAAATTGAGAATCACTGTAAATCTCCTGAGAATATATCTGTGTACAAGAACGCATGCATCCTACATATAGACTGCTGTTTGAAGAGAAAGTCCTCTGAAGTCTACCTTCATATGTCCATAGGTCCAGGAATACAGGCTGAAATGCCACAACCTAAACACTATTACCAGAAGCTCTAAGCCTAAATCCTCTCTTCTCAGCTCAAATAAACCACAGCAGTGAAGGCACAATGAAGAAAAGTCTCTGTTTAGAAGCTTTAGGTCATCAATGTAAGAATTCTTTCTATCCCATCTGATTCTGTGTCAATGAGATGATGAACTGTGAAACCTAGCAATTGGCCATGATCTGAACACAGTAATTACCTCTTGCAGATAGGCGATATCCCAGGCTCTCAGCTCACTGTCTGCAGCCCCAGTGATTAGTCGTTTTTCTTCTGAAACCAGAACCAAGCCCCACACCTAAGAATACAGCACAGTTTAATCATTGTTTAATACTCCAAGTGGCATAATAAAGCATTGCAAAAGTGTACATTCACTATAATGAAGTCTCTCTGGCATTCCAAATCTAAGGAAAAGTGTATTAAGGAGATCTTTTAAAATCCACTAACTGAAGCACTTTTCCAGTGGGGGAAAGGCCTGTGGTGAAAGTGTTCATGTGGTACTAGAAAATTTCTCCATAATCCTATTGTTCTGTTTAGATAATAGCTACTCATCACAAATCCTAAGCACAATCCATGATTCCAGGTCTCATATTGTTTTTGGCAATGTCTAGCAAATAAAAGGTGCCTTATTAAAGTCTACTTCATAATTCTCAGCTTTCAGCATCCAAGAACTAAACAGTGACACAACGATACTGATGCCAGTCAATTTTCATAGAATCCTCTTTCCACTTCATTATTACCAGTACGTTTTTGAAAGCCTGACATAAAGGGAGGCAAAGATATTTAAAATAGCCTCTAAACTTGGCTGAATAAATCATAAAACATAAACTACCCTTCTGGTGTACGTATGCTCCCGGGAAAGGCACTGTCCACATAATATCATTAAATGTCTCTACAATTGTGGCTATTCTTGGTTGTTCACTACATCTGGAATTAACTAAAACTCAAATGATTTAGCATTTGATTTTTTTCTTAACTAAATCATTTGAAGTTTGGAAAGACCCACTTCTAATCTGGATCTTTGAAGTGGGAAGATAACACCTTTAATCTGGCCACACTTTCTGCTGGCAGCCTACATAAAGGGCATGAAAGAAGGAAGCTTGTTCTCTCTTTGCCTGCTTGCTCTCACTCTGACTAGCAAATCCATTCCTTGATTGGCACTATAGCCTACTTCTTCAGGATTCTGGTATCTACAGACGATCAGCTAGGATATCCAGCCTCATGGACTGAACAATTCATAGATTCTTGGAACCTTCCACGGGTTGACAGCCATTGTTGGGACTACCTGGATCACAGCCTGTAAGTCATTCTAATAAATCCCCTTTCTATATGTACATATAGATTCATTCTATAAGTTCTGTTCCTCTAGAGAACTCTAACATAACAGTCATAGGTGAGTTTAATTAAAATAATGAACTCAAAGGTTATAAGCCACCCAGGGCTTACGTGTACAAGACCAGAAAAGCTACATCCATTCCAGTGGCTAGCACTGCTTCTTCCCAGCCAACCTCACTATCTCTCAAGATAGCACACAGATCAGTGTGAACAGTAAAAAGAACCAGGGAAGGCCAGAGGAGAAACCATCTTTTGCTTTTTGCTTTGTCACACTTCTCTGGAGCCCATGACCCAACACGTACCTCAGTTCGGTGGCCAACCATTGTTTTGAAGCAGTGCTGGTTATCAAGGTCCCACCACTTTACCATAGTATCTTTCCCACTAAAAGAAAAACCAGAAAAAAAAATCTTACTAGGAAGACTCATTAAACTAACAGGGATGTGAGCAACTCATTTGTTGTTCTGGAATAATACAGCAGTAATGCTGGAAGCTATTCTATCTGACTGTCCTGATAAGCCAAGAATTCCAACTCCATGTGGCTGCTCTTCCAGGAAAATAAGGAGCTTCACTCCTACACACAGAAATGACTGAGCTACAGAACACACAACCCAATCCATCTGCCTTCCTCCCACCACTTCACTTTACAGCACTGGCATTCTGTCTAACACAGAAACATCTCAGACCCCCCAGCTCCCTTGTCATCCACATCATCAGTTTTTCCGCACTGAAAACACTTCCTCTGTGTGGTCTCTAAAGTTTGAGTCCCAGTCCACATCTGTAAAAACCTGAATGCCTCCTCCAACCTGCATTATTCAGTAGCTCACATGATTTCTTTGCCCACTGCTGGTTTCTCATCTCACAACACTGTGGGAGCCCGTTCTCGGGTTCCTCGTGGCTTTACCCAGCAGGTCCTCATAGAGGATGATTAGACCACGGGCCTGAGTGCAGGTGTCTGAGATGGTCTGCACTTGCCTGTGCTGGGGGAGGAGGTCTTTTGCTCCACCCCTTGGCGTCTCTATAAAAACCCTGGGGCAGAGACAGTCGGGCCCGTTGGAATAGGTTCCAGGCCCTCTCGAGGCTATCCTTTATTTTCTATCTGTTTATCTCCGTGATATTCTCCGCAATAAATCCTTCTATCTAATATTTCCTGCTGCTCGCACTCAAGAAAACTCTGGGGAACTGTGGGGGTGGTTGGGTAAACGCCCCACACAACACTGAGGTAACTTATTTTTAAAGTTTACTAATTTAATGTTGTCCACAGAACCAAGGTCAGGCTCTTCTCACATCATTCTCAAAACCTGTTTGTTCTTATTCCCCTAACTCAGGTGTCTCCCGTCCCTTGCCAACAGGAAACAAATCTCCACTGGGACAGGGTTTGGGGCTCTTCAACTCTTCCTGAGCCACTATAATGTTACTGTAATTACTGCCTGACAAACCTTATGATCTTAGTCTTTCCTGAGTGAACACCTATGGACAGTGGTTATATTAGGCTGAGCCATATGAAACTGATAATATTAGATCACTTTTGACATTACAAAAATAAAATTCTCAAATGGTTTAACCTAACAGATGTTGATTAGGCCTATGACGCACATTTTTCCTCAAAAGGCAGTCTAAACCAAACACACAGCTTAGAATTCTGCTTTCCTGAATCTAGGGATCCAGAAGATAAATGCCCACTCTATAGAGAATCAGAAAAGAAAATTCCCAAACGCTGTAACTCACTGTGTAACTCTAGCATTTGAGGGTCAAAAAGAAGAGCTGGCAGCCTAAGAGGAAGCACCACAGCAGGGAACAATAAACAATGAGGCCAACTCCGCATCAAACTCTGGAATCCATCATGTCTTTACCTTGTAACTAGCAGATTCCTTTCTCGTAGGAACAGAGCTTGTGTGACGGCATCCTTGTGTCCCTTTAGACGGTAGAGGCCACTTTCATTGATCACATCCCAAATAATAACATCTGTATCCTTGACGGATAAAGTAACACATAAGAAAAAACATTCTTCTTACCACAAAAGGTCAAATGTTACAAATAATGGGACTCAATCACTACAAAGACATATACCACCCTGTACAACTTGGAAAGCAGGTTAGGTAGCAGCCTACCCTTTCATCACGGAAAATGAGCAGAGACTTTGTTTTACATTGTTCTGGTTGTATATCCATGAGATCTCTGGGTTATTTTCTTGCTAGAAAACAGAGATTTCTAAGTATGGCAGCAGGCCCCTGTAGTCCTAGCTATGTGGGAGGCAAGCTGAACAGTCCAGTGAGACCCTACATCAAAATCACAAAACAAAATAAAGAAGAAAACCGAGTTTGTGCTATGTGTTCAGCTTATAACCATCTTATTTAATGCACTTTGATAGTTAATTCTGCTCTACTCTAATTTCTAGTGTCACAATTTAAAATTTATATTTTACATATATGGGTCATTTCCAATTTTGTTACTAAAAATATGCAAAACTGAAAATTCACATGCACAAATCTTTGTACATTCATCTTAGTCCATATAAATACTACACTTTGCATCTGTCTATAGAACTATCTAAGATCTGTAAGAGAAGACAAGCTTCCCATCTGTGCACTCTGGGTATTATCACATTTCTGAAATTCTTCAGGAAAGAATGCTTGGTCTTCATATCCACTTCAATTTGTTTTTCTGAACACTAATGATACTTTTGTTTCTGAGACAGGGTCTGATGCTCCCCAGGTTGGCCTTGATTTCACTCTGTAGCTTAGGATGACCCTGAACTTCCGATCTTCAGCCTCCATCTCCCAAGTGTTAGATTTACAGGCACATGACAAGTTTATGTGGTACTAGAGACCAAAGCCAGGGATTCCTATATGCTAGGCAAGTATCCTACAAACTGGGCCATAGCTCCATCCCTAATGCTAATTTTTCTCATGATCTGTGGTGAATAATGGGTACCTTCATGGCTTTAAAACTGTTCACTCATGTCTTTTTCATTAATGTTATCTCATACATGTTATATTTTATACCTTATTTTACTGTAAGTCTAATAGGTAGATGATAGTATTTTATTAAATACTTTCCCCTTTTCTTTTTTTATAACTTTAAAAAATGTGAAATATTTTATGTCTTAAAATGTATGTTTCAAATCTATCAATCTTTTCTTCTTTGTGTTTTTATTTTTTGAGAATTTCATATATTTTATCATATTCTCCCCCTCAACCATCCCAGCCACCCAACTTCATCTTCTTTTTCCTCCTTAAAAAAACCAAATCCAAAACCAAACAATAACAACAAAAGCACAAGAAACAGAGTCTGATTTGTGTTGGCCAAATACCTGAGCATGGGGCCTGCCTGAAGTGTGGCTGATAGACCCAATGTCACTATACTGAAGAAAACTGACTGTCCTCCCCCAGGAGCTACCAATTGCAAATTGCTCACTTTCTCTTCTCCTGTGCTTGAAAAACAATGTTTCTTCTGTGCTTTGCTTTTTCTTTGAGAGAGGGTCTCAGCTGTGTATCTCTGGAGGGCATAGCCTGTCTGACTGGCCTGTGACTCACAGAGATGCAGATGCCCCCGTCTCAACTGTTGGGATTAAAGGTGTGTGCCAGCATGCCTGGCTCTAACACATTAACTTTTAAAAACATAGGAATAATACTAATTTTACAGAATTCATTGGCAAATTATTACCATCTTCTTTTCCAATCTTCCTTGTTTTATAGTTTGGGGTAGCTCTTCCACAATATGATAGGTTCAGAGTACCTTTGTCTTATTCTTTCATTACACAGACTTTTATCAGAGAACATAACAGGAAACTAGAGAATACCCCTCCATGAGTACCCATCTTCCTCACTCTATTTCTCCTGACTGTATATTAGCTTGGCACTGAGAATCCAGTTTCATGTAACAGTCTATGTAAATAACCTGCTTCTACATAAGTGTGAGAAAAAATCCTAGACACCTGTCCCTGAGGCTTACCTTGGACCCAGAAGCCAGTCTGCCTCCTAGCTGATCGTACTTTAAGCTAGTGACAGCTGCTTTGTGTCCATTGAAGGTTATGTTTCCTTCACCACTGAGGAGGCTGAAGATTCGGATGGATCCATCCTCATAACCAACAGCTAGATGCAGCCCATCTGGGGAAGGACACAAGCAAGTGACTTCTTGTTTAAGCCCCTGAAGGATAAGGATCTGAAATCATAAAAACCAACACCAATGCAGAAGAGTGAGGCATGTATCAAGACACAGGGTGGGAATGATTTCAGTAACAAAGTGAGCACTAACAATTTACAGCCACTGATGCACAATGATAAAATTCTACACGCAAAGACAATGAGATTTTCAAAAGGTAATCATTTCATCTCAAGCTTGACATTGGTATACATGTGTAAATTATCCAGGCAATGAAATAAGTTACCAAATTTTTATCTTAGTGAATTTAGATAATGGGCTATAAACCCATCCTTGCTTTAACACAACCTCATGGCACTACAGTACTAGTGGTTTCATTCCAGGAGGCTCTGGGTATAGATACACACACACACACATACACACACATATATATGTATGTATGTATATATATGTATATATATATATGTATGTATGTATGTATGTATGTATCTAGCTAGCTAGCTATCTGTCTGTCTATCTATCTATCTACCAATCTATCATCTCACCTCTTGGGAGTTACACAGTAAACAGGGATGAATCAAGTATCTCTATGTGCTTAGCAAAAAGGAGTAACTTCAATCACAGTCAAAGAAGAGCTCTGCAACTGCTGGATCTCATCAGCATATATAAGAAAAAGACCACGGACACAGCGGAGTAACGGTTAACGTTTAAAACTGGCTGTGCGCACAAGCAGAACTTGAGAAGTAGAACTTGTAAACAAACGTAGAAGTTAAGAAGAGCTACAAGTAACGACCTAAGAAAATTAACACAGACATACAAGAAGCCAGCTCCCGTTTGACCGTGTTTTGCAGGACACAGCAGAATGTTTGCTAGCTGTCTAGAAGCCAAGGGGGGTGATCTCTTGAGGGCTCACACACAAATGAATGCAGGCAGGTCAGTCGGGGCTCTTCCACTGTAAAATCAGTGTCAACTTACTCATTTCTGACTCACCTTCTCGCCTTTCCTCAAGTCCCAGATAAAAACGTGCTCGCAGGCAGGTGCTGCCACATAGCGTCCTTTCTCGCCACGAAGTGTCACAAAAACGATGTTACCTTTTTGGCTACCAATCAGGCCAAAGACAGCACTAGGCACATATCGGAGATACTGTTTGGTAAGCCCCATGTTAGGATGTCTGAAGCCACCGGGAAGGCAATCTGTGCATATAAACAAAATTCAGCTTTGCAGTACATTGGCTCTGGAAGGCTAACAAACACAAACCATTTTTCATGGGGTCAAAAGCATATAACTTGGCTCATGGTAAGGTACTTGCTATACAAACATAATCCCTAGCACCCAAACAAAAAGCCAGGCACAGAGAAATGTGTATGGGATCACAGCACTCAGAAGGCAGAGACAGACAGATCCCTAGAGCTCAGAGTCAGCCTAGCTGAATCCATGAACTCCAAGTTCAGACAGACCCTATGTGTGGAGCAGAGGAAGCCCTGAGTGAATGTGTCCTGTTGACATGAGAACAGCCATGTGAAGGACTTCAAATGCCTCAGAGCCACGAGAGTGGCAACCCCTTCCTCTGGTCCAAGTGGGGATGTTTATAGTATTCCAGAAAATGTCCACTGTAGCTTTCTTGCCCCATGTTTACTGGTTGAAGACTGTTCCTCTACAGACTGCTCCTACTGAAATTAGCTAAACCTGCCTCCTTGTTGATCTGTATGCAATAACCTCTCCTTCCTGCTCAACTGTATGTAATAAACATGAGGAGCTTCTAGGGTGCTACAGATTCTCCATCTGAGAGTCCAGATCAACTGCTCTCAGCTTTTCCGTATGTGTGTCCATGTGTCTGTCTTTTCCTCATCCCCTTGCTTCCCCCAGTCAGGGTTCCAGGGCCCAAGCCATGCAAGGACTGGGCAACCATGTCTCAAGAAGTAAGCTAGAGCTTGACTGAGAAAGACACTCCATGTCAACCTCCATCCTCCACACACATACTACCTCCTCCACATCCACATACTCAGATAAACATGTACATATGCACATCCAACGACGTGCAACTTGTGACTTCTTAAGCTTTACTGACCTTACTCAATATGAAATCCCTCACCCCTTGAGCATTAAATTGTTTACACTGTCACAATCACCTCATGAACATCTAACACAGAAGCTTCATGGCAGCCATTCAATTCTCTTTTGCCCTGTCAACCACTATCAAAGTTCTCACACCGAAACTGGTAAGCTGAGACCCAATTGTTTCATCAATGATTACTGTAAATCTGGCTTCATTTTTTTTTTCCTCATGGGCACCTAGATTAAGCCAATAAAGATGAAGGAGAGGGCTAAGAATGTAGCTCAGCTTGCCTAGCATAGTAGAGTCCCTGGGTTAGATCACTAAACAAGCCATGTGTGGTGGTATACACTTTTAATCTAGGCACTAGGGAGGCAGTGACAGGGTCTCAGGAATTCAAGGTCACTACATAAGGAGTCTAGGGCCAGCTTGGGCTACATATGACCCTGTTACCCTATCTCAAAGAAGAAACAAAACAAAAAAGAATTCAATTCTTCTGCAATTATTCTTTCAGCTTAACGAAAGTTGCTCATCAGACACCCTTCTGCAGTATTTTCAGTGGAGAATCCATACAGCAAGTTGAGGCTTGGAGACTTCCACATCTCCATTTCTAGCTGTGTCTAGATCCATGAATAGAGTTCCAAGCATTTATAGGACATCCCCCTCAAACATCTTCCATGACTACTTTACTTCCTAAACCCGTCATATCATTTTACTTTAAAACACACAATCTCCCCAGCTATTAAGGTTTAAAACTGTCTACTAACCTTTGACTCATTAAAAAAAAAAATCACAGCAGCAAGGCTTAGAGTTCTTAAGGTACAATAAATGATTTATTGTGCATTAACACATGCAGTTCTCTAACGGCATGCAGTAACTGCATTAGCAGAAGCAAAACATTAGAAAAGTGGTACATCGCAAACGTGTGCACAAAAATTCTCTTCAATAACTGAAGAGGCAACTATTCTTATCCCCATTATACAGACAAGGATAATAAACCGAGATGCTTTACAACTAGCACAAAACTCAACCAGGAAGCGCCAAAGCCAGGCTCCAGTACAGCCCATCTAACTCCAAATGTTCTGCATTTCATCACCACGCTCGACGCTATGTCTGCCGTCTCCTTTGGCTGCTTCTCGGACTAGCCTCCGTTTTTCTCTTCGCAGCGCTTTCATTTCCAGCTTGTCATCACTGAGTGGCTGCACTAGTTTCCTACCTGGCACTTCCACTTCCGTGTTTTTCATTCCAAGTCATAGTAACTCCTCAACTTACCGTTTTCAAATGCACTGTCCCTACCCCCAGGGCTTTAAAGGGCTAAGCTGTTCGCCAAATGCACGGGTCCACGGGTACCCAGTTACTTCAACCAGCTGCTTATTTCTCAAATAACTTGTTTCTCTTCCTCCAGTCTTGTCATGCTCAACTTATTCCCTCGCCTAAGTTTCTACTGCACATCACCCCCCAAATACCCCAGAAAAGTCGGGGCCAATTCCGGCGGCCTTGCACCCGCCGGCCCGGGAGCAGCCGTGTGGCCTTCGGGTTCTGCGGTGCAAACGGCCGCGGAAACAGGACTCCCCCCGGCCTCCCTGGTTCCCACAGCACGGAGTCCTCCGCCGCGCCGGCCCCTCTACAGATCCACAGAGCAGGGAAGCGCGCCCCGCAATCTCCAAGCCGCCAGCAACACTCACCTCAGCTTCCACGAGGCTCCATCAGACAGCACCGCCCGCGGGACCTGCCCCTTCCGGTCCGGTTGGGTGTTTCTTCCGCCCGGCGTTCCTTTTACCTTCTAGGGCGGAAGTGACGTCGGAACGCTATGATTGGGCGGCGTGGCGGAGAGGAAGCGGCTGCCTTTGCTGTCAGAAAGCTGAAGCTAGTCACCCCGGCCTCTGGAGACCCACTCCTTTCAGCCTCCGCCTCTGGCAGTCGTTGTGTGCAGATGTCACCCGCCCGCCTTCTGCGACGGAGCTGAGCTGCCGGCCGCCGCCCGGATGGGCCCGCCAGAGCGCCGTGAGAGGCGGGCGAAGTCGGGAGGGGAGGGCGGCACGGCCGGGTGCGGCGGCTGGGAGGAATCGGGCTGGCTTGTGTCGACCTGGGCTTTGGGGCTCACACCCAGTTCAGGTTTGGGCGTGGAGCTCTGGAGGCGCACGTCTCGGGATGCTGGGATGCGGTGTGACGGGCAGCCCTGCGGGTGACAGCCCAAGTCGAGTCTAGCCCTCTCTGTAGATTGCGTCCGCCCTGAGCAGACGCCGAGCCCAGGATGCTGAGTTGTCCGGGGACCCCGCAGTCCCTGGAGTGACATTGGTCTGGCTTTGTGTTTCCGCTCTCAGGCCACTTGAGAGGGAAGTGACCCTGGGCTGGCCCGTCCTTGATTGTAGACTGAGACTGAGCCGCTCTGTTAACAAGAGGATATTAGTTTTTCTCTCTTTCACTTCTGCCCTCTTCTATCCTTGGGCTGTCTAGAAGTTTTAGAATGAGCTTTGATGGCTGTAGCTGTCTGTATAGAACTGCAGCTGGCATATAACCATACAAAGAAATATCTCCTGCTGTCACTTATTGAACAAGCCCTCTGCAGCCAGCCTAGAAATTAGACAGGTAGACAAGTGTAGTTGACAGATTTGTCTTCCTGCTTAATTTTTAGGGATTGTTTATCAGGAATAGTTTTCTTCATGTTTTAAAACATGTTCAGCTCATCTTCTATATTTAAGAAAATTGTTTTAGTGGAGACACATACATGGTGGTCGTAGCAGCATAGGTGTTTTTAAACAACAATGCATTTTTTATGAGTTGGATGAATGAGAAGGTAAAAAATTGTGGCGATAGATTTATTTCAAGCAGAGGAGGAGCATTTGGATAGGTGTATATGTTCCTTACCTCCTGTAGATGCTGTGCATTACATTGTTAGAGGTGAAAAATGTATGCTTTGGTGGAAAAATAGTTTAGAATCTTTCAGGCCAGTCGAACCTTTAGACATTGCCAATTGATGTTGTCATCTTTAATCATGGGATCAAAGCCAAGCTTGGTCCATAACTTTAATCCCAGCACTCAGAAGGCAGCCTAGTCTAGATACAGAGTGCTAAGATAGCACATTTTAACCCCCTTCGAGACAGGTTCTCACTGTGTAGCCCTGAATGCCCTGGAACTCTCTCTAGACCAGGCTGTCCTTGAACTCACAGAGATCTGTCTGCCTCTGCCTCCCTAGTGCTGGGATTAAAGATGTGCACCTCCAGAACAGTTTAAGATAGCACATCTTAATCTTAGACATTTTCTTATCCACTACTTCAAGGACAGAATCTTACATTCTTATCTAAGGCTCCAAGTTGCTCACTGTCTAAAGACTTGCAAACCAAAGCATGCTCAGGTTTGTTTAATGCCTATGTGACACTGCTAATTCACCATTAGAGCATGTGCTTTGAGTGTTTTTGAATGATGATGTTAAAATTGAACTGGGACCACGAATGAAGTTTAGACATCTTTTTTGTTATAATGTATTTATTGTTGAGAACTGACACTTTTTCATCTGAGCAGCTTTCCATTTGCATAAAATAACTCTTCAAGTATAACTGATTTGGCATAGGGATGGGTGTCGTGTGTACTTTCATCCCTATATATCCTGAATTTTTAAATATTGAAATACAAAGCCATAAAGAATAATAAACCTGTAATTAATCAAAAGCAACAAACAAGCTGCTTAATTATTAGAGGTCAGATACATGGTCCAACTTTATGTACTTTCCACACCTGTCTCATCTACATGAACAACCAACAGACAGCTTGTCATCCTAGAGATTCTCACTTTCCTTTTTGAAATTATACCATACTTTTAAAAATTCTTTTTTTTTTTTTTTTTTTTTTGAGACAAGATCTCTCTACATAGTGTTGGCTGTCCTGGAACTATCTGTGTACGACAGACTGACCTCAGACTCACAGAGATCCACCTGCCTCTGCCTCCCAAGTGCCGGGATTAAAGGCGTGGGTCACCACTCCTAGCTTGGTGCCATTGTTTTTAGCTGTTTGAAAATTAGGTTTTGAGACAGTGATCCAAAGTGTTCTTTGCTGTGGGATGTTTCTGTATGGCAAATGTGTTGCTAATTAGTCAATAAATAAAACACTGATTGGCCATTGGCTAGGCAGGAAGTGTAGGCGGGACAAGGAGGAGAATAAAGCTGGGAAGTGGAAGGCTGAGTCAGAAAGACACTGCCAGCCTCCACGATGACAAACAGCATGTGAAGATGCCGGTAAGCCACGAGCCATGTGGCAAGGTATAGATTAATAGAAATGGATTAATTTAAGCTGTAAGAACAGTTAGCAAGAAGCCTGCCACGGCCATACAGTTTGTAAGCAATATAAGTCTCTGTGTTTACTTGGTTGGGTCTGAGGCTGTGGGACTGGCAGGTGAGAGAAATTTGCCCTGACCGTGGGCCAGGCAAGAAAACTCTAGCTACAGTTCTTGCCTAATGCTGCCCAATCTTGAACAGTAAAATCTGGTTTCTCTGGGCAATTCAGTTCTTTCTGTAAATCATTATTTAGAAGGTCTTTTTTAAGCGAATGATGACAGGATTAAGGGGTAAATAAGCTACAAAGAACTGTTTGTAGTGTACTCTTTGACTTGTAAAGAATATTTAGTAGCTTCTCTTTGTTTGGGGATCCTTTCTCTTAAACTAATATAGAAAGAAAGTATTTGGCCTAATACATAGATCTGATCTATTCTTGAGTCCAACAACTTTTTGATATGAGAATATGCCTCAGGAGCCTGTTTTACTAAACTATAGTGTTTGCTTACAAGCTTGTTCAAAGTTCAGAGCTGACCAATTGATTTCCAGTGGGAAGTATTTTTTCCTTTAATATTATCCAAATTATGGTTAAGGTTATAGAATACTGTAGTTATCTCTCTATCCTGTCCCGTCCTCCCCTCCCCCCACACACACACTTCCCATCATGCCCATGTCCCCTTCTTGTTTTCAATTTGTCCCTAGAATTAATCTAAGGTCCGGAAATCCTTTCAATTGTATGCATATCTGTGCTTGTATGAGCTCTTACACACACATTATGTGGGGTCAGAGGGTTTTTCTCATATTTCTTTCAAAAGGACCTGTGACCTCGGGTCCCTTAGGAGCTCCTGTCCTGTGGGGTTCAGGTCTCTGCCACCTCTAGGTTTGCTGATCCACTTACTTTCTTGGATGGGGAGGGGGCACAGGCATGGCCATAAGTATATGTTGGGGGCAGGTGGGAGTTAAATCTCCTTCTAATGAAAAAAAAATCAGTTTCTCTGTGGAGGTGGGGCTGCAAAAGAATCCAACCAGATTTCACGACCAGGACACTTTCCAGAAAATGTCATTAACTTCAGCCCTACATTCAGCTGTGAGCATTAGTTGTCACTTATTTAACACCCATCTTGTGGATCATAATGGCTGAAGAGATCCAACAAACTACTGACTGGATATGATTGGACGTGTAGGAGAGCTACCAGAGTGTGCAGCGAAGACAATAATGGGATTTCAGGGGGGAAGTGGTAAACTTAAGAAGTTTCTGTTGACCTTGAAATCAGAGCTTTAATCATTGTTAAGCTGAAGGAAAATTGCAGGAGGTTGAGTAAATGGAAGAGGAAGCAGAACTCTGCAACAAATACTCAAAAGTGAAGTGGGGACTGGAGCAATGTTTCACTCTTCCAGCCTTGCCACTCAAGTGTAAGGACTGAGTTCAGATCCCCAGCACCCATGGAAAAAGCTATGGTGTGCACCTGTAATTTCAGCTCTGGAATGAGGAGACAGGAGGGTCCTTGAAGTTTATTGGCTGAATCACTGAGCTCCAGGCCATAGCTTCCCCTAACAATTCAGGTAAATTAGCTGAAAATGAAACTCAGTAGTTATTGACTTGAAGCAGCTTGGTACACATTAGCGTGTGCTATATGTTAGATGTTGCTAGTATAGCTAGTGAAGATGCATTGACCCAAAATTTAGACTTAAAAAGCTGTGATTTCACCTTTAAATTTTGCATTTTAGGAAAAAAAAGAAAAAAAGAATAAGTTGAACGAGCAATTGATGAAGATGTCTGCTGTTGACCTCTAACCTCCATTCACATGCTTACACATATCCATGTACACATACACCATACACACTCACATAATGTGAAGTGAGGTGAGCCAGGCCTGGTGGCACAGACCTGAAGTCCCAGCCACTCAGGAGGCTGAGGCAGGAGAATCTGGTTTCAAGGCCTATGTGAGCTAGAGTGAGCAAGGGAAGGCTGGGCAACTTAGGGTGCTCCATCTCAAAATAAAGAGTAAAAAGAGGGCTGGAGCTAGAGCTTGGTGATAATGTTTGCTCCACATGCCCAAGGCCTTAGGTTCAACCCCAGTTATCACCAAAAAGGGATAAAAAAGGGCGGGGAGAGATATTTCTATGGTCTAAAGAACAAATGAGGGAGGAAAGATTTTCAAGAATGGGAGGACTGGGGGAGGAGAGAGGAAGATGTTAAGGGAGAATTGATGTTATTCTTGTGAAGGGCAGCTGGTAAAGTGCTTGAATTAAGGCCTTTTGGCTGGCTTAAGCATGCAGAATATACCCTGAGATCACTCAGAAGTTGGAAAGGTGCATGAAGGTGGACTTGGAACTGGGGAGAAGTTAGTGTTTTGAGCAGCAGGTGGAGAAGAGAGCAGAGGGAGTGACATGGACCAACATGCCCTGGGTGTGGCCTTAGCATCCACATGGTAGTTACATGTCCTTGGGCTGACTGTGCCTCTTGAGTTTGTAATGAAACAAGAGTCTTAGTACCTGCTGTATGAAAGTGTTGTAAGGATTAGAGAGCACGTTTGTAACATGCCCTCTCTACCTGTCACATCCATCATGTATAGCTCTCAGAATTACTTTTCCCTCTGTGTAAAACTCTCCTGCTGTTTTTGGTCTTTGCTACTTTCTGAAGAGGACAATCTCTGCTTTTCTAGTCTAAATTAGCTATCTCCCCCACTCCCATTTGTCATAGCACATTTATTACACTGTTTCTGTGATTTTGTGCTAGTGTGCTTTTGTGGCTTTGTCTCTTCCACTAGACATTCAGTGTCCAACATTCTTGAATGGAAAAATGCCTGGAAGCCGGGCGGTGGTGGCGCACGCCTTTAATCCCAGCACTCAGGAGGCAGAGGCAGGCAGATCTCTGAGTTTGAGGCCAGCCTGGTCTACAGAGAGAGATCCAGGACAGCCACCAAAACTACACAGAGAAACCCTGTCTTGAAAAAAAAAACAAAACAAAAAAAAGCCGAAAGAATGCATGGAACATAATAGCCAAAAAGTGTTTATTTTCTCACAGATTTTACAGGTCAGGAATTAAAAAGTAGCATTGTTGCATTGTTATGAGGTTCTGATTCAGTATCTCATGAGGTTGCAGTAAAAATACCAGCTATGGCCGGGCGGTGGTGGCGCACGCCTTTAATCCCAGCACTCGGGAGGCAGAGCCAGGCGGATCTCTGTGAGTTCGAGGCCAGCCTGGGCTACCAAGTGAGTTCCAGGAAAGGCGCAAAGCTACACAGAGAAACCCTGTCTCAAAAAACCAAAAAAAAAAAAAAAAAAAAAAAAAATACCAGCTATGACTGAAGTAATTTTAAGGCCAACTAAGGCCAGAGGATCCACACTTCTACAGTGGCTTATTTAGAAGCCTGTGCATGGCATCAGCTTTTGGTGGAGACCTCGGTTCCTCTTCAGGCTGGAGGTGAACACCTTCAGAGCACAATTAGAGAGAGAGCAAGGCATGGCCACAGTGCCTTTTCTGTTTTTGGAAGGGAAGAAGCCACACAATCATTTCATTTTATCTTCTTGGTTACATAGATTAGCCCTGAATATTGCAGGAGGAAACTGTACCATGTGAGTGCCAGAAGATGAATGTCATTGAAAGACACTGTGAAGAGTCTCTATGCAGGTGCTGTTCGGAGTCACTTGGAGAGATGACGTGAATGAGTAAAACAGTAGTGTTGATGGAGGGTCCAGCTAATGTAGGGACGTGCAGTCAGGATTGCTGATTGTGTGGTTTCCTTCCCCTAGTGGCAAAGGAACAGATGTTGGATTATTAGGGATTAACAAGACATGGCAAGGGAAATAATGACATCAAGGTCTGTAAGACTGTAACTTAGTTCAGCACCCAGCATTTAGCTTGCATGGTGAGTTCTTTGAGTCTCATGGAAATATAATGTCTTCTTGACAGTGGTTCCATTAGCCCGGAGGATATTTTAATAGGTAATTCACTGTGCCTTGCCGGGTAGTTTTGGCACAGTTTTTTGCATTAGTCTTCACAATAAGCCTGGAGTTAATCACTGCTGCTTAGATAGAAACTCTAGCTTCACCCCAAGGATCACAGCTCACAGATAGTGAGTCAGGGATCTGAACTTAGGCCTTGACACACAGGGGCTCGTGACTTGCATTATGCCACATTCACCTGTTGTGCTGTGTAATTGAACGTGGACATAGTCATCTGACAATAGTTAAGAGAAACTGGGTTCAGAGTTATGCACACAATGTGATTCTACCTCTGTCACAGGAAGAAA
This sequence comes from Peromyscus eremicus, assembly GCF_949786415.1. Lineage (NCBI taxonomy): Eukaryota > Metazoa > Chordata > Mammalia > Rodentia > Cricetidae > Peromyscus > Peromyscus eremicus. The sequence goes on from NC_081421.1 coordinate 73,523,378, forward strand.
AGGAGAACTGCACCAAAGTTGAGAATTTTTTTCCTGATCATTTAACTTTTTGTTGATTTTCAAATGTTCTAGAAGCAGATGTTGTAGTCAGAAATAGAAGTTAAAGAAGCAATTTCATCCCGAAAGTTGACATGCGAGTTTGCAATCTAGAAACTGTTTATCTGTTTATGTGTTCTATGATCTCTCTCTCTCTCTCTCTCTCTCTCTCTCTCTCTCTCTCTCTCTCTCTCTCTCTCATGACTAAGAACTTTGAGCATGAGTCAGCATGATTTGCAATCAAGAATTTCTGCAGACAGTCCTTACATTGAGTGAGTGGCATTTGTCCTCTGTTCAGTTTGCTTGGAGCAAGTGCTCAGGTACTTATAAACATGTAGCAAAGTTCCGTTTGCCTCCAGATTCAAAGGCCAATTGTGAACTAAGTACAACATCTAGAAAATTCAATTTTAAAGAAGTATTTAGTATAAATATTGAATGCTAATACAAATTATCCTGGTATAATCTACAATATCTTTTTTTTAACTGCCATGTGAATGACCACACTTCTACCTAACTATGTGTATAGAAGAATTGGCATATTCTGGTAGATCCGTGCTTCTACTTATATCCATCCCTCTTACCAAGAAATTAGTTTTGGAAGAGCATGTGTGTTCTCTCGGAGTGTGACAATAAATGTTGGTATCATGTCAAAAAGCTTTTTAAAAACTAGTTCCCAGATGGACTTTCTTCCTTCTTCATCTGTCTGCTCACTTCTTGAACCCACTCAGTCTTGGTCCTTTGGTAGCACATTGCTCTGGCTGTCCTACTGAAGCACTCTATGAACAGCCTCTTCTACTGGCCTTCCACTACCACCTGTGCTGGGCCTCCTTCCTTTCTTACCAGCCTTCTCTCTCCCGGCCGTCTTTCTTAGTCTACACTTTGCTGTAGGACTCAGTCCTAGGAGCTCTTTCTCCCTGTTTGCAGTTGCTCTGCATCAATCTTCCCTAGTTCCTGTAGCTTTCAACACTGCACATGCTGAGACTTCAAGGTCTGTTAGCTGAACCTCTGCTCTGAGCTCTAGCTTCAAGCATCCAGTTGTCAGTTTGACAATAAACACATGGCTAGGGAATGAGCATTTTGAACCAGCACATTCAAAAAGCCATATGGGAGGGGGAAATTCCTTGCTTTTCCTTCACCCTACAGCTTCCTCCAATCTTGCTTTTCTATTAATAGCATTACTATCTGACTTAGTTGCTCAAGCAAGTAATCTAGCTGTTGTCTCACTTGTGTGCTTCCTCACCCTCTATTCCTGTGAAAGTCCTTTAGTTCTCCATGTCAATTATATGTCAAAGCTGACATTTCTCATGGCCACTATCTCCTAGATTCCCGACTGTATTTTCTACTAGATTCCTGCCTTTATTTTCTCTTGCCCCCTTGCTTTCCCTAGGTAGAGTCCTTTCAAGCACTGTATTTAGTTGTGATGGTCAAGACCCTCTAGTGGCTTCCCTCATCTTTAGAGTAGGAGCTATGGATTTTAGCATGGTTTACAACTGTGTCTTCTGGCCTTGCTCTGCACCAACCTCATCCTCTAATTCATTACCTATTAGATTCTCCAGCCAGAATGACTTCCTGGCTCCTCCTGAACTGCTGCTCACTCCTTCTTGCCCTTTGCTCTTTGCCCTGGCTCTTTCCCTCCTGTCTCGCTTTCTCAATTTAACTTGCTCCTCATGTGTCACCTTCCTCTGTAACACACAGTCTAGTTACACTGTTAACACCTTTCTTCTCTGGGGACACATGGGCGCCCTAAGGTAGAAATGCGCTGTTACCAGTGTTCCCAGGACCTAGAACAGTACCTAACATACACCCAATGCTTACAAAGGTAGAGTGGATGAATGAGTCTGCAGTTTACTGAAACAGCTGTAGAGCTCAGTGGTAAGTTGAGCATCCCTTTCTCTGGTGGAATTTTCCATGACCTAGGTCCAGCTCTAGACGATGTATGCCTTCCTATAACCTTCCTCTTCCAACTTTTGTACAACTTGCTGTCTACCATGTGCAGTCCTGTATACCATATCTTGTGTTGTGTTAGATTCTGTTTATTTTACCTCTACATGTTAGTTAAGTATAAATGTGCATGTCTGTGTGTGATCTGTGCATATTAATGCAGGGGCCAGAAGAGGGCATCATATACCCTAGAGCTGGAATTATAGGTGGTTGTGAGCTTCCTAATTTGAGAGCTGAGAATCAAACTCAGATCATCTTCAAAAGTAGTATATGCTGAGCCATCTTTTTAGCTCCCACATGTTGCTTCTTAACCCAAGCCTCATCTGTCTTCTTTGGTCCTTAGTTGAAACTTTTATTAGCTCTTACTACTTAACTGTAGTGACTTCCTTGTCTCATTCAGTTTTACTAACATATCAGCATTATTATCAGATGGAATTCTTTAATTTATACATATTATTTATCTATTTATGTCTTATAGCATATCATAGAGCATTTTATTTACTTATTTTGCAATAGTGGATGCTAGAGAGTGTTGAATGAGTAGTCCTTTCTGAAAATAGAACTGGTGTGATTTTGTGATAATTTTGATCATAAAGGCTACAGTTATTGAAAGGAATTTATACTTATATAACCCCTGCCTTGTTCCCATTTTTTTAGGAGTTTTTTTTGTTGTCCTTGTTTGTTTTTTTTTTTAAATTTATCTTTATTTCATGTGCATTGATGTTTTGCCATGGATGTCAGGTCCCTTGGAACTGGAATTACAGACAGTTGTGAGCTGTCATGTGGGTGTTGGGAATTGAACCCAGGTCCTCTGGAAGAGCGTCCCTCTCTTAATCACTGAGCCATCTCTCCAGCCCTGTTGTCCTTGTTTTAATCAACCATTACAGTGACTGTGGACACATAGTGTACTCTTGACTTATTCCATTCCACAGCAGAGTTTGCTGTGTTGGTTTAGTAGAACTAAAGTAATATTTGTGAGTAATATTAGTGCTTTTGTCTTAAAGTGTCTCCATCTTCTCTTTAAAGCTAAAGTCTCCAGGAATTGTTGAATTGCTGAGGAGTTTGAGACACAAGCTGAAGTTCCCATTCCATGGATCCCTTGGGTGCACCTTCCCAGTTTGTGGATGTGGACACCCTGCTAAGCTGGGGTGACTCGTATAAAGATGAATTAAGCTCCTCTGACAGCACAGCTGAGACGTTCCATGAAGACACCATCAGATCGCCTTTTCTTTATAACCGGGACATTAATGGAAAAGTGGTTCTTTGGTAACTTTCTCATTATATCTTACTGTGTATGAATCCTCATTATTTTCCTCTAGAGTTCTTTTTTATTCATGTCCTAGCATAATTGAAATACTGCCTTTACACATACAGCCTTATTGTAGACAGAAAGTTTCTCCGGTCCTGCCTGGCCTGGCCCTCGTAGTCCCATGGCCCGCTTATAAAATAATCACTCAGAAGCTTATATTATTTACAACTGCTTGGCCATTAGCTCAGGCTTATCATTGACTAGCTCTTACACTTAAATTAACTCATAATTTTTATCTTGTTTAGCCATGTGGCTTGGTACCTTTTCTCAGTTCTGCTTTGTCATCTTGCTTCCTCTGTGTCTGGCTGGTGACTCCTGACCCAGCCTTCCTCTTTCCAGAATTCTACTTGTCTGCTTATCCCACCTATACTTCCTGCCTGGCTACTGGCCAATCAGCGTTTTATGTATCAACCAATCAGAGCAACACACATTCACAGCATACAGAACGACATCACTCATCACCTTATTGGGGCATAATTATCATACAGTAAACTGTACAGATTTACCATGAAGCTCTCCCCACAGTAAGACAGTGATGTTCCCATCGTCTTCAGAATTAATCATGTTGGTTTGCCTGTTTTGTACATTTCATGTACATGAAATTTCTACAGTAAAATATGTGAGACTCTTGGACTTAGTATAATGTTTTCACTGTAGTACAAAGTACTACTTTTTTCTTTTCATGGCTCAATAGTACTCCACGTATGCACACTAAGAGCACACTTCTCAGCTCACTAGTTGATGAACAGCTAGGTTGTTTATATTGTTTTAGCTATTATGACTGATGCGATTTCTAAACTTTTTAAACCAACTACTTTCAGCTGTATAAGCATTCTGTCATAATGAAGGAAATATGGCAAGGGGCAAATGTATGACATGGCTTTGTGAATTCTGGGGTTGGAACACTTACGCTAAAGCTCTAAGATGCCAGATTCATTTGAGTCAGGCATTTTCTCCTGTTTCTACTCTTCTGCTATGACTTGACTTGTGAATTAGCAAAGCCAATATTTCAAAGATAGAAGGTTTTGGAGAAGTTAGAAGCTAGGCCAGTTATCTCCCTCCTCTTCCCCTTAATTGTTTTCTGTCTGTTGGTCCCTCAGGAAAGGAGACGTGGCGTTACTGAACTGTACAGCCATTGTGAATACCAGCAATGAAAGCCTCACAGATAAGAATCCTGTGTCAGAAAGCATCTTCATGCTTGCGGGGCCAGATTTGAAAGAGGACCTACAGAAACTTAAAGGTGACTGGACGCTCTAGGCATGTTATTGCTTAGGGAGTACTTTGGTGTCTTCTACCATGAAGAAGTGTGTTGGGTGTTTTTGGAGAAAACTGTGCATATAAAGCTGATTTTCTGTTGTTGAAACCAGTAGCCTTTGCAATCCCCGCGGTGCATGAAAAGCCAGGCCCTAGGGTTTCACTAGCAGTGCAACTCATCAGTCATGTGCTGCATTTCAAAGTGACAGATGTACTCACTAGTTTTATATCAACTTGATACATGCTAGAGTTATCTAAAAGGAGGGAACCTCAATTAAGAAAATGCCTTCATAAAATTGAGCTGTGGTCAAGCCTGTGTGGCATTTTGTTAATTAGTGATTGATGTGAGAGCACCCACTTCATTGTGGGTGGGGTTACCCCTAAGCTTATGCTCCTGGTTTCTTTAAGAAAGCAGGCTGAGCAAGCCATGAGGAGCAAGCCAGTAAGCAGAAGCCATAAAGTACTGAGGAGGATTGAAAATGCCTTTAATCAAACTATATAACAAGATGCCATAAAAAATATGGAAATTAGAAAGGATCTTTAAGAAAATACTGAAAAGTTCTTTGGTAAAAGTAACAGAGAAGCTAGTCTGGCAAAACCCCTTATGGGGGTATGCATGCACATGCATACTCATACATCTTAGAGTGAGACTTAAAATTTCAGAAAGTGGGGACTGGAGACATAGCTCAGCGGTTAAGAGCATCCCTAGCTGTAAGTTTTCTCAGGTCCTGAGTTCCAGAAGTTTCTTGGTCCCACCTGGCCCTGCAGTCCCGCAGCTGTTTATAAAATAATCACTTAGAGGCTCAATATTATTTGCAAACTGTATGGTCTATGGCAGGCCTCTTGCTAGCTAGCTCTTATATCTTAAATTAACCCATTTCTATTCATCTATAGTTTGCCACGTGTTCCATGGCTTTACCCGTCTGCTGGCATGTTGCTCCTTGGGCGGCAGGCTGCCTCTCTCCAGACTCTGCCTTTCTCTTTCCTGTCTCTCTCCTTGGATTTCCTGCCTGCTTCTAAGCTGCCTTGTCGTAGGCCAAAGCAGCTTATTTATTAACCAATGGGAATAACATATATTCACAGCGTACAGAAAGATATCCCCCAGCAAGCACCGGCTGCCCTTCCAGAGGTCCAGAGTTCAATTCCCAGCAACCACATGGTGGTTCCCAACCATCTCTAGTGGGATCTGATGCCCTCTTCTAACATAAAGTCATACAGGCAGATAGAGCACTCACATACATAAAATAAGTAAATAAATCTTTTTAAAAAATACAGAGTGGAAAAGCTAACATGATTTTACACAAAATGTATCCCTCTTAAATTTAATATTTACCTATAAAAAAGTAAAACTCAGGATTTAACAGACTATTTGGCAGTTGTTAATGCTTGGTTAGGGTTCGTTTTGTAACTCTGTCCTGTCCTGGGTGTGTACTGGAGATTGTGACGTCACTGCTCAGTCTGTGTCTTCTCATCTCTCAAGCTGGCGTGATCATGGTGATTCTACCTCAGTTCTGGGCACATAGCAAAAATTCAGTAAATATTTTGATGAAAAAAACTAGTATCACACAAATCAGCTGTTGTGTTGCTGGAATTCCTGATATATAAAATTGTGTTGCAATTTAGCTAGAAAATTTTTTCTAGGAAATTGAGCTTTCTAAAGATGGGTCATGTAGGATTTATGTAGCCATTTAGCCAATTCCAAATCAATATGACTTTCACATTTTGAATGTGGCTATTTTTATAAAACAAAAGTTGTGTGAGTTGTCATTTGTATTCCATTATAAAGAACTAGAACACCTGGATTCACCAGGCTGCTTGTTCTATCTAGCTCAGAGCACATAGCCAGAGCCAGAGAAGCTGCTTGAAGACTGAGCATGCTCAATGAGGAGATGCTGGGATCACATGGCGTGGGGGTCTTGGGGACAGAAAAGGGGACTTTGGAGGTGAAGAGTCTGTTTGCAGTCTGGAAGTGGTAGACAACAGCAGGTTTGCTAGGTGGATCTTCCGATCAGACGCTCCTCAGGTGTTATCAGCCCCTCGCCTTCCTCTCCGGAGTGCCTCCGTCCACCTGAGGCCTTCTTAGGTCATTGACCTGTCACTCCTTGTTAGCTTCTCACTTCCTCCTCCTCAGACAGCAGCACCTAAAGATCACTAGGGAGTGAGGAATGTGGTGCTCGGTTCTGAGGAATTTCTTGCTTTTCTTTTCTTCCGTATTTCTCTCTATTGGAAAAAAACTTACTGCATGCTGTAATTTCTTGTTTTGTCTTCCAATTTTTTTGTTCTCTTAATTTCTCTTTGGTTTACTCTCTAGATGATTTCCTCAACTGTAGTCTCAGCCCCTATTCAATTTTCCTGTTCTTACAGTTTTAGTATTCTGTAGCAAATGTGGGTAAGTTCTGTTTTCTGTCCTCCATGTAGTTTTTAAAACAACATTCTGGTCTTGACTCAGAGATGCTGCATCTTCTCATATGTCTCTGAGAGTCATGTTTCTAATGACTTTTGGTCATTTTGTAAGTTTCCACCCTGCCTTGTGTATAGGATGAGCATTAGTTTGTATTCTATACTTCTGTTTTAGTCAAGGACTTCCTCACTTTCTAGTGATCATTAAGTGTTAGTGTTAGTGCTGTTTGGGGAGGAATTGAAAAGCTAACGAGACATGTGTGCATACGTATCTTACTCATTTGCCTGTTTGTTTAAGGTGGTGTCTTGTGTAACCCATGCTGGCTTAGAACTTACTATATATATAGTTCAAAACTTGGACCTGAAACTTGGACCCCCCTGTCTCATCCTCCCGAGTGCTGGGATTACAGGTGTGGTTCACCATGCTTAGCCAATTAATGCATTCAAGCTACGAACAAAGTACAGATGATGCATGGCTTGTAATCAACAAATATTTAATTCTCCCAGTCCTGAAATCTGGAAGTCTGGAATCAGGTTGACAGCAGGTCAGGATCTTTAGAGGTTTTTGGATCTCTTCACATGAGAGGAAGCAATCTCAGCATTGTGTTGGAAAGATAATAATCCTCCTCATGAGGATTCCAGCATGATCTCATCTTATTCCTCTCACCGGAAGGTGTCTTTGGAAAAAGACACCAGCTCTGATGCCATCGTATGTACAGTGAAGTTTCAGCATAGAAAATGATGGGGGCACGCAAGCATTTACTCTGTAACAGCAAGGTTATCAATTGGTAGGTCTTGGGTAGAACAGATATCCTGTAGTTTTCTTGGGGGTATTGCTTTAATTGTCAGACTCAACTCCTCCTTTGTCTTGGGCCTTGGATATCCATGTTAGACAACTGATGATGGCAGGCAGCTAGACGTTTTCCTGACAGCTTTAACGCTTTAAATGAATCCCATCTTTTCAGTTGTGCCTGGGGTTCTGGATTCAGAAACTCTTATTCAGCATCTCCAGGAGTATTCTCCTGTTCTGTTGCATCAGTGGTAAAGATGTTCTTGCTGTTCTGGCTTGGGAAAGAGTTGTTGTGGTTTTGATTATATACACCTGCAACCCCAGACTTCTCTTCATAGGTCCATATCACAGCATAGTCTAAGAAGTAATTGGAGTCTTTCTAGTGTTCTAGATATAACAATAACAACAGCCATGCATCATGGGTGCACTTTTCATAATTTAGCTCATTTAATCTTTTTTTTTTTTTTTTTGGTTTTTCGAGACAGGGTTTCTCTGTGTAGCTTTGGAGCCTGTCCTGGAACTCTCACTCTGTAGCCCAGGCTGGCCTCGAACTCACAGAGATCCACCTGGCTCTGCCTACCAAGTCCTGGGATTAAAGGCGTGCGCCACCACCACCTGGCTTCATTTAATCTTATAAGGCGTGTATCTCCCTTAAGTAGGAAATCAAAGCACAGTGAGGCCATGAACATGCCCAGAGTTCACGCATGAACACTTTGGACTCAGGATTTAAATGAAGCAGTCTGCTTTAAATCTGACACCGCCCTTCAGTGCAGTCAGCTTTATACTGCGTACCCGTTTTTCAGGCTGTTAGGTTTCTCTCCTTCTCTAAGCTTGTTACCCGTGGTCCACCGACTTTCCCCTTCAAACCTGGATGATGCTTCTCTGCTTTGCATCTTCCCCACTTCCTTTGTGCTTACAGCTGCTGCCCTGCCTCCCTGCCCTGAGAACAGAGGGAACAGACTTGGATGCTTGTATTCAGTCCTCTTTTTAGATGACATTCCTCATAGTTCTTAATCCATTTTCTGCTTTGCAGAGTTGTGTTTTCCTAATATTTACAAGTTTGTATGTGTCCCCGTTGTTCCCAGGTTGCCGAACAGGTGAAGCAAAATTGACGAAAGGCTTTAACCTGGCTGCTCGGTTCATCATTCATACAGTGGGACCCAAGTATAAAAGCCGCTATCGCACTGCTGCGGAGAGTTCCCTGTACAGCTGTTACAGAAACGTGCTTCAGCTGGCAAAGTACGGCCTGTCCCCACACCGTTAAAGATGAAAGCTCACTGTGGAAATCAGACTTTGAGGGCTCAGATATTAGCTCTCAATGAGTGTGGTTAAGGCCGGGCGGTGGTGGCGCACGCCTTTAATCCCAGCACTCGGGAGGCAGAGGCAGGCGGATCTCTGTGAGTTTGAGGCCAGCCTGGTCTACAGAGTGAGTTCCAGGAAAGGCGCAAAGCTACACAGAGAAACCTGTCTTGAAAAAAAAAAAAATATGGTTAAATTGTATATTAATATGATTATCAAATAATGCAGTTGACTTAACTTGTAAATTTATGGGTGGGTGAGAGAGATGCTGACTTGTATTTTGAGTTTGCTTATAGATTCTGTATGTGGATAATTGTTTTCTATCTGGTTACAGAGAACAGTCCATGTCTTCTGTTGGCTTCTGTGTCATCAATTCTGCAAAGCGCGGCTACCCTCTAGAGGACGCAACACACATTGCTCTTCGTAAGTAACACTGGAGTGCCACACCTAGATCAAGTTCTTAAAGTTTTTGACTATTAGATAAAGTTATAACCAAAGAAGATCCATTGATTTGATCATCATGGCATTCTGAGAGGCTTTGCATTGATAGATAGTAGAGTTCTTAATTGAATTTCTTAGGTTGGTATGATTTATACCTGTGCATAAAAGCTTACAAGACTTGCTCATTAAGTTTGAAAATGATACCAGACTAGAAAGTATGACTAATGCAAAGGGCACTTGAATCAAAATAAGAATAATCTTAACAATTTGTAAAAATGCAGCAAAGACAAATTTATAATATATTTGCTTACCATTTTTCTATTTAGACAGCACCTTTCACAAGGACTTCTTTTTTTAAGTTTATTTATTTTTATCTTATGTGCATTGGTGTTTTACCATGGGTGTCTGGAACTGGAATTACATACAGTTGTGCGCTGCCATGTGGGTGCTGGGAACTGAACCTGAGTCCTCTGGAAGAGCAGCCAGTGCTCTTAACCACTGAGCCATCTCTCCAGCCCCCAGGACTTCTTTAGTATAAAACTGTGTGTTTAGGTTTAAAAATCACTGAGTCCAAACTGACCCACAGTGTTGTATGTGGTATAAAAGTACAGTGTTGGTCTCAGGGTGTAGGTCTGTGGTAGAGTATGTGCTTAGGATGTATGGGTCTCTGGGTTCAGTTTCCAGAAATAAAATCTAGTAGTCAGCTTAAGAATCCATGACCTCAGTGTACTCCATACATTTTAGGTCACAGCTCACAAGACATTGACAAACAATGATGACAAGTTGTTTGAAACATCAGTGGTATGCTTTTTTGCAGATATGATGCCCATCTTCAAATACCTGAAGGGCTCTCACAGTAACTTTATGCTGCAGTACATCTTTTAAGCAATGGTTCTTTGCAGTTGCAGGGGTTGGAGTATCATCATAATCTACTTTGTGCATCCATTGAAAGAGTGCTATAGTCCCTTATCTAAAACAGTGTTCAGAAATACAGACTTTAAAAGCTTTTCTAAGATCTTTACAGGTGCTTGGAAAGGTGATAAAGGTGATAGGTAAGCATTCTAACTGCAGACATTCCAAGGGAGGAGCTTTGGTTTCTTTGAGATAGAACTGTATTTTAGTGAGGTTCTCATCACTAGGAACAGTGATACAGCGCCTGCACACCCTCCTTAAATACTACTATGTGAATTCTCTGTGTGCATTGTTCTGGGTAAATGGTCCAAAGTGTTGCTTCACTGCATAGTAATACTTCAGTCCACCGCAGTTTTAAAGAGTAATTCACAATAAGAGATAACTATCGATAATGGGAAGATGAGTCTTTGAAACAACTTCTAGGAATGTAATTGGCAGAAAGGAAGCATATGCATCTCAAAAGTGACCAAGTCAAATGGTATAAGGGCTGTTTCACCTAGACCTTAAATGTAGTAAAATTATAAAGCATCTTATTCAGAACAAGCAAATACGGAGACAATAGTGTACTTTCTGGAATTTGAAAATAATAAATGGCTTGCACACATTTATAGTGATGCATGCTAAAAATTAATCTGTTAACATAATACGTCTTCCAAATCAAGAGCTTTCTTGCTTATTAAACTGTTAGCAAAACTTTTAAATGCAAAAACCCAATATCGTCTTAGTCAGTAGTCATGACCTTTTATAGTATCTTTTTTCCCTAGTTCACATACAGTTAAATCCTTTGTGAAACCATAAACATCAACATTGAAGTAAAATTATTAGGTTGTTTATTCAACAAGTTACTACTCTGTTGTGCTCTGTCCTATACAAGAGGATCCAGCAGTAAGAAAAGAAGCCCATGATGTTTGTACTTACCTTCCATGCTTCCGTATTGGAGGTATTAATAGCCTGGATGTCACTTTCACTGGTTAAGAGTCTTCATAAATGTAAAGCATGTGACATCCTGTTTGGCTGCCAAGAAGAGTGCACAGATGGGACTAGAAGGAACAGTGTAGGCTGACATGCTGAAATCCTTGAGTCATGAGGTCAGTCTTGTTCTTTTTCCTGGCAGAATTCTCTTTCTAAATGAGCACCATTGAGAGAATTTGATTTGATTGCCACTTGGCATTTTATCTTCCATAGGAAACATAAAGTACTAAAGTACTATGTAAAGGGACAGTTCCATATGAATGTCAAAATTTTATGAGATGTAAATAGTATAAAGAAACTTCCTTTTAGGAAGCTGCTTTAAGGAAAAGGAATGAAAGCAGACCAGAAGGAGAAGTGAAACATATTTGCACCTAGCTGCAGCCGAGTTGCAGATCTTTATTCTGCTCTCAACCAGTGAGTCTACCGTACTAGATTAGTGGACTGCGTTACTTTCCAAAGCAGGCCATGAATTATTAATGCAGTTATTAGTTCCTTTTGAGTGAGTGCATATCATTCACCATGTTCTGCTAGACTTAGTTAACGTAATATTAATATAAAATATACTTGGCCTTAAATAGATCCACAATCTAGCTGTAAGAAGTTTACAGATAGAAAGACGATGTTCAAAAGGTCACAGAGGCTTTCCAACTTAGCATGGGACTCTATATCTCATTAAATCTATTGTAAACTTACAAACTTGAGTGGGTCGGTGGGTGCAGGAGATTCTATACAGAGGAATTCAGGGAAGGGTAGAGTTCTACACAAAGATGACATATGACCAGGACATTGAAAAACAGAGATTCAGAAGAGAATGGATGAATAATATATTCTGTCAGAACTAACCTACCTCTAGATAGGACATCATAGAACTATTAAGTGACAGTAGAAGATATGTGGGAGGAGCAATTGGAAATAGGACTTATGAGGTGGTTAGTTGTGACAGTGTGGCAAGTCATGTAGGAACTTTGAACATTAACTTATAAGGGGTTCAGCTCTGTTTCCTAAAGAAAGTATAGTAAAAAGATTACCCAGGCAGCAGAAGTTGCAGCCTTGGAAATGAAAGAAAGACCACTTCAGAGCTTATTGCCAAAATGTGCATGAGCATTAAGAGCTTGAAAGCAGCTGAGAGAGAAGGATGGATATTGGAAATGTTAACAGTAGAATTAATAGATCATATATGGAAACTGCTTGACAATGTGGACTGAAGGGGAAGAAAAGGGAATGCTAAAGGAAATTCAGGGGCCAGTGAGATAGCTCAGCACGGAAAGATGCTTGCTGCCAAGCCTGATGACCTGAGCTCAGCCCTGGAAGCCACATGGTAGAAGGACAGAACTAACTCCTGCGAGTTGTCCTCTGAGCTGTGCACACACACTGTGATGAACACACACAGTAAATAGATACATTTGTTTTTAAAGTTATAAAGCTGAAAAGAGATGGCTCAGAGGTTAATAACACTTGCTGCTTTTGCAGAAGGACCTGGGTTCAGTTCCCAGCACCCATATGGCAGCTCACAACCATCTGTGTCCCCACACCCACTTCTTGTCTTTTTGGGTACCAGGCACACAGGTAGTAGATATATATCCATGCAGGCAAATGCTGAAATGCATAAATTAAGTAAAATAAAATTTTTTAAAAGAAAGGATTCTGGTTTGAGTGGCTGCTTGGCTGTTGGTCTGTAACTGAGGTAAGGAATATGAGGAAGAAGAGGGAGTTAGACTCACTGAATTTGAAGTATCTGTGGCTATCTAGGTAAACATGCTCAATAAGCAGTAAGTAATTCAGTTCTGTAGTTCAGAAAGATTGTACAATTTGGGAGCCATCAGCATTTGAAGTTAAATTTAACAAACTAGTTATAGAGAATATGTGTACCAAGAAAACAAAAATGTGGGCATTTTTAGAAGGCAGTGGCATAGGCATAAAGGACCAAAGCCAGGGAGATTTAAGGTTGGGTCAGTGGGTCTTGATAGAGGAAAATCAGGAGGGAACAGAGATTAAGAAAAAGATAACTTGCTGGGTAGTGGTGACCCACACCTTTAACTCCAGCACTCTGGAGGCAGAGCCAGGCGGATTTCTGTGAGTTTGAGGCCAGCCTGGTCTACAGAGTGAATTCCAGGAAAGGCACCAAAACTACACAGAGAAACCCTGTCTCAAAAAACCAAAAGAAAAAGATAGCTCAGCTTTGGTTTTGTGAGCGGGAAATGGGCTGAGTGGCACATTTAAGGCTGTAACTGAATGAATAGAAAGTCTTTCCATTTGCACTAGATCATTCTGGCCAAAGGGAGGCCCCAGGGAAATAAAGAACATGCAGGACAGGGAGAGTGGTCTGACTCAGCATCTTCTGCAGCCAGCCATTGTCACAGACACCAGAACTAGGACAGCAAGTGCAATAAAGCTCCTGCTGAGGCACCTCAGGGCCAGTGGCGGCTGAGAAGAGAGGGGACATGCCATAAAGGGACTGAAAAATGTCTGCTACAGCCTCTCTGAAGAAAAGTGCATCGAGCTGTGAGAGGGGGTGTGGCAGGCTTTTCTGACTGGGATAATTGAGCCGTGGCTGATGAAGTGAAGGGGGGCCCATTACAGACTAACCTCAGAGCCGGGTTTAAACACTGAATGTCTTTCCATTTTCTTCCGTAGGCACTGTGAGGAGGTTCCTGGAGATCCATGGGGAAACCATTGAAAAAGTAGTATTTGCTGTCTCTGAACTCGAAGAGGTATCTTGCTAACTATTTTGCTTAGTTTGAGTCTTAATTCTGCTTGCGCTGCCTTCATCTAGTCATGTGTTCACTGAATCTGAAGTACACAGTCTAATGGTTTAAATCAGTCTGTGGCAGTGGGACTTCTGCTCATTCACGGAAAGAGAATTATGATGGAAACTAAACAAGTCTAGAAGGAACCCACACTGTTTGACAATGTCAACCAGGCTGTACTGGCCGCCACTTTCTCCTGCCTCTACCTCAAGTTCTGGAATACAGGCGTGTACCAGCAATCTAAGAAGCAGAGTTTGAGCCACAGTTTTACTGCTTAGCTGTTGTCTTCATAAGTGAAATGGCACAGGTGGGTGGTGCCTTGTAACCACAGCGCTACGTTCCCAGGTTTTAGCGACATAGCTGCTCTGCTGCTGAAGTGAGTGTCACCATCTGCTTAACTGGAAGCAGTTAGTAGTCAAGCCGGTGGCACAAGGTCGTTAGGTTTATGTTTTCTTGTATGGGGGTTTCATTAAATTCAGTCCATTTAGAAAAGTCAAAGCTTCGTTTTTATCTCACTGGGCTTCCATAGCTTTAGAGCATCTGACTTTTCTATTTGTGTCCTTTAGCAGTCACCGAGCTTCTCAGTGCTCTGCTAAAATAGGGAAGGAAGTGAAGGAGCAGGAGTAGGATTGGTTGGTTTGCATACACAAGACGTATTCCCAAGTAAATTAATCCTGATTTTAGGAGTCAGAGAGCCCTGGGAAGGGCAGTGTTCCCTAGCTAGTAAGCTTTTTAAGAATGGAAAACAAGAAATACCGAAAATTTAAAGAAAAAAGCATGGGTAGTACTCACTTCTTAAAAAGTGATATACAAATGACCAGTATAAAGAAATTTCACAACACTGACCATTATAGAAATGCAAGCCAAAACTATAATGAGATACCAAAAATTAGTTACAGTATAATAGAGCAGATTCTTAAGTATGTGCAAAAATATTTAAAATGTGAAGATAAGTATTTATAGCAGCATTGTTGATCATAGCCAAAGAGTGGAGACCAGTCAACAGCTGACTTGATGAGCAAATGTAGAGTATATATAGAATAGTACTCGTCTTTTGGGGGATGATTATGGATACATGTTAAAAGGTGAACCTTGAAAACATGCTAACTGAAATAAACTAGACATTAAAGGCTACAAATTGTATTCTGTTTTATTGAAATGTTCAAAGTAGGCACATCTATTGAGACAGAACAATTGGTAGCTCAGGGTTTGGAAAAAGAATTGTAGGGAAAGATTGCTGATGGATTGGTTTAGGGTGATGTCAGTGTTCTGGAATTAGATGGTGGTGATTGTACAACTTTGAGAATATCCTAACAATCACTGAATTCAGTATTTTCAACAGGTTAGCTTTATGATATATGAATTCTTCAAAAATCTTAGTGTGTGTGTCAGTGTAGGTGTAGGTATGCCTATCCTCAGTATGCCATGACATATGTGGAAGTCAGAGGACAGCTTGTGGAATTGGTTCTCTCCTCCCACCTCCTGTGGTTTTTATAGATTGAGCTCAGGTGGCCAGGCCTGCACAGGAAGCACGTTGACACGTTTGTTTGTTTATGTTTTGTTGTTTTTGAGACAGGGTCTCTATGTAGCCCTGGTTGGCCTGGAACTCACTGTATAGACTAAGCCAGCCTCAGACTCAAAAAAGGTTCTCCTGTCTCTGCCTCTCAAGTGTGAGGATTAAAGGCATGTGCCATCACACCAGGCCTATCTGGTTTGTTTTGTTTGTTTTTTTTGTTTTTGTTTTTGTTTTTTTTTAGGTACAAATCTAAAGTCTCCAGGCTTCTATTTAGGAAATGTTATAGTTCTATGTAGAATACTGATTTCTTGAATGATTTGATTGACCAGTACTCAATTCCATAACATTTTTGTTATCATTCTTTTAGTCCTTTTTAAAGATTTATTCATTTTATTTTATATCTATGTGTATGGAGGTGTTCTTATGCTAGTTTATGTGCATTCAAGGGTAGATATCCATGGAGACTAGAAGGTGTTGGATCTCCTGGAACTGGAGTTAGAGATGGTTGTGAGCTGCCCAGTGTGGGTGCTGAGAATGGGACCTGGGTCCTCTGGAAGAGCTGCAATGCCCGTAACCTGTAACCATCTCTTGAACCCCTGAAGTTCAGAATAGTTGCTAAGTAATGCTGAGCAATGATACAGTAATTCCTGGGATGCAGAAGAGGCAGGGTGCTTCAACAAACCTGAGTACTACCAGCGCACAGCATCTTCATTTGCTGTGGTGCTATAGAAGAGCACAGGGACTGCGCATATCATATCTATCTATCATAAGATAGAACCTTATTCATTTTTGTGTCTTAGCACATTGAAGTTACTGATTAATTTTCAGGTTAGCATACAAAGTGATGGGTTCCATCATCTTCATAACATATGTTGCTATGTTTCGTTTTCATTCATTCCCCACCTCCATTGCCTTCCCTCATTTTAAAAACAGGCTTCTTTGTGTGTTGTGTTTTGGAGGAGGCTGGGGGAATGTGTGTGTGGAAATCAGCATGACTTTCAGGCTCTCCTTCTTTACCATATAGGTCACAAGACTCAAACTCAGGTCGTCAGACTTGGTGGCCTTTATCTATGAAGCCATCTGACAGCTCCTTATTTCCTTCTCCAAAGTGAAATTTATCTTTTTTTAAATTTCTAAGAATGAATGAAAACTATCAATCCTTCAGATATAGTTAGAAATGGTTTTTGTTTGAGGGTGGGTGTTTTTTGTTTTGTTTTGTTTTGTTTTTAAAGAAAACTGAAAAACTAAACTTAGGTCAAAGAGAGACTGGTATACTAAGCTTGGGCAAATAGCAGTGTGCTGCTGAAAGTCTAGTCAAAAGGTAGGAGTGTCAGACTTCCCCATTCCAGATTTGGTGACCCCGACCAGGGCGGGCATTGCTTTTGACTTGACCAGTGGATCATTTCTTCGTGTTTAGTGTAAGGGCTGAGTGAGGCTCTCAGACAGCACTCTGAGCATAGGGAGTGTGAGGCCTGTATTCTTCCGTGTGTCTTCACAGCGCAGGGACCACAGGAACCACTGCTCAGGCTACTTTCGTGTGTCACTGTTTTTCACAGAATGCCTTACTTTTCTGACACAGGCTACTTACCAAAAGCTGCTACCTCTGTACTTCCCAAGGTCGTTAAAGGAGGAGAGCCATTCGTTGCCATACCTACCTGCAGACATCGGAAATGCAGAAGGGGAGCCTGTGGTGCCTGAGCGGCAAATTAGAATAAGTGAGAAGCCTGGTGCTTCGGAGGGTGAGTGCTGGAGTTCTAACTTCCTGTCTTCTTAAATTAGTATGCAAATTAGAGGTTTCCTTACGACATTTTTGTACAGATACGGTATTTACCTTGTTATAGTCTTTCCTCATTCCTCTGTCTTACTGTTCTCCTGCTGGTCCCTTCTCTCAAAGTGCTCACTCCCACACACACTTCCATGTTACATCTTTATAAATCTAGATTCCACGTATGAGGGAAAGCCATGTGATATGTGTCTTTTGGCTCCTGGCTTATTTTCCTTAGCCTAGCGATCTCCAGTTTCATCCATTTTTCTGCAGGTCACCATTTCCTCGTTGTTTATTGCTGAATAAAACTCTGGTGTGCGTGTGCGTGCGTGTGTGCGTGCATGTGTGTGTGTGTGTGTGTGTGTGTGTGTGTGAGAGAGAGAGAGAGAGAGAGAGAGAGAGAGAGAGAGAGAGAGAGAGAGAGAGATACTTTATCCATCCATCTCTTATGACTATCTAGGCTGATCCCATATCTTGACTGTTGTGAATGGTGCAGTAATAAACATGGATAAGCAGATGTCTCTGGTATGCTTACCAGTTCTTTGGGGTTTATCTCCAGGAACGCTATGGTTGAGTCATGTGGTAATTCTATTTTTAGCTCTTTGAGGAAATTTCATAGTAATTTTCATAGTGGCTTTATAAAACTATATTCCTACCAACAATGTATAATGGTTCAACTTTGGTTTTTCTTAATTTTCCTCTTCAGGAAGCTAGAGTACTGTAAAACACCAGCCAGCAAAGATGAAGGGCTTGTGTTTGAGGATTTGCAGGTGGTCATAACAACATGCTCAGCTGAATGGCTCATAAGGAACTGTTGAAACAGTAATTGAGTATATTATCACCTTAAATTTTCAAGTTTTGATCACTTTTAGCAATGTCCTCTAAAGGCCACAGTTAACATTAAATAGTTACAATAAGAATACTATAGCATGTTATTTCTTTAGGTTTTATACTGAAAGTTATAGGCAGAGAGTATGTTAGGATGGGAGCCCTTCTGAATCTATCCTATAAAAAGCTTCTGTCAACCTTCACCTATATAAGATCATAAACCCCTTGGATGGAAACACACCTCACACACTTTGCACCTGATCAGGAAATCGGCTTAGATTAGTTACTTTTATTTCATTATTTTAGGACTTGGGATTTCGCAGTGTCGTTTCAGAATCATGATCTTAACCGCGGGTTTGAGATTCTTCTGCTTTGTTTCGTTGCCTCACAGGCATTCCTCCTGCAGCACTTGGCAGTTTTGCTGTCTGCTTCCGTAGCTCTCTGCTGATGGTACTTTCCTTGCAGACAACCAAGAAGAAGATGAGGATGACGGCTTGGGAGTGGATCTGTCTTTCATTGGTTCTCATGCTTTTGCTCGAATGGAAGGAGATATTGACAAGCAAAGAAAACTGATCCTCCAGGGACAGTTGTCCGAAGCTGCCCTGCAGAAGCAGCATCAAAGAAAGTAAGGCAGACTGTTCAGACAGTTAGTGTGAAGTCAGGGGTCTGCTAGATGCTTTCCTGGACACACAAAGTTCCTCTTGTTTAATGTTCATGATGACCGAGGAAGAGAGTCCTGTCCCCATTCTTTAGTTGCAGAGTGGAAAGTTGAGTCTGTTAGTGTGGGGAATCCAGTGGTGACATGCATGGCTGGTTTCAGAGCTTTTACCCAGTGTGGGCTCGAATTGCCGTGCCTCCATGTGAGGTTATATTCTAAACAGGGAAATTAGAAGAAAAGAAATGCACTTACAAGGTTTCTGCTGTGCATTTTTCACTGAAGCAGTTAAAATTTTTCTTCAGCTGACGAGTTTTATGTCTCCCCAACTTACCCTAAGGACCTTCACATTCTGTTTTCTCCAAGTGTTTCTAATACTAAAGCAATTCTGAATGAATCCTTTTAAAATCATAGATGGAGTTTTGTACTTGGTGTTTTTCCAAAGATCAATAGTAAAGCTAGCTGCTTTCCAAAAATTTTAAAGAAAAAAATTAAATTGTAGGCAGCTCTCCATTCCCTCTTAGAGTTGGTAAGGGATAACATCTCATAGACTGAGCATCAGATAATTGCAGTGGGTGTAGGCAAGCTCAATAAAATACATCACTGTGGCTTTCTTCAGTACTGAGCTAACCGGTCTGCCTTAGTTTTGAGCTTTGGCCCCTACCATTCATTTTAATTGGAATCTTCTCTTCCCTCAATCCAGTCCGTTTTCCAGGGGTCAGCTGTAAAGCAAATGCCTCTCAAACCTTACCTGTTAGGTCGAAAATACCTGCCTCTCCTATTTTGCTTTTTCACAGCCTACCACAGCATGTCATACTGTTTATGTGGTACTTCTATGGTGTCGGTCTCCAGTCACGGAATGGAAGTTGGACTAGATGATCTCAAGTCCCGTACAAACATAATTTTTATATATTATTTCTATGGTGTCGGTCTCCAGTCATAGGATGGAAGTTGGACTAGATGATCTCAAGTCCCGTACAAACATAATTTTTATATATTATTTCTTTGAGAGTCTCATACATCTGTATGATGTATTTTATCATTTTCACTTCTTGTTACCCTCTCGCACACCTTCCCAGTCTCACTCAAATCCTTCTCAGTGAGGCCCTCTTCCACTTTCGTGGCTTGTTTTGGAGCCCGCTGAGTTTAGTTAGGGCTGCCCCCATGAGCCTGGGAGGGAGGGTATGTACTGGAGCCTGCACAACTCACCCATGGACACCACTAAAAAAGATGGCTCCCTGTCCCCCAGCCAGAATTAACATTTTCTGTCTCCTCAGTCCCAGGTCTTCACTTTCCTGCAACCTGCAAATAACAGAAGCAAATTTACCACTAGAGGGAACCAGTGAACAAGTTTTCAAAGGATGGACCAAATGATGGCTCCGTAGTTTCTAAACTTGGTCACATGTGGTGTCTTCTGGCAAACATTTCTCTTTAAATACAGTGACTGGGCTCCCTTGCCACACCGTTGTGATCTGTCTATGTGTGTCATGGCTTGTGAGTTGTCTATGGTTCTCAAATCCCCCTTGCACTCTTAAAAAGGGTTGAGGATCCCAGAGGGCTTGTGCCCACGTGGGTTATATCTATCAATACTTACCATATCAGACATTATTAATTCACTTATAAGTGAACAATCATATTTTTTCAAAAGTTAACTAATTTTGTCGTTTGTATTCAGATCTTGCAAAATATTCAATTGATTTAAATGAAGATGACTAGGATCTAATAGCATCCTTCAGACTGTTGTAGTAAGTTGTTTTATATGAAGGATCTATGAGATCACTCAAATCAGAATTGGAAGCAAAGGAGACTCTTCAAGACTTTCAAGGAATCAGATATGTTTCTGTGCACATCATAGAATTTGATAAATAATGGTTACCTAGCATTTAGTTGTAATATAGGATCTCAAACCTTACCCATTGTGATTTTTTTTTTTATTTATTTATGTCTGTGTGCATGTGGGCTAGCATGTATGTTTGTGTTGCCCGCCCACCACAGCATGCAGAGGTCAGAGGATGACTTGCAGGAATTCTCCACTTTTGCCATATGGGTTCCTGGGGATCCTTAACCTGGGATGTTGCAGGAGACTAAATGCAGGCTAGAGTATGGGGTCTTTCAGGTAGTGAAGAGAATTGTGAAATTAAGAGGATAGTTCGTCTTCCTAAGCACAGATTTTTTACATTAAAGGGTATATTCAGATAGTCACTTTTAAATCAGATAAGTAAATGCTTTTAGAGTTCTGTTATTTTCGATATGGTGATATAAACATGAAAGGGTCCTGAGACCAAACAGTTTAGAACTGATGACTGTTGGGTTTATTATATGGCAGAGCTGGAAGCCAGTGTTCTGTCTGCTTGAGATTGCAGAGCTGCATTTAAAAAGATGGACTTCTGCTTTTCCTGAAGCAGGATCTTACTTCACACACTGCTCAGTCACCCTTATGTTGATTAGTAGTCTTTTTGGAAACTTCCAGCTCTCCTTCCCTGACTCCTCACTGTCCATTCACCACACATCAGTGTCTGTGTACCCGTTCTTTACAAAATCTGAAAAAATAGACACGGCCCAAGTTCTTCATTAATGCATCTAAGTGTTTTGTCTATTTTGAGTGGTTTGGATGTATCTAAGGTGGAGTTTGTTAGGAAACAAACTAGCTAGCAACTTTTCAGTTACAGCTTATGAAAGTCTTTATTACAGTGGGAAAAAGACATTGGGAGGAAAAGATTATTTCACTGGAATATTTTGTTTCCTTTCCTTAATAGTTCTTGATATGCTTAACATTCAGTTGCCTATGATGCTAACATCACTTCTCACACAAAGGCATCATTTCATTAATGATTAAATATTAAGCCCTTACTGACATAGTCATGTGCTGGTGTACATGTAGTAATGCAGAGACAAGCAAGACAGATACATCCTCTGCCCTGCACACAAGAAAGTGTTCAACTTCATTTATAGTGAACCTGGTGAAGCAGGACGCAAAAGGACGAGTGTAGGACACAGCATTTAATTCCAGTTTGACTTGTCTCTCAAACAATCGGCTTTATCTAAATAGGTTACTTACTGAACTTTTTAAAAGTTAATTTATTTATTTTTATTGAAAATAGATTCTCCTCTCATACAATACATCCCGGCCACAGTTTCCCCTCCCTCCACTCCTCTCAATTCCCTCCCACCTCTTTTCTCCCCCAGATCCACTTCCTCTGTTTCCTCTTCAGAAAGGATCAGGCCTCCAAAAGACAACAGCCAAACAGGACAAAACAAGATACAGTAAGACAAGGCAAAAGCCCTCATATCGAGGCTGGACAAGGCAACCCAATAGGAGGAAAAGAGCAGGCAAAAAGAGTCAGAGATATATATGCCCATTCCCACCGTTAGGAGTCCCCCAAACACCAAGCTAACAGCCATAGCATATACATGGAGGATCTGGTGCCAGACCCATGAAGGTCCTGTGCTTTCAAGAGTGATTTTGTTTAAATTTTCTTCATCACTCAGCCTTTGGCTGTGTAGGTGTATGGGAATTGATTAACTGTAAGAAATTAATTGATTAACTGTAAGAAAAGGCTTATGTTAGCCCTGTGGGGACAATATGTAACCTCAGTCAGTTGCAACCCACTGGATAACAATTCAGTATTTCTGCCTTTAGGACCAGCCTAATGACTCAGTGGACTGGCTCTTCTGCCATCACAACTTGCTTTCCTTGATGGTTTGTACTTGACGGTTATGCTTTGCCTGGCACATAATAGAATTTATTCATCAAAATCAGCTGTAGGAACTATTTTTACTTCTATTTTCCTTTTTTAGCTTTGACTTTGGGATTGGAATAGAGAATTGTTTGTCTTTATTGTAGTACGCAGAAGACAGAGGGAAGGTTTCAGTGGGAATATCTATGAGAATATAAACACTGCTTTGAGTAGTGGAAGGGAAAGCACTCCTAGTGAGCAAGGAGGCATGAGTGATAGCTTCTGCTCTGGAGGAGGCGTACCTAGAAAAGGAAGAAACCTGACGGCCCAGTCTGCAGTTACTGCACTGATGTACCTGTGGTCTGCACAAACAAACCAGAAAAGCACCAAGATCATAGCTGTGACTCAATCTTTTATACATCACAAATGTAAACTATAAACTCTACA
Organism: Peromyscus eremicus; assembly: GCF_949786415.1. Taxonomy (NCBI): domain Eukaryota; kingdom Metazoa; phylum Chordata; class Mammalia; order Rodentia; family Cricetidae; genus Peromyscus; species Peromyscus eremicus. The sequence continues at coordinate 73,546,367 of NC_081421.1, forward strand.
AAAACACACATATGTAGATTGTGCCTGTCAATCTATTCCTGGAGTGATCTCAAATTATTAATCACTGACCAAACTTAACAAGATGGACATTTATGCTGTTCTAGAGTTTTCACCATGGACTCAAAATAATTTTAGGTAGATTTAAGAACTTTAAAGAAAATTAAAACTCAAAGAAGTGATAGATATCTTCCATACCTGAAAATACTTTTTTAAAATGTATGTCTGTTTCTGTGTCTATGTGTATGTGCACTTACGTGCAGGTCCCTGCACAGGTCAGAAGATGGCATCGGAACCCCTGGAGTTATAGGCAGTTGTGAGTGGTCTGGTGAATTAGCTATTAAGATTAACTTGAACTGGGTGTGGTGGCACATACATTTCATCCCAACACCCAGGAGGCAGAAACAGGCAGATCTCTACATTTGAGATAGACTAGGGTAGCCTAGTCTACATAATGAATTCTAGTCAGTGAAGGCTACATAATAGAGTGAGCCCATCTCAAAAAAAGAAAAAAAAACTGAAATATTAACTTGATCATTAACATCATTTGTAACCTCCTTTTCACCAAAGCTAAATTAGTCCATATGGCCTAGTAAGTAGGGTATTAATTCCAGCTTCATTAACCAATCATAAAATGTCTGACTTGCCAGATAAAACTTCCTGCCTCCCTTGTGGTCCTGTATAATATGTGCAGTACTTTATGTCTTTCTGTTGTGATATGACTCCGTGAGGGCAGTCATCCTGTTGTCTGTTCACTGTAATATTCCCAAGCACTCATGGTATCTTTGCTAACTAGTGGTTATCCGATGTGGAGATCTAACACTGAGACTTTTCCTGTTACGTTTTTTAGTAATGTAGAAAATAACAGTATTCTTTAATTATGTTATTTTGAATTCTTGACGTCTCAGCCACTTACCTGTATATTCTTCACTTACCATAAGAAGTGTTTTCAGTCATTGGTATATGTAGCTAGAGTTTTCCTGCCTGGCCCACAGTCAGGACAAATCTCTCTCACCTGCCAGTCCCACAGCTGCTCAAACCCGACCAAGTAAACACAGAGACTTATATTGGTTGCAAACTGTATGGCCATGGCAGGCTTCTTGCTAACTGTTCCTACAGCTCAAATTAATCCATCTCTATAAATCTATACCTTGCCACGTGGCTCATGGCTTACCGGCATCTTCACACACTGTTTGTCATCATGGCGGCTGGCAGTGTCTCTCTGACTCAGCCTTCCACTTCCCAGCTTTATTCTCCTCTTTGTCCCGCCTACACTTCCTGCCTAGCCAATGGCCAATCAGTGTTTTATTTATTGACTAATTAGCAACACATTTGCCATACAGAACATCCCACAGCACGTATATACACATTTTCTCACTAATACACATTTATCAATAACAAGATTCTGCATGGTGCAATGGCCTCTAACTCTTTGTTGTAATAAAGCATCAGTTCGTTATGGTCAGCAAAAGATATTAAAATGGGTTCCATTTGCAAAAGTAACTTGCCAGCATTTGCTGTAATGATTGTATCCTTTATTTGTCTAGTTATAACCGCTGGTTATGCCAAGCAAGATCTGAGGACCTGTCTGATATTGCTTCTCTGAAAGCCTTATACCAAACAGGTGAGCTTAATGACTGCTTAGTCTTGCTAATTAAGGATCTGACTCATTGTGCTATGAGAGACTGGGTTTTGCTCTGTGAACACAGTGTTTTGTGCTGATGTCAATAGATTTTGCACAACATAAGGATCGTAGACATACTAACCTCTAGTGTTTTCTTAGGGTCTCACATTGCCTGTTTCACTTTTTCCTGGGATGTCTTTTCTGTTAGAATTCTTCTGCTTCTAAAGAGTCCTGTGCCTTTGTCAAAACAAAATTCACAGCTCATAGCCCTCTCCAGTCCCCACTTCCTCCACTGGATTTTGTTTCAGGCATTACCTATTAATTTTCAACTGAGAGCTTCTAGTATTTCCTGGGTCACTAATATTATTAAATGTTGTGATGAGCTTAAATAAAATGCTTATTTATAAAAAAAAATACCATAGGTTATGCTAATTTAAAATCTTTAAACAATCTTAAAGTCAGAACTGTGGTCAAAATTTCATAATGCTTTAAAAACAAAAAAGAAAAAGTATTTCCCTAACAATAAAAGAAATCTAATGATATAAATTGAGAAGTTTGTGCATCTCATTTCTTACCTTTTGAATGAATAGAATTTTTTTATCCAGTCAAATACATAATATATGGCAGGACAAACACTGGTCTTGTAATAAGGTTTCTGGGTCCTGATTGCACCTCCTCTCTTAGGTGTGGATAACTGTGGCCGCACAGTGATGGTGGTAGTTGGAAGAAACATTCCTGTGACATTGATAGATATGGACAAGGTAAGTCATAAACGGCTTCTACAAATCAGTGGATGTGTAAAGTAAGAAGAGATCATTTGGTAATAAGGGTCTCCAGCATAGATAAGATGAATTGTGGATCTGTGATGGAATAGCATCCCCTGGGAATCGGTATGCATCATTTCAGGTAAGGTAGGAGTTGCTTGTCCTCTGTAGGAGAAACATGCCAGATGGCTCTCATATTACTCCAGCTATTTTATTTGGATATAATATAACTGGCAAGCTTTTGGTTAGAAGCATCCTACATTGTAAGTATACAGTCAGACTTGAGCTTCTTTGAAAAAAAAAAAAAAAGGGAAAAATTAACACTTGAGTATCTACTTAAAAAGAGTAAATCAAGCCGGGCGGTGGTGGCGCACGCCTTTAATCCCAGCACTCGGGAGGCAGAGCCAGGCAGATCTCTGTGAGTTCGAGGCCAGCCTGGGCTACCAAGTGAGTTCCAGGAAAGGCGCAAAGCTACACAGAGAAACCCTGTCTCAAAAATCAAAAAAAAAAAAAAAAAAAGTAAACCAGAGGTGTAGTTTGTGAAAAATAGCAAGGTAGTGTCATTCCATCATCCTTTTTTGTGGTGGCAAAGAACAGAAGTAGATGCTCCTAAAAGAAAAAAAAATAGTTGAAACTGTTAAATGAAAGGAAAAAAATTGTTCAACCCAACTAGTTATATAAAAAGGCAATTCAAAATATCATTTTTTTTCCATCCTGAGAATTAGTAAGAACTTGTAAATAACTATTGTCACCAAAAATGAATTGAAACTGTAAATGTTGTATTCATCAACCCAGTGATTCCATTCCTGAGACTTTATATAAGAAAATGCTCCCAAGGGGAGAAGTAGTTGTAAATCCTGCAACTGCTGAACGTGGAATACTCACTGGAGGGACAGTAGAGCCATGAGCTAACTAGAGCTCTTCAGTCAGCATTCCAGAAGACAGCACTCACTGACCTCAGTACATTGTTACAAAAGAAAAAGGTCATGAAGTGGGGAGCAGGACATGTTGGGGTGCCTAGAGTCGGGGGAGAGTAGCTATGATACACTGTTAACGTGAATGAAATTACCAAAGACTAGATAAAAGATATTCTATTAGAATGTTCACACATACACACACACACACACACACACACACACACACACACACACACACACACACGTGCGTGTGCTTCCCCAAAACATCAATTCCATTAGAAAATAACTACAAAAAAATAAGTTATAATTGACCCATTTGTGTTAACCATAGTAAACATAACGTACTTTAAAAGGAGAAAGTACATATAATTTGAAGGTAAAACGTAGCTATTTAGACTGATCAGAACTTCTAAGCTGTCAGACTTTAGGTCAGTAGTATTTGGGTGAATATGTGAAAGCAGTGAGACCCGTGTCTTACAGGGGCCTCTAAAGCAAAATGTTGTAACTTAAATGTCCAATAGCTGATGATGGCATACCCACAAATGGAATATTCTGTGACTCTTAAACACTATGGTTCTAAGAGGCTGGAGATAGCTCAGAGTACAGTGCTCACGGAGCGTCCATGGGGACCTGGGTTCAGTCTCCAGCATGGGGGATGGCAGAGGGCGAGACTGAAGCGAGTACAGTGGAGAGGAGAGATGGATCAGTAGGGAAACTAATAAGTAAAAGGCAGAAGGAAGTGTTTCCAAATGGATTTCTTTGGGGCTGCAGAGATGGCTCAGCCGTAAGAGTGAGTGTGACTTTCATAGGACTCAATTTGCAGCACCCACATTGGGTGGCCCACAGTTGCCTATAACTCCAGCTTCAGAGAGTCTGATATCACTGTGCACTCCTACACACATGGTGTACACTCACAGATACACATACACACATGCAATTAAAAATGAATATATTTTAAATTGATTTTCTTACTTCGAGGAGAGTTTGTCCCCCACAGCTTTCTCTTTTTGGCTCGTCCTGTAAGTGAGAGTAGAATAACTTACAGATAGAGAATTTGAAGGCAGGAGGAGTGTTCTAATTTGCCCAAGTGCGAGAGTAAAAATGGATCGCAAGGACAAAGAGGTAGTCTGAGGAGAGGAAGAGGAGGACTATTAGAGATAAGTCTATTCATAAAGAGGGAAAGACTCACCTGCTAAAAATTACGTCGTGAGTTTCTGTTTGCAGCCATTTGTGTTCTTAATAGTCAGTGTGCCATTCCCTCTTACCGTCAGTAGTATGGCTTCTAAGAATATAAACCCCACATTTGATCTTGGTGTATAGTTGCATAGCACTCCTGATTTCATGATATGTCATTTCGTATTAAAAACTGAGACTTATTGTGAGGTTCAGACCAGGTAACAGTCACACAACTGTGTTCTTAATGTCTTCCTGCCTGCTGTGCCTGCAGTTCAGTCCTAATCCACATTAATGCCAAGGACTCTGCTGAGGAGGAACTGGAAAACAGCCTGCTTGGTAATCCTTTTGGTTGGTGTAGTTTAGCTTCCTCTTTGCAGTTGTTTACAGCCAAACCACTAGGTCACGTCAGCCCTACTTGGGTTATATTTCTCATTTTGTTTTTAGTGTCTCTCTTAAATTTCTTAAAATAGAATGCATCCCTAACCAAACAGGTTCATACTAGATTTTCCTCTTGAATTCCAGAAATGTTGCCCAGTGCGTTGCCATCCACAAAGCCCTCCACTTTCCTCATTCAGATAAGCATTAGAAGTGCTAAGCTTCCACAGAGCATGGAAGGAGTAGCTCCATGCATCATGTGCTCTGTGCCATGTCCTGAGTCTGTCTGATCGTCAGTGTAGAAAACTTGATGGGATGCAAACAGAATCTTGAAGACTTACGGATTTTATTAAAATTATAAGAAGTATTAAATCTTAGTTCTGAATGTTTTGACATCATTGACCTAGATAGGAGAAACCTGATAGTTCATCCAAGAGCTCTTCCTGGTATCTGAAGAGTTATTTCAGAGGCCAGAAATTGATTATCCTCTTCCTTCACTTAGCATATCACAGAGAAGGACTGTGCCACAGCCTTTGAAAGCATCACTAAATACTGGGATGACTCACTTTCTAAGAGAATTCATCCTCATTGACCTGATCTTCCCCTCTGCAATTACGGGTGTAGATTAGATTAATTTTAGGGGAGGGGTTTCCCCTTTCTAGGCCTCTCGGAAGTAAACTACTGTGAAAAAATGGTCTTTATTCTTCTCTTCTAGGCTCTCTTATATTTTATCCATGTGATGGATCACATCGCTGTGAAGGAATATGTATTGGTATATTTTCACACACTGACCAGTGAATACAATCACCTGGACTCCGACTTCCTGAAGAAACTCTACGATGTCGTTGATGTCAAGTTAGTTATTTTTGGAAATTGTGAAGGGGGTATTGCTTCTTTACTTTTAACACTAAGCAGTAGCAAACATTTGTAAAGATTTGTGAAAGGATATTTGATGTGACGAAGATTGTTATCGCATGTACATTAGGTATTTTAGTTATAGGAGGCCCTCCTTTTGCATTCAACTGAACTCATTTGTATTCTTCCCGCTTTTGAGCACCTTGGAAGGTGTCCTACCTAGTCTTTGTATCAAATAATGAAAGTATGGCCTTGGTTGCTATGGTGTTAATACATGCCAGAGTATACTCGTAAACATTATTTACCTTGATCCAGTAGCCTGTGAGTCTTTTGGGAGAGATACTGGTCGCAGGTTCAAGGAAATTTGTCCCTGTGATTATAAATAAAAACTGAAGCTGAACATAAACTTGCAGGTAAAGGTGGTCATTAGAACAAGAAGAGGCTGAGCAAAAGGGAAGAACACTGGTTTGGGAGATTCAGGCTCCCTAATGACTGAAAAAAGCAGGTGTTTATGGCGTCCTTGTGGGGATTTGGGGTTGGTTAGTCATGAAGACAGACTTTTTTTTTTTGACATTTCTTCCTTGTGGTTTAAGTGGGCTTTCCCCCCTGTAAGATAAGATCAGTGGCCAGTTTGTCTCTGGAGACGTTCTAACTCTACCCATACATTGGTACAAGGGAGGAGAGAAACTGGGTGGGACAGGCTTTATGGATCAAGGGCATAGGAGCCAATGTCTGGTGCTGAGTATCCTGTTATCTTTTTATTTTTTTTTTTTATTTTTTTTTGTTTTTGTTTTTGTTTTTTTTTTTTTTGTTTTTCGAGACAGGGTTTCTCTGTGTAGATTTGCGCCTTTCCTGGGACTCACTTGGTAGTCCAGGATGGCCTCGAACTCACAGAGATCCACCTGGCTCTGCCTCCCGAGTGCTGGGATTAAAGGCGTGCGCCACCACCGCCCGGCTCTGTTATCTTTTTATATTTTCTCCATCTGGAAGATGGAGAATAATAAAAGATGGCTTTCATTGCCCAAGATGTCACAATTTTATGTACAGAATTTAGATTTACTAGACTACTAACTTGGAACTAGAAAATTATTTTCATTAAACTATGTTTCCTTTGCTATAATAATGGAAATCCTAATGACCACCCCACTACAAGACTAAACATAATGCTTTAAGTTTTTTCTCAGTGATATAGTTACTAAATAATAATAATAATAATAATAATAATAATAATAATAATAAAGCATTCTACCCTCTTGGTACCTATTTTATTTGTAACATCACAATGTTTTTATTGGTTAGGTTGAAAAACCATTTTACAGTTAGGGAGCAAAGAAGATAAATTGCGATATATTTCCATTATCTTCCACCATCCATTAAATCTTATCTTAATTAGCAATATTAATGCTTTCATTATCTAACAGATACCTATTTAGTGTGCTTTGAAGTATTTTGTAGCAAAACTACACTTCACTGTATATCTACTTCTGCCACTAACTAGCCCTTCAACTGACATAACCCTCAGCTAAAATAGTGTCCTGCTGTTTCTCTGAAGTCCTTTACAATTAACCTCATATAATTCGATGATGATTATTAAGTTACTGGAAAACAAAATTTCAAGATGTACCTCAACATGCTTCATGGAGTAGCTGGCTGAGGCCCAGGTTGGGTTCTAGGCATTGCCTCTTGGTCGTCAGATCACTGAGTATTCAGGTCCTGGAACTCTCTCAGAGCCATTGAGAGGATTAAGTACAAAGCCTTCAGAGAATTTCTGGGTCATGCAGAAACTGTAACATGACTAACTTTTAATTCCTAATGCTTGCTTTAATTTTAGTAATTTCAGAGTGACTTATTTCATATATTTGGGCTCAGAGACTCTACCATGTATGAAAAGTAATGTACAATGATGTTTTTAAAGTATGAATTGACTTTGTCTTTCTTTGAGGTAGCTCTGTCACAGTGAGGGGCAGCATTTAGTACTTCCTTTAAAGTAGGCAGTTTAAAAATGAAATGTTCTCTTAAGTATTTCTGGCATTTTTTTACCCAAAATTCAATATATTAACTCCTGCTGCTTTTCTCTATGTGAATATGTTTATTTATATACTCAGGTAAAATGTTGATTGTCTATACTGATAAGTACTTCTAGGTGTGACTTACGGTGACTTTGTTTGTTTTGATTAGATACAAGAGGAATTTGAAGGCTGTTTATTTTGTTCATCCAACATTCCGCTCTAAGGTACAGTATTAGTGTTTTGACTAAACCCTGGGTTGAAGTGCACTACGTGCTCAGGATGCTGTAGCTGCTGACTTGTCTGCTGTGTTCATTGGCTGAGTTGCTGCGCTCCTGATGTTTGGTTGTGTCTGACTCTGGTACCCTTCTGAACAACCTTATCAACCATAGCTTCCCAGGCCCTGCCCTTTTGTGCTTGAGCTTTGCTCGTGCTGTTAGCCCAGAATCCATTCTCTCCCCTCTGCTTATGGCCGACCCCTGCTTGTCTTTCATATCTTGGTTCAATAATTACTTTCTGTCTGAAACCTTCCTAGTCTAATCCTGTAGCTAGTAAATATCCCACATTGTGTCACTTAAGATTTCATAGATTTGATCATTGTGATGATTCTATTCTAAGTACACATTTAATGTTCTGCTTTTTGGGTTTACCTGTAATGGGTTGAATGTAGCTATTTTGCTCACAATTACTTTTTTAGTGCCTACTCCTCACTTCATCAAGAAATCTAATCCCTTGGTCCTTATATGCTCTAAAAATGTCATACTTCTTGCTTACATCTTCCTGTGTCCAGTCAAGTACACATCTCATCACTTCAGCCACTCTAGTAACTGATAGCCTTTTACTCTTTCATCACACCTGCCCATAAAACTTAGACTAGAGAAAAGCTCTGTTTATTATGCAAAGCCTTGTGGAGAAGTCATAGAGCTGTGAGTTTTGGAGTCCTCCATGGACTCAAAGGCTTCACTGCTGTAGCTATTCACATTGATGAAGTGTCTCGGGGGCTCTTCATTCTCCACAAGCCCCATCATACTAGTTCCTCCTTCACATATTGCCTGCCTCATCCTTACTAAATGCATAAGGCATCCTTACTAATGCATCAGTAAGAAACTCTGTACCCTCCCCATCCCAACTCATCCCACCACCTGCTACCTGTTCTGTTGTAGCCTCCCTTTTTCAGTGTTATAAATGTGTTCCTTCTTAACTAAGGATAGTTTCTTTATCTGTGTTCCAGTTTCCATAGTAATAACCAATAGGGTTATTGTTTATTTTGAGCACTTGCTGTGTATCGTTTCTTCCTGCATTATCTTTGAGTGTGCTTATAAAGAGTGGCATTCCCATTTATAGGCAAGGGGATTGATGCTTGGTTTAAGTATTTTCCCAAGATTACCAACAATGAGTGGCAAAGGCCAGATTTGAATCTAAACTGTATTAGAGAATATTCCAAACCTCTTTAAAGAAATTAGCATCTTTCTCCCACTTAACTGGATCTAAAGCACCCACTCACTTCCTCCCACTTTTCCTTCCTTCCTTGCTCCCTTCCTTCCTCTGTCCTCACCTTCCCTTCTGTGCCTTAGTCATTCTTGTGTGTACCAAGCCTTCAAACACATGCAGTGCTTCATTCTTGTTTGGGGAAGTAGTCAGCCTAAAGTTTAGAAGCAGGATTTGGGGGCCTAGGTTCTAATCTCTGTTATACCAATCTCACTTACCATCTCAGCTAAGTGGTGTAGCCCTTCAAAGTTATCCTTTACGCATGGGAGTAATGACTACCTCACTGTGTACTCAGAAGGAGGAAGTGAGTTGGCACATCTAAGATCCTTAAAACAAGTCTTAACATAGACACTCACAAATGTTAACTAACATTGCCACCATCTTGGAGTCAGTTCAGGTGTGGGGTTGCTGCCTTGGCTGCAGCCAGATGCCATTGTACTGCCTTGCTGTGATTTAGGGGAATGAGTAGTGAGAGAGTAAGGTCCATATATAATAAAATCCTATATAAATTTTAGTAAATCAAAACTATATGTAGAATGTTTCTAAATAGGAGATAAAATTAACAAATTATCAAATCATCACCATTCTGACTTCCATATGTTCGTGTCATTTCCAAGCCATTCTGACCAACATGGTATTAAATTAATTGCTTGTTAAATTGCTTTTTCTTCCATGATGTTTACTGATAGAAAGAAAGCTAATAGAATGTAAGCCCCAGGAGATTATTTGAGCGCAATGTGTGAACTGTATCTTCTTGGCTTATGTTCTGTGACCTTTATTTTTGGCTTTGCATTTTTGAATAATTAGATGGAAAAATATCTAGCATTCACAAAAACATCTGAATTATTCTTTCCAAAAAATTGTTAATTTTCTTCAGTTTTTTATTGTAGATACTAAATAATGAAAGCATACCTTAATGTGTATTTTTTTTTAGCTTATGTTATAAACAATTGAAAATTTAAAGCTAAGGCATATAAAACTAAAATGGAAAAAAAGGCAAAATTGGTATTCTAGGGTCTTCTCAAACAGTACCTTTTAACTGAGTTTCCACTTCTGTCTGCTTTGAATAATTTTCTCCTGCCAACACGAATGGGATATAAAAAGAAGACAAGATGAGAGACACTGTCAGGTTTGGTTTCTCTTCGGCAGATGGGATGCTTAAGGTCTGCCCATGCTTCCTCGGTGCTGCCTGCCCCCTGTAGTCGGGAGTTTTCTCTGGTCCCACCTGGTCCCCTGCAGTCTGCAGCCACTTACAAAATAATCAACAGAGACTTAATATTATTTATAACTGCTTGACCATTAGCTCAGGCTTCTTACTAACTAGCTCTTACACTTAAATTAACGCGTAATTCTTATCTATATTTAGCCACATGGCTTGGTACCTTTTCTCAGTTCTGCCTTGTCATCTTACTTCTTCTGTGTCTGGCTGGTGACTCCTGACTCTGCCCTTCCTCTTCCCAGAATTCTCCTCATCGGATCACCCTGCCTATACTTCCTGCCTGGCTACTGGCCAATCAGTGTTTTATTAAACCAGTGTACAAGAGCATTATCCCACAGCATTTCTCCTTTTCTGTCAAATCAAAAAGGAAGGTTTTAACTTTAACATAGTAAAATTACATATAACAAAACAGTTATCAAGCAAGAATTGCAATTACAATATCCAGTCTATTTGTATTTGGCAAAATTAAAGAAAATATTCTATCATCTATCCTATATTTGTGAGTCTAAAGTTTCATATCTAATTTATCTTTATCATAACCAAGGAAAATTATAACTATCTAGTCTTAAACTACATCAAAGACCCCAAAAGGATATAATATTACCTAAGTAAACAGGAAATGCATTGTAAGCAATTTCCAAAAATCTAGAATGACAGACACAGCTGGCTACCTGGACAGTCATCCAAAGTTCCTCTGTATCATTGGGGCATCCATCTTCAGCCTATAGGCTTAGAGTCTCATAGTGGCTTCTCCCTGTGTCCTGCAGAATGTCTATCAGTCTCCTCTGTGAAGGAGGAACCTGAAAGACCATCTCACCTTGTTTTGACAAAATTTAGTGGTCATTTTTCCATGGGTCCATCTATGTATACCTAGAAAACTTAACTAACATGACTATAAGTTGGATTATCGTAGATGACTAATTATTAATCTGTATTTTTTAATTATACATTATAATTTTAAATGAGCTGTATAAACATAATACCTTAAACAAGAGTAGAAATATACATACAGTATAATAAAATTAACTTTAAATTTGTAATAAACTAAAATCTATAGCAATGTAAAACATTTTAAACAAGTTGCTCTTTAAAAGTAGATTCAATAATCTACATATCCTATCATCCTATCATATGTATATCATATCCCCTTTTTATCTTTTAGAAAGAGATTGCATTTATAATCAGCCCCCTTTAAATAAAAATAAACATTTATAAACAGTATTTTGGGAATATCTATATTGGTTTAACTTAGCAGCCTTTACAAATGTCTTTCTGCAGTTAAAAATCCCAAAGACAATATAATCCAGACTCTGTGTGATTTCTGTCTTTATGTGGCTTATATTTTATATTACTTTTACTGTTTCTGTAAAGACTTCACTTTTTAAAACTATCTATTTTTTATATAACTGCATATATTCCTTTTTCTCTCTCTTCCAAGCCTATGTACATTTTATATACATACTGTAAACAGTTTAGAGTTTTATTTCATCTGAATCTGTCTTATTGTGAATCTATGATCCTTCTCTGACCAGAATAGATTTTAAACTGTTAAACTGGTTGGCTAGGACTAAAGCTGCATCCCTGGCTGCTGACTCTGTCCCCCTTCAGCTTCCCAACATGGTGGTTGTACAATTACTTCCAGCCCTGGGAGCCATGCACACCACCAACTCTCGGAAGCAGTGGGTCTATGCCTCCATCAAAGCACCATGTAGCCGAGAAACTTTTTTTTTGTCTGTACTAGCAAAAGCTAAATGTATCACACAGTGCACTGCACAGCTTTAGCGACGCCACTGTGTACTGTAGCAGGAATCTGCCATGCTGCTTAGCTCATGGTGGCCAGCTCCGTCTCACAGGCAGCTGTTAGGAGACAAGTCTGCGCTGCTACTGGGATGAGAATGTGAGACTAGGAAGCCCAGTGTGGCTCCGTTTCTGTGCATTCAGAATCTTGAAGCTTTCTTAGGTCTATGTGGATCCATGCCCAATGGTGAGCACCAAATGTAGTCAGAAGTTTTCTCCAGTCCTGCCTGGCCCCCTGCAGTCTGCAGCCACTTATAAAATAATCACTCAGAGAATTAATATGACTTATAACTGCTTGACCATTAGCTCAGGCTTATTACTAACTAGCTCTTACACTTAAATTAACCCATAATTCTTATCTATATTTAGCCATGTGGCTTGGTACCTTTTCTCAGTTCTGCCTTGTCATCTTGCTTCCTCTGTGTCTGGCTGGTGACTTCTGACTCTGTCCTTCTTCCCAGAATTTTTATAGTCTGTTTGCCCCGCCTTTATATCCTGCCTGGCTACTGGCCAATCAGTGTTTTATTAAACCAGTGTACAAGAGCATTAGCCCACAGCAGCCCCCCACCCTTTTCCATCAACACTGCACCATGTCAGTACAGTATAGCCTACTTAAGAGTCCTGTCAAAGAATTGGATAACAACAGACCTTAAAATATCATACAAATGTAACTTCATTTCATAGATGGAGAAACTGAGAAAGAAGTGTGATTTATGAAGGAGTGCTGTACTTTCCCTGAGTAGTGGTAAAGTAAGCTACAGACTCCATCTGTTCATTTCTTTGAGCAAATGGTGAGTTCTAGATAAATGCTGAGCATCAGACTATGAGTCTGACATGGTTCTTCATTACAGAACTTTCAGACTAGAGCATCAGCTAATGTTTCCACACTGTTCATTGTTATGCAGTAGCGTGGAGGCACAAGGTGCAGTTGGAACACTTAGAAGGAATGTCCTTTTGCAGCTTTGGATGAAAAATGGGCCAAGGAAATCTTCAAATAGGACAATAGTTAGTTAAAGATTTGAGGATAAAGATGTCAGGGCTGAAGCAAGACATGTAAAAAGATTTGAGGTAAGAAACTGGAAAAAAAATCCAGGGAAGTGTGAAGTGCAGAGCAGACAGCTGGTGTGGGGCTAGTCCCTGCACATAGTCTCCTCATCGAGTTCACCAGCTATGTCAGTGATGAGTTTTCAAGCTCATACCAGAAATGCTTCCTAATCTAGTTTCTAGAAGCTTGTTTCCGGAAAGGGTGTGTGGTAGCACTCGTTAACACAAGTTCATTTTGATGAGCAGTTCCTTTACTGTTCAACTCATTTGATTCTACTCTTGCCTCATGTTTCCCCTACTCTATATCAATCCTCCCAATAAACCTGAAATATGGGAGAAAAGGAAATCCAGATAATAATATGGGAATTTGAGGCTGTGCATCAGCCATCAGTAATGTAGCTGACATCAATAATGACCCAGGCCACAAAGACCATCATAAAATAGGCCTTAATATTCATTCATCCTTTAACAAGTGCTTGGAACCCAGCTCTGTAGATAAAGTCATTCCAGGATTGTCTTCTAGAAACCAGAGAGACTGCAGAAATGAATGTAACTGAAATAGTAGAAAGTAGGACCAAGTCTCAGGTCTCTGCAAGTGAGATTTAAGTGGGAGAATAGAAGAGTCAACGGAAGGAATAGCCTAGAGTAGTAAGTGAGAAATGGGGGATGACACCTATACCAGTTTGGGAAATTTGACTAGGCTTTACATAGTGATAATGTAGTTCAGTGTTGTTTATTATGTGTCTTATCTTACAAGTAAGTTTAAAGGAATTATGTCACATTAGGGAAGGAAGTATGCCATATTAGGGGCTTGGGATATGTTAAAGGTTTGGAAGAGCCACTAAAGAATGTGGTAGCATACCAAAGAGAAATTAATAAAAACAGTACATGAATGGAAAGCACCCAGAGTGACGTGCAAGCTACCCAAAGTGGCTGTGGTCTATCGAGGGGTTTTAGTACTGTTTTCGAATATATTGGACAGTCCACTGAAAACTCCTGTGCATCTGCTTCCATCTTTTGTAAATGGGGATAGCAACATTGTCACACCTACCTCATTGGACTGTTGTGTAACCTGTTGATAAAAAATCAGATAGGTAAATAAATATAAGTTGTAGCTTGATATCAGAAATACCGCTTGCTACCAGAAACTTTCTTTCTTTTTTTTTTTTCCTGAACTAACAAACCCTTTCACTTACATTTTGTAAAGTGACTTAAATAAAGGTGAGATTCACTGGTTTTCTACCTTTAAAAACAATCAAAGTGGGGTTGGGGATTTAGCTCAGTGGTAGAGCGCTTGCCTAGCAAGCGCAAGGCCCTGGGTTTGGTCCTCAGCTGGGGGGGGGGGGGAGACAATCAAAGCATATTTATAAAAAAAGGGGGGGTAAGTTTCATTTTCACACATGTATATAATGCACTTAGATCATATTCAGTCCCCATTATTATTTCTTATATCTGGATTCTACATATAGGAGAAAATGTATAATGTTGTCTTTGTAATCTGACTTATTTTGCTTAACATCATAATCTCCATTTCCATCCATTTTTCTGTAAATGAGTTAATCTCATTCTTCTTTACAGCTGAAGAAAAATCCCTTGTATATATGTCTGTGTAAACACACTCACACACATACACACTGCATTGATTGGCTTCAACGGAGACCATATGGTACTTATCAAGGGAAAATATCTGAGTTCCAAGATACCTAAACCTACTGTACCAAAGTATCGATTATTATACTAAATAACACAGAAGCCTTTTTTCCAAACAATATATTTGAATCATATTCTTTTCCCTCCCCCACCTCCTCCCAGATCCTCCCTGTTTGCCCAAACTTGTGCTCCTGTCTCTCTCCCTCCCTCCCTCCCCGCTCCAACATCCAAACCCAAGGCAAGCAACAATCAAACAAAAAATAAAACAAATACACAAAAGCCATGGAGTCCCATTTTGTGTTGGCCAACTACTCCTGGCATGGGGCCTGCCCTGGAGTGGGATGTACCCAGTGACCTCCATTTTCCCTTCCCAGGAGGTAGGAATTGCACATAGCTTCAGTCACGGGTCAGGAGCATATGCTGTGTCTCAGCATACTGTACGTACAGGAGTGTACCTGCACTGAGACAAAAGCTCTGTGAAACAGCCTCCTTATTGTAGCCCCAGTGATGTCATTGTTCTTTTTTATAAATGTTCCTTGTAATCTGTGAAATTATTGTGCAACTCATTAACGAACTACAAACTGCACTTTAAAAAAATAACTTGTTATTGTACAATTCAAATATCTTGAATTCAGATTTTAACTAGTATAAAATTTCAAAGGTGTATCTGTTTTTAATGGTGGCTATTGGCTTAAATTATTTTTCTCTCCTATTAATCAGGTCTCAACATGGTTTTTCACCACCTTTTCTGTCTCAGGATTGAAGGACAAAATCCACCACATAGACAGCCTACACCAGCTCTTTTCTGCCATATCACCAGAGCAGATAGACTTTCCTCCTTTTGTCCTTGAATATGATGCCAGGGTAAGTGCCTGTTCTCCTTTGCCTTGTGTAGTGTATGAGTGTGTTACAGAGCGGCAGGTTTGAGTATCTGAGTGTGTTATATGCTACATGCATAGTAAGGAGGCTGCTTCACAGAGCTTGTCTCATATGTAGATATACTCTTGGATGTGCAGTGTGCTGAGAAACAGTATATGCTACAGAGCAGCACCTGTGAGCGTATGAGTATGTAAACATGCTACAGAGCAGCAGGTGTAAGCATGTGAGTGTGTGAAGTGTGCTGCAGAGCAGCAGCTGTGAGCTTTGGAATAATAATTTAGTATTTTTTTCATGCAGTAACCCAAGAGGACTTTCCAGTCATGAATTTAAAGCTGGTCTTTGGTTGTGGACAGTTTCTTAAGATTGAGACTTTTTAGCTATATGAACAGCCAGACTGGACTGGTGTCCACTGGCAGCATAGACATTAAGTCAGGCAGCCTCTCAGTATTTTCTCAAGATTATGGTAATGTTGTTAATATATCTACCATGTTAGTGATGTTATTTATAGGTACATTCATAGGTCTGTTGCTGAAGAACTAGTTACACCATCTCTTGAACTTCACTAAAATTCTTTTCTATTGTATGTATTAACAACATCACCTTTTGAATATTTTTTTAATTGAGAACTTTGCCAAAAGTTAATCAAGCACCTTGTCTAGCTGTTGCTGATTATGTATCCTTATGCGTGAGCCAGAGGACATATTGGAAAGTAATACTGAGTCTGAAGTATTCTCCCCTGGTTGTTATGTAATATGTTGTATACCTTCAAGGAAAAGTCATGCAGGGCATTTCTCTCTAAACTGTCTCCAACTTCAACAATGACTTCTGTTCCCCTTATGTGGAAAGCAAAATATTTAATGTGTCCTAATAGCTAATAAAATTTCACATTTGGCTGTTGCACAGAAAGGATTTGTAACTGGAGCAGCTAGATCATAGAACAAAGATCATTCAATATATGGGGTGGGAAAAAGCTACTTCAGTGTGTGTTTACTTGAAGATTGCTGGAGTATCCTCTGGAGTATTCTAACTGACTGTTGCCTGCCTTTGAACTCCACCTGTCATGCTTGAATTAATAGCAGGAAATGTAACGCACAGAAGAACATTTGGATACCCAAAATTTGAATGACATTTCTAAGCTACTACCTAAATGTATCACTTTTTTCCTGCAAATGCTGAAAGATTACTCTACCAGACTTGAGCTTGCTTTTGTTTTGCCTGTGTGTTTTAGCTTTCTGTTGTTTTGAGTATCAAAAAGAACACAATGACGGGATTGGTCAAAGGAAGTATAACTTCTAGCTAACAGTTGACTCATTAAACATCTCTCTACCTGTACTAGAGTTTTCTAGAGTGGAGATATTATACCATCTGTCTATGAGGACTGAAGACAGGCAAAAAATGAGGGGGTTGGAGTATGAGGAGACAGTGTTCAGGGACAGGCAGAGGGCACACATAGCATGACATTCTGCCACTGTGTGCAGTGCTGAAGGGCATTGGCTTTGCCGTCAGTGGGGAGTGTTCTAGGAGGGAGAGCGGCCATTACATTCCTCTGCAGAGAAGCCATTGTGGAAGAGCAGAGAGTGTGATGAAGAGAAAGGCAAGTCTACAGGAAGGACTGGGCCTCGGCTGAGACCAGAGGGAAGCTGTGCTGCTGAGGGCGGCAGGGCCTTGAAGTTAGGACGCGTTTAGAGCTGCCACATCTGGAGACAAAGTAGCCATGGGAGATGGAGGAGAAAGCAAGTGCTTTTGATGGTTGGTATTTCTGTGCCCCAGAGAAGCAGTGTGAGGGAAAGTCTCTCAAGACTTGGGAAAGGTCCAGGTAGCGTGTTCAGTGTGTGACACAGAGTCTATGGAATGTGGGCCTGAGATACCAGGAGGTCCAGGTAGCGTGTTCAGTGTGTGACAGGGAGTCTATGGAATGTGGGCCTGAGATACCAGGAGGTGGTTGGATAATGATTGGTAAGGAGAATTGATATCACAATTGGAAAAAAGGAGTGCAGAGTTGGCATGCCTTGTTTTGTTGTGCCTTACACTTGATAGCACATAATAGGTTCTTTATTTGGTAAAAGACTGAATTGGTGTTGATTGGTATCAGTTTCAGTGGACTTAAAAAACCATTTCAAAGATTTATGTCATTTAGGAAGCCAACAGTTTCTGTAAGATTAAAAGGGACCTTTGAAAAGCAGTAAAAATAATACTGAGGCAACTTCCAGAAAAGAGCGAGTCAGCATTCTTACAAATAAAATCAGAGTATACCATTTTGACTGGTGAGAATTCTTTAAATTACTGTGATTGTTTCCAGAAATAGAGAAGCTAGTTGGTGGCTCAGTGATCTCCTGCCCAGTGTGAAGTTAATGTAGGAAGCTCTGTTTCATGGCATTGCATATCAGACATGCACCATTGGTTTCCACAAAAATCAATGCAGATATGAAAAGCTTTGGAAAATAGCACAGGAGACTAGAAGAGAACCCGTCAGAGGTGTTCAGAATTGATTTCTCTTTGGGGATATGTTTCTCGGGGCATTACTTTCTGCATATTAAAAATACAGAATTGCTTAGATTACTGATCATGATAGACATGCTAAAATGCAAACTATGTATTTTCCCCTAAGTTTCCAGAAATGTAGCCAATTCTGAGATTTGTTTCTATTTTCTTTTTTCCCCCATACCTGGTCAGATTTACTTGTTATCAGAAAGTCTTCTTAGATGTCCTTTTGATTTCCTGGTTATGACACCAGGCTCAATTTCTGCTCAGAGCATCTGCTCTGAAGAATGGCTGAGCTTCTGGCTCATTTTGACTCCATAACATTAAAACTGCCCACTAGGTTAAAGACCAGGTCTGACTCAATGATCCCTTTAACTCTGAGGTAAATGCCATGAAGCAATCTACACTTCCTCTTCCTCCTCCTCCTCCTCCCTCATCATTCCTGACTGTTGCCTTATATTAATGGTAAGATTTTCTGCTTGTGGCTTACTGAAAAACAAGATCTTTGCCAAAGAAATACTTTTCCTAAAAGTGAGACTCCAGTCTTACATCTCATAAGTCTAATCTAGGACCCTCCTACCATAAAGTTAGCTGCCTTGTTTTTAACCACGATTACCCAACGTGGGGGCCAAAGAATTTCTCCTTACACTAGTTGGTTGCTTTCTACATTTGACATTAGCTTCTGGCATTTAATTCTCCATCTTGACGTGGAGCTAAATGGCCTGAGAACTGTAATTGTTACAAGCCTTGCCACTTGGGCGTGTCCTGAAGATGCCTGCTGCCAAGCAGTGACAGCTACTAAATTCTTCAGAAATCGTTTTTATTGTTCCATAACTAAATGGAGAATCAGCAATGGGAAAGTAACACCATCGAGCAAGTGTCCAGTGTCAAGACAAACTTATCTTTAAATTTAAGCTCAGCCTGTTACCCAGGAGGCACTTTAGTTGAATTATATAATCTGTGTGCTCTTCGTTTTCCTTGTCGGTAAAGTGAGGATGTTACCCATTTTGTGACATCATGTGAGAACTTAAAAGAGCAGTGAAAACAAGGAGTCTGTAACTAGTCCAGGACCCAGAATGTTCAATAAACAACGCTGTTACTGAAGCACATTGTCATTCTTGTGGCTTCTCCCTACTTTACACGAGTTCTCACACACTCCAGTGAGACTGCTCAGCGCCACCTATGTGCTGGACATTTCACATGCACTTTTCCATGTATTGCAAGTCCCTGTTTTGCATATCTTCTTAACTTGCCTCGTTGCTTAAAGCTCTCATCTGTTTTCTCTCCACAGGAAAATGGGCCTTATTTTGCGTCTTATCCTCCATCACCGGATTTGTGACCTTCCGTCTTCCCAGGACTTCTTGGTCACAGAATTCCATTTCACAACTCACCACCTATCGAAGTGATGTTCATTTTTGCTGTACAGATCCAGAGAGCTTTTGTCCCCACCTCTCTGGTATTTTTTTATTGACTATATATTTTCTGGCACATAAACAGTCTAAAACTGGTAGGCCATAAGGAACTGCATACATTTTAAATTTGTATATTTGTATCAAATGGAAATGTTCGTTTTTAGAGCATTAATAGAAACTGAGGATCAACTTTTGAGTGTCTTCAGTTTCCTGGACTCTGGACGCTCTGTTACACAGGCCAGCAACATGCTCACATCATCTCTTACAGTGCACGCTTCGGACTCTCCGCTATACAGGCCACCAACATTGTTCACAGCATCTCTTAAACAGTGCACGCTTCCTTTGTGTGTTTAAGTGTTTCTCAAAGTGTATACAACCAATGTATGCTGAACAGATGCATTGTTTCCCTCAAACCCTGGCTTTAATACCATCTACATTTTATACAGATGATTTGATTATAATATAGAATTGTCCAGGACCAAGAATATGGAAATGTGTCTGATTAAAACTATAAAAATCTTCAGCAAAACATAGGACTTGCACTTTGGTGGTAAAGGTAAGAGTGAGCTGTAAGTGCTTCCTGGATTATACGGTTTGTTAAGATCAACACTGTTCAGATCTCAGCAGTGTGGGGAACACAAAGACTGTATCTTCAACTCTCTCTATATAATCTTGTGATTGGTCTCCTTATCTAAAGAATGTATGTGCTAACAGCACTCCTAAGTAAAGAGCATTTGCTAAGACTCCATGCCTGACCACACTGCTGTCTTCACAGAGTCATACATAATTGTGTTGGCTAGTATCTCTTGAGTGGCCTCCATCATAGAGTAGAAGTGTATAATAGTACACAAATCCAAGGACCTGATAATTCACTCTCCAGAAGACTTTTGCCACTTGAGCTCTATGTGTGCCTTAGCTTGTTTATGGGTGAAAATTGGAATTATGCAGCCTACCTCACAGAGGTAACATGAAGATAGCTTTTAGAAAGAACTTGGCTGTTCCAGGATTCAGAGGGTTGAGAGAGTTGGGAGTATGGTAGAGTGCCTTCAGTTAGTTCTTAATGTTAATGAGAGTAAATATATAAAGGAATTCTGTACGACATTCCATGGGCCTTGGTACCTTTTGAGTGTTGAGTTCTGTTTGGGGGTGGGGCACAAAAAAATCCCACCCCTGACCCTCTGACCACTTCCTGCTTTGTAGCTTTTCTGCTGCCTCTCCTACAATGCTGCCATTTAACGAGAGACATCTGTTACCCATTAACAGTTTCTTCTTGAATTAAGGTCAAAGCATTATCGTTTCCATGTGGGTGTCTTTATGGTCCTTTTGGTGCCCACACACACCCACCTCTATCTCCTTCACTGTATCATGCACATTCGCAGTTCAGAGAAGAAAAAGAATCATTCTGAGCTCATGTGAGAATTTAAAGGGATAGTGAAAACAGTCGGTGCTTCCAAGGATCCGTTCCTCTTTGCCTAAACACTCTTCAGTAGAGGAAAAGAAGAGAGAAGACATCATTTTATATAGTTTCATAGAGACAAAAAGTGCCTCCTGTTTCTTGGATAGGTGTCGTTGTTAGACATGAAAGCCACTCCTTTGTTCTGTCTACCTACATGGTAAGGACTTCCTGGTACGTTCTACATCGTCAGATGTCAGGTGAAAACTTACTTTAACCCTTTCATCCTTAAACTACCTGATATTTTAGCTTCCTCTCCTACAGCAGTTGTTGGGTCCTTTGATCTGAGGCATTGCTCACTAGGAGCACTGTAGCAATGCACCTGCTCTGCTAATGCTGGACTTAGCTACCAAGAGCTGACAGCTGGCCTAAGCTGTTCCCACTCTCCATAGTAGAAGCTGTAATCTACCTTGCTATTTGAACAGAGAAAGGTGTATATGAGCAATGTCTGTATTATTCAGAGTCTCACTATGTAGCCCAGGCTGTCCCCAGCGTGATCCCCCTGTCTCAGCCTCTAGAGTGCTGGGATTATAAACATATCCCACTATACCCAAATTTGTGCAGCTTGTGGTTTCTTGTAGGCAATATTTCTTAAAGGATATTCCTTTTTTCATATGAGTAAAAATCTCCACGTGCTGATATTCTAGCCTAATTGACACTGGACTATAAAGGTGGGGAAAACTGTACATAGCAACTGTTTCATACTGTAATAGTAACTAAAGAAAGGTAATGGCCACTACGTAGAACACAGTTAGTGTGGGACTGCTCATGCTTTCATAATTTTCTGAAGTGTTATATATTGTTTCTGAGAGGGGAGACAGAGTGGCCTTGGTAACATGGTCGTGTACATTTGTTCTGTGAAAAGTTTGGATAGCCTAGAGAACACAAGAGGCTTTCAACAGTGTATTAGAGAATAACAAGGTAACTTGGTGGCGGTCCTTAAGACCTGGTATTAGTCCAGAGCACCACCAAGTCCTTAATCTAGTTTAACCTTGGTCTTGCCAAGTTCTAGTTGAATTGCTAAAGATACAACCTAGGAAATACCAGTTTATTAATTGATAGAGGCAAACAGGATATAATTTATAATACATTTGCTTCAGCACATACTTGAGTTTTCCCAACTCACACACATACAAGTTTTTGGATCTACATTTTAGCAGTCTGCTTCTTGATTTGAGATGTCAGCTGTACTTCAGCTAAAGTCATTTTCTTCTATTACTGAATAAAACTAAAATTGTCTGTGTGTGTGTGTGTGTGTGTGTGTGTGTGTGTGTGTGTCTGATGATTTCTAATCTTTTGCAGCTTTACTATCCAATCTTATTCTTTTCAATTATGTCTCCTAATTTAGGTGTGTCTGAGCATTTACATTTTGGGGTGTTTATTATAAATTATTGGGGTTTTAAGTTGTTTGTAGAGAGGTTATTTCTAATGGTAAAATAGGCATCAAGTTGTACTGTGAAAGAGACATTGTTTTCCTCTTGAGAATCCCTGAACTCCTGTTTTACAGATGAAGACATGGAGTCCCAGGAACTTGGATTAAAGCCAGAACACATAGGCTGTAAGCTTCAGGATGACTGCCACCTACAGATTGGTGGATAAAAATGTGTGCCCAGCCCTTTGACTTTGCTGTTCTCTCTTCTATCCCCATAGGAAAGGCTTTAAAACATAGTCCTCCATTTTTAGGTTGCACTTGCTCAACGAGGTTCCCAAGAGGCAGCAGCGAGCAGGAACTAACAGCAGAGGTCAGCCCTCCATCAGGACCTGGGAGAATACTTGGGGTGGGAGTTCATGTTGATTTACATTGAAAACGACCTTTTAAGGCTGGAGGAATGGCTCAGTGCACTTTGGTAACCAAGTAACACCCAGATAATGGTGATTGGAATGGGATGAGCTTCTGTCCCCCGGAACACTGCACAGGTGTGGACTCCCAGATCAGTGCCAGCTGTATGAATGAAGAGGCTCAGGGAAACATTACACAGGCTTTTGCAGGGGAGACTAAGTTATCAGGAGTCCATGTTCAGCCCAGACATTCTCAAATTGTTTCTAATAAAACAACCAACCCAGAGAGACACTATTCAAATGGTCACTAGTGAACTCTACACTAGTAAACTAACAGGGGCTGTATGACAAACCGAAAATGGCTGAGAACTTAAACACAATAGAAAAGTTTCTCTCAAACAACTTTAACATGTGTTCCTGGTGGTCTAGCAACAGCTCAGCTTTTCTCTAAGACCTGATCCACAGGCAAGCCTCCGTAATATTGAAGATCCATCTCCAGCATGGCTTCTTTTTTTTTTTTTTTTTTTTTTTTAATTTTCTTATTTTATTTATTTTTTTTTTAATTTTTATTTTGCAATACAATTCAGTTCTACATATCAGCCACAGATTCCCTTGTTCTCCCCCCTCCCACCCCCCTCACCTTCCCCCCAGCCCGCCCCCCATTCCAATCTCCTCCAGGGCAAAGCCTTCCCCACAGACTGAGATCAACCTGGTGGACTCAGTCCAGGTAGGTCCAGTCCCCTCCTCCCATGCTGAGCCAAGGGACCCTGCATAGGCCCCAGGTTTCAAACAGCCAACTCATGCAATGAGCACAGGACCCGGTCCCACTGCCTGGATGCCTCCCAAACAGATCAGGCCAATCAACTGTCTCACCCACTCAGAGGGCCTGATCCAGTTGGTGACCCCTCAGCCATTGGTTCATATTTCATGTGTTTCCGTTTGTTTGGCTATTTGTCTCTGTGCTTTATCCGACCTTGGTCTCAACAATTCTCTCTCATATAAACCCTCCTCATTCTCGCTAATTGGACTCCCAGAGATCCACCTGGGGCCTAGTCATGGATCAAAAACAGAGAGGGAGAACAAGGAATAGGAGACCATGGTAAATGAAGACCACATGAGAATAGGAAGAAACAAAGTGCTAGAGAGGCCCACAGAAATCCACAAAGATACCCCCACAATAGACTGCTGGCAATGGTCGAGAGACAATCCGAACTGACCTACTCTGGTGATGGGATGGCCAAACACCCTAATTGTCGTGCTAGAAACCTCATCCAACTACTGATGGATCTGGATCCAGCATGGCTTCTAAAGGACCCACGCACCTCTGGTTCAAGCTGGCAGATGGGAAAGAGCTAGAAGACTTACCCCACAAAAATTTTATGTGCCAGACCCAGAAATGACACACATCACTTCCATTCATGAATGTTCCATTGTGTAGAACTTGCCTGTTTGGCCTATCTGAACAGCAAGTCTAGGAGGGTGTGAACAAGTAGAGTGCAGTGCCCAGCTTCCTGTACCACTCCAGGCAATGCTAGAGACCAGAGACATTATAAAAGATATATTTCAGCCAAGTAGAAATGCAATAAAAGAAAGGTCCCATTAGAGAGTGTCATTTCTCTAAGGACCCTGGGACAGGATCATAGTGTGGCCTAGAATAAATTGCTAAGGTGTGCCTGTGTCTCTGAAGCTCCTACAAGCCAGAGCCGTTGTTACTCCAAAGCAAACAGCATGGAGGGCCATCCAGATGGCCTTCACTGGATCTTGTGGATTATGATCCATTGACTTACTAGGAATTACTTACAGACTCCAGCCCCACCCCAGAACTAAGAATTCTGTCTGCATCTTTCCAAGGTTCCCAGATGATTTGTGTTCTTAGCACAGTTTAAAAATCATTGTAATCCTGGCTGTGGTGCTTATGAGCTCTGTGATGTGAGGTTGCTTAATATCTAATCTTAGGTCTGTACTTCATCAGTAAGGTGGGGGTGAGGCAGCCCTGTTACAGGATAGAGGGATGTCTCTGTAGATGATGCATTCAGATGTTAAATCACCCCTGACACCTAAGCATTGGGTTTTCCCACACACCAAGTACTTTGAAAAGTAACAGTCAAGAGGCAGCCTTTTGAACCGTAGCAATCTGAATTTACCCTCTTTCAACCCATACCCTTGTGCATGTCACCTTAAGGAGTTCTGGCCCACTGAAATCAGAGGATTTTAATTTATGATTCTGTCTTGGTTCTCTAGAGATGAGTAAGCACAGAAACAATAAACTTTTCCAACATCAGCAAACACTGTGTATCCCAATAATCCCTGATACAGCAACACCATCACATTAAAGATTATAAACTTTGAAGTGTATACAGAAACAAGCTAATGTGCTTAACCATGAGTGCTGCCAACTACCTAATGAACTTCAGCCATAGCATATGCAGTAACACAGGTCAGCAGAAGTGGCTGAAAGAGCATCTCTAGGGATGCAGTACTTTGGTGCAACCAGAAAGTAACCTGTTTTCAACCTGGTGATGGCTTTGTTGTCATCTTCCTTGCTTGTTGTAATATTTTAAGATGAATACTGGCTCTACATGATGCTTTAGAAAGCTCCTCTAGATGCTGGGACTCAGGTGCATCCTTTCACCGGTTTCCCTTCATCCTTTGTGAGGAGTGTGGAGGTTATCAGAGGTAGGATGGAATCTCTCACCCTCAGCTTTGGCACTTTTTTAATAGACATTTTTAATCTCAGTTTGCTTCTTGAAATGCCAGTTTAATTATGATGTGATCACTGTCATGGTAGTTTCCTTTGGAGTCATCAAATACAGAAATTCCTTTAAACTGGGAAAGAAAATGAAAGACCTCAATAGTTATAGGCTTCACTCAAGGAGTCAATTCAGGGCCGTTCACACTTTATTTCAATCAGGAATAAGGCACTGGGTTCAACATGAATGAGCTAGAATCATGGATTGGTGGAAAGCACAGATAAAGAGTGAACTCTGACCTGTAAATTGCACATACTCTGTACACACAGACCTCATTTCTCAATCATGGGAAAATTGAAATGTGAAACACAGGCAAACTTTTTTGTATGACACTAAGTGCAAGGTCAGGGCTAAAGATGCTTTGTGTTCATCAGTCTGTCTTCCTGGTGTAGGAGATGGTCTAGGAAACCAGTTTAGAGTTTCACATTATCCTCACGGGACTTCAACAGGAAGCCAAGGCATGGAATGGCACCATGTAGGACTGCTATGCATCTGGGTTTTATTTAGTTGGTTTTCTCTTACCTTCACAATTAATTGTGCATCAAATTGTACTGTTGGGGTCCTATATTCTTATATATGAAGACTCCCATGATATATACCAACTTCCATTTTATATAGTATATCCCTTTTAAAATATATTTGCTTTTTTTTTCCTTTTTAGTAGCTTTATTGAGATACATGTGTAAAATCTGTCCATTAAAAATGTACAGCTCAGCCGGGCGGTGGTGGCGCACGCCTTTAATCCCAGCACTCGGGAGGCAGAGCCAGGCGGATCTCTGTGAGTTCGAGGCCAGCCTGGGCTACCAAGTGAGTTCCAGGAAAGGCGCAAAGCTACACAGAGAAACCCTGTCTCGAAAAACCAAAAAAAAAAAAAAAAAAAAAAAAAAAAAAAAAAAAAAAAAAAAAAAATGTACAGCTCAGTTGTTTTCAGTATACTCAAAAGAGTTGTAAACCATTACCACAATCTGCTTTTAGAGTATTTTCAACACTCTAAGAGAAAACCTCATACCCATTAACAGTCCTTCCCATCCCCAGTCTTCCACTCATTCCCTCCATGGTCTGGGTTGAATGCATCGTGTGCTCCCTTAGGACCCTTCTCCATCTCCATGCTGCACTCATTGGTAGAACTTCTCATTAAGCATCTGAGGAGTAGAGGCCAGTAGTGTGACAGGAGACTGGGGCAGAGAGACATTGAGATTAGCAGATGAAGAAGTCACTTGACCAAAAGACTGGAAACTCATCACCACTAGGACTGTGTTTTAGGGACAGAACATGCACGAGAAAAACCTGGGGTCTACAAATACAAGGGAAGGCTGGTGCTGCACAGGTGATTCACAGAGCATCGTGAGTCCTGGCCAGGGCTGCTTCTGTTACTATGAGTATGCTGCTTCAAATCTTTGTTCATGGTCCACACCTATGATGGAACTGGAGGAGATAATGATTCCCACTCTGCTCTGTGGTGGTATTTTACTTGTACTGAAATGTGATTTTAATTGTATGTTAATAAATAAAGTTGCCTGGGGGTCAGAGTTATAGAGCCATAGCAAGTGCGTGGCGGTGGTGGCGCACGCCTTTAAGGACCTGGAGGGCGGTACATACAGGCAATGACAAGGCAGTCACGTGTTTAGTTTACAACCAATGAGAAGGCAGAACATCTAGAGTATTTAAAGACGTACACACAGGAAGTAGGTCTTTTTTTCGGAGAGCTCTCTTGGCTGAAGCAGGATAGCTGAAGCAGGAAGGGTAAGGCTCTTAGTTCTGACCTCTTGGCTTTCTTCTCTGAATCGGCTCTGTGTTTCTTATTTAATAAGACGGTTGGTTACATCTACACTGCTCTGTTACCCACTGGCAGTGTTGCTCACGGAGCCCTTCCGGCTGTTTTCCTATCCATAGACTAAATAGTGTACTACAACTCTGAAGGAAAAGGAGTGCTGGTAGTTGGAAACTAAGGATTACCTATAGCTTGGAAGGGAAAGGTATCCCAACAGAAGTGTTACAACTCTGTTCCAGTGGGGGATAGTTTCCCCAGCAAAGTCTTATAGTCCTTGCTCCTGAAAAAGGTTTCCTTAATGCAAGTGTAACAACTCTGCTCCAGCAGGGAAGGATTTCCCCAGGTGGGTTATCACAGCTCTGCTTGGCTGTGCTCCAGAGAAATGTTACAGCTCTGCTCAGCTTCCCCAGAGTGTAACACTTTGCTGCAGCAACGAAAATATTCCCCAGCCTAAGTGTTACAATTCTGCTCTGCTCCTGCTTCACTAGCAAGAGCTGTTACACTGTGCTCTGCTCCAGCACGAGCCATTACAGCTCTGCTCCACTCCACTCCAGCAAAAGAAAGTTATTACCACAAACCTCACTCAAGAGATTTATTGGGAGGGAGGCATCCAAGAGAGTGGCTGCTTCT
The DNA here is from genome assembly GCF_949786415.1 of Peromyscus eremicus. Taxonomy (NCBI): domain Eukaryota; kingdom Metazoa; phylum Chordata; class Mammalia; order Rodentia; family Cricetidae; genus Peromyscus; species Peromyscus eremicus. Next base: position 73,574,434 of record NC_081421.1, read on the forward strand.
GCCAGGGTGGAAAAAAAGGCAGCTTGAAACTGAACAGGTACAGGGCTTATAAAGGATTTCTTAGGGGTGGAGCTTTCTAAGGTGGAGATTTTCAGGGTGGGGATTGGTAGGATTTCAATTCCTGAGCTTGGGATAAGCTCAGAGACTGGTTGCATTTCGTGCTCAGGGATTGGTTGGTTTTTGTGCTCAGGGATTGGTTGCTTTTGTGCTTAGGGATTGGTTGGATTTCAATTCTTGAATTGGTTAGAGGCAGGGTGTGTTTCTTTGGTCTATGGCCAGGGTGTTCTTTCGCTGGCCCTTTTTACCCTACAGATAGTAGCATCTATTTCACAGTGTGGTTCCACAGCCCAGCCTTACACTGGCTCAGTGTCTGGCACAGGCTAAGAGGGTAACAAACATTTATTCATCATTGGAACAAAGTGTTAGGTTAATGACAGGGGAATTGCATGCTACAAAAGCTCTCTAATCTGGAGCAGACACTTCCTTTTATCATCAAAGTTCAAAGTAAAGCTCTTCTGTGTGTTCATTTTCTCCAGTTTTCTTCCATTAAAAATACTTCAGAGTACAATTGACAGCTACATCCAACTGTTGCCGGTCCTGATTACGCATGAGGAGTTTCCTTTTCATATGCTCAGGCATTTTTACTGCAGGACCCATGCTTTGTATATAGGCAGCATTGTCCTGTCCATACGCTATAAAAAACTGATCTTTTAGGCTGGAGAGATTTGGCTCCCAGCATCCAACCACCTGTAAGTAAAGCTCCAGAGAGATCTGATGCCTCATCTCTGTGGGCACCTGCCCTCAAGTGTACATACCCATGCACAGACACACAGTTAAAAATAAAAAATCTTTTGAAAAAAATATTTAAATTAAAAATAAACCTGACCATTGGAGTCAGATTGCTAACACTTTATTCAAACATCAAGAACAGCCTGCTCCTTTCCCTGACCACAAGGCAGGCTGTTCAGTGGGAGCCTAATCTCCCCAGTTTTATCAACTGATGGCCTAGAGTTGATTGGTGGGCCTTTGGGGAGTCTAGGAAGCATTATTTAACTACCTTCAGAATTCTTAAAGCCCCCACTCCCTTCCTTTGAAGGCTGACTTTGAATATGTGCTGTGTTAGTAAAACACATTTTAGTGGCATGTCTTCTATAGAGTAGTAAGGAATAATGGTAGTCATCTTTTAGAGAATGCTAGCCTTTGTAAATGTATTGTGTCACAGAAGAAAATGTTAAAATATTAGAGAAGGGATTGAAAAAAACAACTATCCATGAAGTGAGATGGTTCCGTAGGTAAAGGTGATCCTGAAATCCCCTGAACCCACATGGTACAAGATAAGAACTGACTCTCACACGTTGTCCTCTGACCTCCACAAATGTGCCATGGCTCTGATGTACCCATACCCACCGCCCCACCCTATGCACACACATCCACCTCCCCTGACACACACATACAATGTAAAAAATAAAAAAGTAACCATAGTTAATGTGTAATAGAATAAGCCTACCTATATTTAAATCTTACTTAAACTATAAGGTTCGCAGGTTCTCGGCCCGTTAGGTGGTACTAGTCTGTGGTCAATGGAAGCAAATTGTCGTGCAGCCTTCTTTCAGCGCTGTGACTTCAAATATGTTTCCCAGCGTCTGAGTTTCAATCCTCTCATGCAAAAGGTGTGTAGAATTGCCGTGAGGATGAAATGAGCGATACTTCTAAGACTCTCGAGTACCTTGTGTAGTCTAACTTAGATATTCTGATTGCCGAGATTAATGTATCTCTGCATCCACCAGATAACAGCTGGTCCTTTTCACTTTAAAGTACCTTGCTTTACCAATTCAGAAAATGATGTACTTGGTATATCTTCAAGTAAAAAGTTACATTTTAAATCAGCAATTGCCAAACTGGATAACGGGCCAGAAAGTAAATACTTTAGTGTTGTAAACCAAATGGTTTTCTCATGGTGGCCTAACCATGCTGCTGTACTGCAAGGCAACCATAGTTCAATCATACATAGTGACTATACCAATGAGACCTTACTTATGGGGACCAGAATTTAACAGCAAATCATCTACAACTATAAAAATATTATTTTTTTTGTTTTCAATCATTTCATAATCTTAAAAGACACTCTTATCTTAGGGCCCTTACAAAAAAGCAATGGGCCTAGTTTACTGTTTAAAATAATCCAGTGGGCCTAAATCCTGCCAGAATCCTGCAGGCCTGCAATGGAGGAAATCAAGAGCTGGCCAACCCATCAACCAGCTCTATGGGGAGCTGTGTTTACCGTGCCTGGCACAGCTCATGCAGTCCCTTGAGCTTATAAAGGTGGGGGTGGTGGTATACTTCTCCTGTCTCTTTCTGGTGAGGGAAGCTTAATAAGAGTCCCTTGAGAAGCAGCTGAAAAGATATCTGTAATCAAATAATTGCATCCCTACCCTGTGCTAGATATTTGAATCATTTTAGTCCTGCATCTCTTGTTCGTTCCACTTTATAAATAAAGAACGGAGACTTAAAAGACAAAAATGGGGGTAGTGTGTTCTTAAGCTTGTGGTACCAATATAAAAACCCAGGGATGTTTGACTCCAAATTCCATAGACCCTCTCTGTTGCACGAATCCTAATTGATCTTAATAAAAACCCGGAGCCAGATGTCAGGGTAAAAGCTGAAAGATCAGAGAAGCAGAGCAAGCCACAGCCACTGCCTCTTACCTCACCAACTCCTCAGCCGGAAAGAGAACCATTTCTGTCTTCTCCCTTCTTATATTCATTTCTCTGCCCAGCCATACCACTTCCTGTCTCAACCGTCCTAGTGCTGGGATTAAAGGTGTGTGATCCCAAGTGCTGTAGTTAAAGGTGCGTGCCACCACTGCCTGGCTGTTTCTCTTTTAGACTGGATTAATCTCATGTAGCCCAGTGTGGCCTCTAACTCACAGAAATCTAGACAGATCTCTGCCTCTGCCTACCGAGTGCTAGGATTAAAGGTGTGTGCCACCACTGCCTGACCTCTCCACATTTAATCTAGTGGCTCGCTCTGTCCTCTGATCTTCAGGCCATCTTTATTTGGTAAGAGTACAAACAAATTATCACCACACCTCCCCACCTCTCAGAGAGTACCAGGCCCATTAGAGCAGGAACTTCACAGAGCTGTGCTGTATACCAGGGCCCCAAATGAGTGCTAGTGCACAATGGATATTCAGTAAGTACTTGTTGACTCGGTGAGTTTCTACATTTTCCTCCTCACAACACTGGGTGTTGATCTTAGAGCGGGGACCCCTATAAGAGAGTTTAAGGTCACAGAGCACCTTTCCAGTAAATCTCACGTGGAGAAAGCTCGAATTATGGACTCAGCAGACCTTTGGGAAAAGGTACTGTTCAGCCTCTGAGCAACATCCATTAGAATCCTCATCATATGCATAGAGACAGGGTTGCAGAGCCTTCTAGCTAATTATGATACCAAAGCCATTTAGCTAGGCTTTTTTTTTTTTAACTTTTCCCTATAGTTTGCTTATAGCTCCTGAACATACTCTTTTTTAAAGAAAGTTTCCCTTGAAAGTCACTTCTCAAAAAAAAATTACATAAAAGAAGATTTTTATTGGACACAAAGTGCTTCACAATGAGAAGCGAATAGCCACAAGCCAATTTGATTATAACCAACAAGCAGTTGTTTGTCTTTAGAAATAGAGCTGTGAGGAAACGTGCACTCTTCATTGCTGGAAGGCCAGGCAGTGTAAATCCAACCCGCTGCTCTGAAGAGACCTGCTGCCGCTGCTCCTGCTAAGTCAGAGACAGGTCGTTAATATGCAGGCGTCACTAAGCTCAGGTGCTACCATCGTGTCCTCCGATTAAGCATCTGTTGTCTTCATGTCTTCATCATTTACCTCAGGACCTTGAGATCCATTGTTCATTCCAAGTATTTAGGATTATGAGTGCTCCGTGTTCACAGAATTTTGTAAAAACAAAATCTGTTACTTAGAAATTGTGAAGGAATTGTCCTCACCATCTACCTCTTCTCTTATTGCAGCCCCTTAAAAAGGTTCCATTCTGAAACCTCGGTGTTTTCTTTCACTGTTCCTGACGCAAGTCACTGTATTCACACTTCAGTCATACGCCATCCAGTGTTTCTCCATGATACACTACCAGCTCATTCATCCGCACTGGATGTTTAAAATACTGAAATGCCATGATGTGGATTGAGGACTGCTCCCACAGCCCTCAGTGCCCTTTGCTCCCTGACCCTGTTCCAGATTCCATGCATCTTTCTACCATGCAACACTTGGGTGGTTTAAATGAGAATGGCCCCCCAAAGGCTAGTACGTTTGGATACTTGGTCCCCAGTTAGTAGAACTTTGTAGGTAGGACTAGTTGTGGCCTTGTTGAAGGAGGTGTTGGGGGGAGGGGGTGGCAAGCTTAGGGTTTCAAAAGACTCCTGCCATTACCAGTGTACTCCCTCCTACTTGTGGATCAAGATGTGAGCTCAAGTTTTCCTGCTACCATGCCTTCACACCACCATCGTGGACGCTACCCTTCTGGAACCACAGCCCAACTGAATGCTTTCTTGTATAAGTTGCCTTGGTCATTGTGTTATCACAGCAATAGAAAAGTAACTAACAAGAGTACCTACAGAATTCAAACACATCTTCCCAAACGATGACCAACATCTGCTGATTGGTCAGCATTGCACCACTTTCCCAGCTCATGTATCTCAGTGACTGGGACATAAAGTTCTTCATTAACCTCGGTGTCTCCTTGAATAGTCTTCGGCATACTACAGGCCCTCAAATAATTCACTAGAAGAACAAATGAAGTGCATTTGTGCATATTGTACCAAGAACAGTGAAGTGAGTTGCAGGACCACTTGATTGTGTCACGAGATCAGAGACCCATGAATAAGTTATATTGTTTTATGTATAGATTTTCCAGTCTTCAGTGTATCAATAGGCCCAAATGATCTCTCCTTCAGTGAGTGGCCATGCTTTACGGCATTGGCCTTCATTCTTAACCTTTTTCCAAGCCAGTATTGAGTTTCAAGTCCAGAACTTCCTCAGTGACCACAGACTAGTCATCACAGACTTTAAATCAATAAGGTGTGGAAGGCTGTCAGAATAAATAAACCTAGAATAAATAAACCATAGAACCTATGTGGTAAGACTGCTAGTCTAAATTTGTTCAGCCATTGTTAATATACCCTTAAGGTCAATGCTAGTGAATCAACGATGCATATCTCCAAGCCAGAGAGATGGCCCAGCAGATAAGATAAGCTCAGAAGGGGAGCCACCAACCACCCACTTGCTGGTCTTCTAGAACACCCAGATTTAATTCCCAGCACCCACAACTGTCTATAACTCCAGTTCCATGGGCACCTGACATCCTTTTCTGTCCTCTATGGGCACCCAACAGAGGCATGTATGTGATGTACAGATGTACATGTAGCAAAACACCCATACACCTAAATACTTTTAAAAGATTTAAATGAGCACCTCAACTCTCTTGTGCACTTACTGCCTTTCCAGTGACCTAAGAATCATCCTTGTCTAGAATTTCCCATACTATCCTCAGCAATCTTAACACTGACCTTTACACTTTGGAACTTATTAGAGGCCCACCTGATCGTCCTCAGAAGGGGAGCCACCAACCACCCACTTGTGTTTGTGGTTATCCAGTCCCTCCCAAGCCAATCTTCTTCCAGCAAAATGACCACATCAATAGGCTAACCCATGAATTCTATGAGCCTAGGTTTTTTTTTTAATTCATTTTACATACCAACCACAGTTCCCCCTCCCTCCCCTCCTCCTACTCCTCCCCCACCCTAAGTCTCATCTACTCCCCAGAAAGGGTAAGGCCTCCCACAGGGAGTCAAAGAACCCTGACACATCAAATTGAAGTAGGAGCAAGCCCCTCCCAGCTGCTTCAAGGCTGAGCAAGGCATCACACCATAGGGAATGGGCTCCAAAAAGCCAGTTTATGTACCTGGGATAAATCCTGGTCCCACTGCCAGGGGCCCCACAAACAGACCAAGCCACACAACTATCACCCACATATAGAGGGCCTAGTTCGATGCCGGGTAGGCTCCCCAGCTGTTGGTCTAGAGTCTGTGAGGTCCCCCCACCCCGAGCTGTCTCTGTGGGTTTCTCCGTCATGATCTTAAACCCTTTGCTAATGTAATCCCTCCTCCCTCTCTTTAACTAGCCTCCCAGAGCTCTACCCAGTGCTTAGCTGTGGATCTCTGCATCTGCTTCCATCAGTTACTGGATGTAGGTTCTATGATGACAATTAGGGTAGTCATCCATCTGATTACTGGAGAAGGCCAGTTCAGGCACCCTCTCCACTATTGTTAAGAGTCTTAGCTGGGGTCATCCTTATAGGTTCCTGGGAATTTCCCTAGTGCCAGGTTTCTCCCTAACCCCATAATGCATCCCTCTATCAAGAATATCTCTTTCATTGGTGAGTCTGGGTTTTATTTAGATCCTCTGCCTTTCATCATACTGGTCTGTAGCAGCCATCTGCTTGTATTATCCAGGTTAGTGTGGGACCCTCTGATCTGCTGGAGACTGGTTACCTCATAATACACCACCTAATTTGTCAGTGTGGGCAGTTGTTCTCAGTTCAGTCTTCAAAATACAGAAGGTTTAGTAACACTTTTTTTTCTATAGCCATTTCCCCATCAGTTTTCTTCCTAGATAATCCTTATATTTACTCATGTTCTCTGAATCTGCAAATAGGCCTCTGGGTTATGCCAGGAAATACTTTGTTTACATCGCTGCAGTATAAAGAGTAGTTTGAAGAAATTTCCATGTGGTTTTGATGGAAGCCAACCTGTGATGTCAACTGTACACTCAGGAAGTTAACTGAAGTCTGGGGCATCTCTTTGAACATCATGGTAACCTTGGTGCTGACCACAGAACTGGCACTCAGTACGGAGTTTAGTGCTGAATGAATTGCTTTAAAGCAAATATAAAGGGTGGATAAATTGTCACTGCCAGAGCATTATTTGATGAGAACATGCCTAACCTAGCCTATAAAGACTATAAATTGTAAAGCAGCATCTTCCACTAGTAAAATATTTTCATATCCTTTTTAAATCCAGACAAGCTACTTAACTGTAGATATTTTAAGCATTTACCAGAATTATATCATTTCAGAATGGCCTCTGTCAGCCCAAGTCTAATAGAACGCAAGGATGTTGCCAAGGCAAATTCCTAAGAAGAACACAGTGCTACAAACGCAGTTCATGGAGTCCTGAGCGTCTTGGTCGGTATTCACATCCTGTTACAGTGTTAACAGGACTGGCAGCTAGCCGTGGTAGTGGGAGATGGAGGAAAGCAGAGATGGTGAATCAAGATTCCTCAGGCAGATACGTTATGAGATGAGTCCTAGTCTAGGACATTGTGTTCAGTGATGAAAGCCAGGAGTGTCTCTCCTTTCTCCTTAATGAATCTCATTTTACTGCGAAGTGTTGAAGCAAACACATTCCAGCCTAGAATTGCTAGGCCTGGCCTTTGTTCGGTGCGTAATGTTCTGGATGCTCTGTGGACAGAGGTGTTACACTTCTCAACTAAATTCTTACATACGCAGTGTGATAGTGAGCAGTGGACATTTGAGAAGAGGACTTTATTTGAAATGGAGACCATTCCAGGGAGATTACATGGTAATCACTCCACATAGGATGTCTTTGTTTAGCCATGTGTCTAGTTAGGGGTGACTTTGCAAAGATTTTCCACAAAGAATTCAGATTTAGAGCTGAGTGGTGGTAGATGCCTGTAATCCCAGGACTTGAAAGGCAGCAGCAGGAGAATGGCCTCAAGTTAGAGGCCGGCCTCGTCTACAAGGTGAGTTCCTCAGTAGCCTAGGGCTACAGAATCAGGCCCCGTCTCAACCTCTCCATACCCCCAAAAAATCAGATTTGAGAGTGTGGTGAACTTGAGTTTTCAGCATGGCTAAAAGCTTTCCTATGCCTACTCCTAGGTTCACTCTTCAACTCCCTTAGCTTCAGACATGAGGAAGGCACATAGGGATTAGAAATGAATGTTCTTTGTGTTTCCTGTAGGAAATGTTGACAAAAATATGAAGCCAACTAACTACATTGTTCCCCAACACCTTCTCCTGAGTAAACCAAAGGGCCCTGCACTTTTTTCTCAACCTCTCACAGTAGAAAGTGATGTTCTGACCAAGGCCTCAGACACTGTTTCCTGACACATTTGTCCTGTCTCATATGTACAGGTTTCTGTAAATCCATGTATGTGTACATATGTGTACATTCGAATAATGCAGTCTAAAGGCAAGGAAAGAAAAGCAGATGCTGATGAGGCAATGAAACAAGAAAGAAGAGGAGGAGGGGCTGGAGAGATGGCTCAGAGGCTGGGAGCACGGGCTGAATTTCCAGGGGACCTGGGTTCAATCCCCAGCACCCACATGATGCCTACAACCATCTGTCATTCTAGTGCCAGAGGAGTTGATGGCCTCTGAGGGCACCAGGCACACATGTACACGGGCACACATGCAGGCAAAGCACCCCCACACATAAAATAAGTGGGGTGGGGGAGCTAACAAGAAATTGAAGAGGACAGAAAGGAAAGAACTACACAGTGGGCAGGGGGAGGAGATCTCCTAAATGGCATGCTGTGCCAGAAGATGGCTGTGACCCTTCAAAGATGAGATGCCAACAGAGATCTCCTAAATGGCATGCTGTGCCAGAAGATGGCTAGGACCCTTCAAAGACAAGATGTCAACAGAACTTCGTTCTAGGGGTGACATGAGAAGCAAAGGACAGCCATGAATCTGGGAGTGTGACAGCAGAAGGTTGCATTTCTGGTCATCCTTAACCCTGCTGGATATCCCTTTGCATTTCTGAACCCATGTCCCGGCCTTTTTGCATGTCACATCATCGGGAAGCAGGAAGAAACAGAGTGAGGTGAAGTAGATACTAACACAGCATTTGTAATCTGTTACTGTGTGCTACACACCACTTTGAATATATAAACAGTTGCATCTCAACAACCCTGTGAGATTGGAACTTTGACTCTTGTATGTAAGTGAGAATATATGAGGCCAGAGAGAAGGACCAGAGTCTAGATTCAAATCATGCTAAAAATACCCATCGGTTGTGGGGCCTTGCAGTGGTCAGCTTACACAAAGCAAGTGGGAATGTGTAAGCAATTGTATGGGAATGTATGCCGGGTCGTATAACTGAGTGTTTCGTGCTGTCCTGTGGTCATTTTTCCTCCCTATGACGACACTTGTGGCTGTCGTCCAAATCACTGCCTGGCCTGGGATGAAACAAGAACTAGGCATTCTCCTGCACTAGCGTAGAAAAGGAAAGAGTGTTCTTGATAAGAACTTAGTGTGCGCTGATTTTTTAAAATATATTAAAAACATTTAAAAATAGTTCAGTGTATAATTATAGTGGGGGAGACAATGTTTTATACAATAACCCTCTGGGTTTGCTTATTTGTTCGTTTGATTGCCAGATGCATTTTGACCAAATACATAAGAAAAAATGACTTTACTTCAGCCCACTCCCTCCACAAGAGACAAGAAACCCTCTGCTATGCAATTTTTTTGTTGAAATTAAGACTCAAGCTACGCTGTAAAACCTGCTTGTTTCTATCAGCTTTGGTTTGCCGACTGTTGCTTTCCACCACCAGCAGGGTTGCAGTCATGTGACCCCAGCTACCTCTGCAGCCTTGCCTCCTCCCTACCTTCTTTTCCCCTCTCCTCCAAACAAACCAGGATCGACGGCACCAAGGGCTTCTCTGCCTCTTCTATGGTCCTTTAAGTATTATCCTCTATAAACATGTTCCAGCCCCCCTTCTCCCCATGAGCTCCCCCGACAGAATCTGATCTCAGGTGCAGGCCCTTACCCCTAACCCTCGTTGTCTTCCTCCCTTAGGTCCCCTAGTGTCTTACGTCCCTTTCTTTACTTGACCTCTTTCCTGTACATCCCGCCATGGCTCTGTGACCTGTCAGATCTGCGCATTGTGAAATGACATGCTCTAGATCACACGCTGACCAAGGGCTTCAGGTATCAAACTGAGGCGGAAAGAACCCAGCCACCAAGGTCTGAAAGCCAGGTCAGGTGACTCCCTGCTAATTATCGCATTCTCAAATGCAGGTGGAAATGTGAAATTGGTAGAGAGAATTTTTAGGCTGCAAAATAGCACGGGATGCATAGGTCCTCACTAGAGTAGTAGAGTGGGGTTGGAATGAGGTAGAAACAGGCTGGCGTGATGGTCGGGAGTAAGTTATTGAGTAGAATCCAGGCACAGACTTGGGAAATGGCCTGAGCAGTTCACCCTCAGGACTGTAATTGATACTGAGGATGTGGGTACGGATGGAGGTAGATTGGCAGATATCAAGAGCACAGGACTTTGAAATTTTGAAATTGAAGGGAGCAGCACTGGCAGTTCAGAGCTATAAGAGAAGTTTCCTGGGAGAATGGGAAGGGGAATTGGGGGAATCCCTGTGATTACAGACACCGGCAACTTGAGCTTTGTGGTCTAATGCTATTCTGTGGGGATGCTGCTGTGCGGCGCAGGAATGTCGGTTGGCATTTAGTACTCTGGCCCTTGGTGCTGCTCATCAATCACTGTGATGATAAACTGCCCCTGCCCCATTTCCAAATACCTCAAGGGAACTGAAGCGTCCCTGATTGAGAATCACAGAGAGACTAGTCAAAGGTCACATAGTTTTCTGCAGTCACATTCAGCTGTTGGCAGAGAGAACACAGAAACCTGAATTTTGAGTGGAGGGCTGCGAATGACTAAGACATCGAAAGGAAAGAATTGAGAATATATAATGGGGTGATTATAATACATTTCCTGAATAACAAAGTCTCTCTTGTTGCCTGAGGCAACTTGGGGAATTCCACAACTGGGGGACCCTCGGCTGCTACTGATGGTCATTTGACATGTGTCCAGTTGTGACCTCTTATAAGGGAAGCTGCTATGACTATAGTGCACATCTTCGTGAGGGTGAATTATTCACTTCTCTCGGTAACATGCCCAGGGATGAGTTGCTCGGTCTTAGAGAATAAATATGTTTAGCTTTATTAAATGTTGTCCCACGTGTCTTTAGCTGTTACTCTTACTTTGCCTGTGACTCAGCCATCCCATTCTGTTAGCTATCCAAGAGAAATGCATGGCCACACAAAGACCACACTAATACTCGAAGTGGCTTTATTTGTAACAGCAAAGCACTGGGAACAACCCAAAAGTTGTTCCAGAGGTAAATGCAGCCACACAACTGGGCATGGTGACGCACACCTTTGATCTCAGCACTCGGGAGGCAGAGGCAGGCTGATCTCTGTGAGTTTCAGGCCAGCCTGGTCCACAAAGCAAGTTCCAGGACAGCCAAGGCTGTTGCACAGGGAATCCCTGTCTCAAAAAAACATAAATGCAGCCGCACAATAGAACACTTGGTAAAGAACTGCTGGCACAATTGACATGGCTGAATCTCAAAATAACTGAGTAGAAGAAGCTAGACACAGGAAAACTCATAGTGTTCTATGTACAGTAGTTCTAGAACATGAGGACTGATGCACAGAGACAGAAAGTACATTAGTGGTTGCCCTGGGGATGGGGTCATGGGGAACAGAAAGGAAGGGATGGGCTCTGAACAGCATGAAGATACTTCTGGGAGTAGACAGGTTTATTTTCTTGAGAGAGTAATGGTTTCAGTGTCAAACTTTTGAAGTTGTGGACCTTAAAAATGTGTGAGTTGGTACGTATAGATTATACTTTAAAGCTTTAGGAATATGACACATACTGAATACTTTACATTCCTGGCCATATATAGGAATTGTAGTTACTTGTACAGCTCTGCCGATATTTGGTCCCTGTGCTGGCTAGTCTTGACACAAGCTAGAGTCATCTGAGAGGAGGGAACCTCAATTGAGAAAATGCCTCCAGAAGCAAGCCTGTTTTCTTTAAATTAAGGAAAGGGCATTTTCTCAATTAGTGATTGATGTGGGAGGGCCCATTGGCTGTGGGTGGGGCACCCATGGGCTGGTGGTCCTGGGTTCTATAAGAAACCAGGCTGAGCAAGCCATGAAGAATGTGCCAGTAAATAGCACTCTTCCATGGCCTCTGAATCAGCTCCTGCCTCCAGGTTCCTGCCCTGTTTGAATTCCCTCAATGAGTTACTATATGTAAGCCAAATAAGCCCTTTCCTCCCAAGCTGCTTTTGGCCATGGTGTTTCATCACAGCAATAGTAACCCTAAGTATGACCATCTCAGTCCATTTGTTGGTGACACTGGTGTGCCCACAAAGGTGTCATATTATGACTCTGTGTTATCCTAATGTCTTATGATTTTGATGCTCTTTTCATGTGCCTGCTGGTCATATGAATGGCATCTTTTTGTGAAGTGCTTTTGCATGAAGTGTTTTTCCTTTCAAATAGATTCTTTAGATATATTACTTAGATTCTGAACGATGTCCTTTCTCATCCAAAATACAGACCTTTGAGAGGTCCCCCAATGGCAAGCCTTGCCTTCTCAGCCTACTGTTTTTTTTTTTTGTTTTTTTTTTTTTTGTTTTTTTTTTGTTAAATAGTTCTTAATTTTAAAGAATGTTAAGCTCTCCTTTTAATCGGTGCTTTTAATTGCTTCTTTGAGATCTTTTAATCTACCAAAAATCCTGAAAATATTGTATTGTTTTCTAGAAGCTTTGGATATAGTGTTCATGTCGAAGCTATCAGCCTTTTTTATTCAAAGTGAAGTAAATTTTAAATTTAAATCTTTTAAACTTTAATGGACTGTATTGTCTCCATACCATGTAAGGAAAAGACCAGGCTTTTGTGCATTGACTTACAATAGTATCTTTGTCACAAGCCATGTCTCTGCTGCAAATCTTCTCTTATGACTTTCCTACAGTTATCTCTTGCCCTGTTTATTTACAGGTTTTATGTCATTTATTACGCTCTGAAATACATATACACACAGCTTGGAAGTTACATGTTTTCCAGTTTGAAACAGTCTGTAAAGCCACCTGTATCAATGACCAACAAAGAAAACAAAGTTTTGAGTGTTTGAAAAGAGAAATTGGAGCAGGAAATGGAAGGAGCAGAAAACCAATCAAACGAAATAGCTCCATACAGATGCCACGCCCCTAATCTGGAGAGGATAAAGGGAGGAAGTGGTGATGTTGGAGATCCAAGGTTGAAGCTGTGGGTGGGAGGCTGGAGAGAAGACTCAGTGGGTAAAGTACTGACTGTACAAGCTTGAGGACCTGAGTTTGGATCCCAGCACTTATGTGAAAAGGGAAGGGCAACTGTGTGGCAACCCTGTCTCAAAGAAAAAAGTGGCAAGTGATAGAGGACACATGATACTGACTTCTGGTTTTCACACACCTGAGAACATGTACTCACATGAGATGCATACTTCCCCCCAACACATACACAAGCACACACACACACACACACACACACACACACACACACACACAGAGAGAGAGAGAGAGAGAGAGAGAGAGAGAGAGAGAGAGAGAGAGAGAGAGAGAGAGAGAGAGAAGCAGCAAAAACGTGAAGTCATGGGGTAGAAGCTGGAGCCACAGTAGTGTGGCTAGAAGAAATTGGCACTGCAGAACACAGATGAGCAACATTAGAGACTACCAGAGACAGAGCAGAAGGGGATACGAACCCCTGGTTCCTCTCCTCCGCCATCTCTGGCTTCCCACCAGTTCCTCTCACTCCTGAAATCTGCCCGAAAGCAGCTGATACCGGAACCTAGGCAGCCATTCTGCTGGAGTCAGCCTCTCTAGCTAAGAAGTGGAGCTCCATGGGGCAGATGGCCCAGCACTGGCACTTACCCAGTCCAGAACCCTTTTCCAGAACGGGTATTTCTTTTAATTCCTTGGCCGCTTTTGAACAGATTACCTAATTTTATTGAGGTTTTAAGTTACTGGCATAAAATTGTGTGCCACATTTTACCATCTTGAACTTAAATATTCTTCTGCATTTATGACAATTGCCTAAACACAGGTAAGGTCGTTGTCTTAATTACTTTTCCTGTTACTGTGATCAAAACTTTGACAAAAGTCACTTAAGAGAGAGGGGATTCAGACAGTAGTACATCATGATGGGGAAGTCGAGGAGACAAGATCTTGAGGTGGCTGGTCGTCCAGTATCACAGTCATGGAGCAGAGAGTGATGAATGCTGGGGTTCAGCAGTCTCCTCTTCATGCCCTCCAGGACTGAAGTCCAGGGAGCAGGGTCACCCTTCCTTAGGGTGGGTCTTCCCACCCTAGTTAACCTAATCAAAGTGATCGATCCCTTGCAGGCACACCCAGGGCTAACTTCATCTAAGCAACCCCTCATAGGTGTGCCTGGAGGTGGGCTCCTGGGTGACTCCTGCCCTGTCGAGTTGACAGTGAACAGAAGTCATCAGTTGTCTAACCTGTTCCCCGGACTCCTCTGTAGTCTTCAGTTGATGGCGACGTCTAGAAGCTGGCCCATTAGGATCAGTTATTTTGACGTGAGTCCTTCACAGGCAGTTTTTTACATTTCCACTCGGAGTGTGTAAATATAAATATCATATTGGGTATTAAAGGCTATCATTGACCATTTATTTTCCTATATCCATCAATGCATACACCGACTCCAATATTAACAGCTGGAAATGCTGAAACCTGATTTTATTGTTCTTTGTTTTTCAGCTGGAATACATCTATTAAAGAGAAGCTAGCTCCCATCCCCTTCGGTCATTGTCGTTTGACTTAATTTTTCTCCTTTACCTCTTCCATCTTCACTGGAATGGTGATCTTTTCTTTAAAGGTACAGACCACAGAATTTTGTCACTGGTGTTCATATTTTTTTTATTTTTTTGTTAATGACACAAAATTCAAATGGTTTGATAAGGTATAGAATTAAAAAATCTTCCTCTCCTGCCTCCACTCAGTTTCCTCTCTAGAGGCAACCATTGCCTCAGTATTCCTTAGACAAGTATCTCCCTCTGTAGCTCAGGCTGACCTCCTGCTTCAGCCTCCTGAGTGCTGAGATTACAGGCATGGCCCATCATGCCCATGTCCTGCTGCATGTTTCTTACGATGGCTTCCCCAGACATTGAAATTGTATGTAGTCAAATGACAAGGCAAATGGGATAAAGTGTTCATACTGGAGAAGAAGAAATAGGTGTTCCTAAACTATTTTCACTTTCATAAAAAATTTAAAGCTGTAATTAATTTCTAAGTAAAAAACACCTTACATATTAGATAACATATATGTACTTTTTATTTAATAACCCAGATATTAACTTTAGGTACTGTCTTGCCCTTTTTTTTCACTGAACAATATATTTGAAACATCTGTCCATGTTAGAACACAGAGAGATGACTTCCTTTTCAAAGATTATTGTCATTGCATTGCATCGAAATATGATATATCACAGTTGAACTAAATAGCAATTAATCATGGGATATTTAGATCTTTTGTATTGACAGTGTAAACACAGCTGTAGTGAATGCCCTTTTATAAAGGTCACTTTCTCATGTATGTGAGTGAGTTCACCTATAGGATCAAAATCTAGGTGTGGATGGCTGCTTCAAAGGGCCGATCAAGATTCAACTTTTTTGTTTGTTTGTTTGGGTTTTTTTTGTTTTGTTTTTTGTTTTTTTGTTTTTTTGAGACAGGGTTTCTCTGTGTAGCTTTGCGCCTTTCCTGGATCTCGCTCTGTAGACCAGGCTAGCCTCGAATTCACAGAGATCCGCCTGCCTCTGCCTCCCGAGTGCTGGGATTAAAGGCATGCACCACCACCGCCCGGCTAAGATTCAACTTTTTAAGATTTATTTTATTTGTGTGTGTGTATGTGTGCATTTGGGGTGTGTATGTGCGTGTGTGCGTGCGTGCGTGCGTGCGTGTGTGTGTGTGTGTGTGTGTGTGTGTGTAGGCATGGTGCCTTTGGAGGCCAGACAAGGATGTTGGATCCCTTAGAGCTGGAGTTACTATAGGAGGCTGTGAACTGTGGGAGCTGAAAATCAAACTCTAGTCCTCTGCAAGAGCACCAAGTGCTCTTAACTGTTGAGTCATCTCTCCAACCTTGACATTTTACTTTTAATAATAATCACCAAATTGTTCTCCTTAGAAGACATCCATTGTACATCTCCAGTGCCTTCTGAGTGTCATAGTTTCTAGACTCTCACCTACATGTTGGATTATGGGAAATGTTGACATTTCCATTCTGATGGTTGAAAACATCAACTTGCTTTATAGTTTTGGTTTGCATTGCTTTTTTTTTTAAGAAAATGATAATTTATTTTCCTGTGAACTATCTGCTCATATTGCTCACTCTTTCTATTGGGTTCCTGGCTATTTTTAGTTGATTTGTAGGAGGTCTTTATCTGTTAAGAAACTTGGCCTTTTGTCTGTGGAATGACAATATTTTTGAGCTAGAATAATGACTTTACAATAATCTAGTTAAATCCTGTAATGTTCCAAATTTAAGAACCAACTCAAGGGCGTCTAATGACTTACAAATGTTGTAGCCTAAGATTTTTTGACTCTTCTTTAGCAATTTTTTTATACTGCATTCAGCCAGTCCAGAATTAACCAATCCCTGTCTTCTCCAGAGATGTAAGACCTGGGCATCAGGGCTTTGCCCCAATCCCCTGCATCCCTATATTTCTTGCTATTAGGGACAGCCCTCCTGCCCCACTTACGGGGCGCCATCTGGGTTCACCACATTTGTCTTCATCAAACCTTATGCTCCATGAGCAAACTGACTCCTTGAAATTTCCCCTAACTGCTCATGCTTGTGTCAGTCTTTCAGAGTAGACTTCCTGAGATATGCAGCATGGGGGGGCAGGGGGGGGTCCTCTGTATTGGGTATGGTAAGAGGAGATTAAAAAAAATAAAAACTTCAATTCCTGTCTTGCTCAACAATCCATTTGGAAAAACAAAGAAATAATGAATTTATGAGACAAATTTGGATTATTTGTGAACGCTCAAGGCAAACAAACCCAGTGATTAAATAGGCATACAAGAGTCCCAAAAACTTCACTTCTGACTCAGAAGCCATGTCAATGGGCCATAATATTGTGGACAGAAAGAACATGCTCAGGTTCTCAAGAGGTGCCGCAGACATCGTATCTTTCACACTTGAAAGATGCTGCTGTTTGCTTCTCTTCACCTTACTGTAAGTTAGCTGAACAACGACAGATGGCATGCCGTGCTTGACAGCCCAGATGGGGTTAGGGCTTCTCACTGAAGGACAGGTGAGCTACTCACTATGCATACTGCTTCACCTTGGCAGAGAACAGGAGAGAAAGAGACCAGGGTCAGCTGCAATGGATAAATATCAAGTCCACCGTGGACTTGACTTCTGGTAAGAAACTAGAGTACAAAGGGAAGACTATAGTCTTGGACTCAAACCTTTTGTCAAGTCAATGTACTATTTTAAAATGACAAGCATGGCGAACTTCCCTCTGAATCTCCATTTTCTCAACTACAAAGTGGAATTGGTATTGTCTGCTCTTCAGAGTGGGCTGAAAGACAGTAGGTGTCTGATAAATACCAGCTGCTTTAGTAAAAAGTAGGCTACAGTGAGACTGTGGGTCTCTCTCTCTCTCTCTCTCTCTCTCTCTCTCTCTCTCTCTCTCTCTCTCTGTTGTTGTACAAAACACCACACACACACACACACACACACACACACACACACGTAGATGTAACCAACCGTCTTATTAAATAAGAAACACAGAGCCGATTCAGAGAAGAAAGCCAAGAGGTCAGAACTAAGAGCCTTACCCTTCCTGCTTCAGCCAAGAGAGCTCTTCGAAAAAGAGACCTACTTCCTGTGTGTATGTCTTTAAATAGTCTAGATGTTCTGCCTTCTCATTGGTTGTAAACTAAACACGTGACTGCCTTGTCATTGCCTGTATGTACAGCCCTCCAGGTCCTTAAAGGCGTGCGCCACCACCGCCACGCACTTGCTATGGCTCTATAACTCTGACCCCCAGGCAACTTTATTTATTAACATACAATTAAAATCACATTTCAGTACAAGTAAAATACCACCACACTTCCCCTTTTCTATTTTAATAAAAAGAAAAAAAAGAAAAAGGTTATAACTAACAAAAGAAAAACTATATACAAAAGTACAATAACTATATACAATATATACAAATAATAAATGTCTAAACAATGTCTAGTCCATTTGTATTTGACAAATTCAGAGATGATAATCTCATTATCCTATTTTGTTAAGTCCAAAATGTATCTAATTCACTTTCTATCCTAATTAATCTTCAACTAACTAACCTTCAACTATAACTAACTAATCTTCAACTCCCTCAGAGACCCAAAAAGGAAATAATATTAGCTAACAAAAATAAAAACAGAAAGTGCATGCAAGCAACTTCCAAAAAATTTGTGAGTTGACAGAAACAGCCAACTGCCTGGACAGTCACCTGAGGTTTCTCCGCAATGCTGGGGCATCATCTTCAGCCTATATAGGCTTAGTATATCTGACAGACTCATTTGTGAAGTAGGATGTACACAAGGTCAACAGTTCAACCTCACATTGGGTGAGAGCAGTTCATGCACCAGAAACACCTGAATTCCACTAATGTCATGTCATGATTCAGGATTTTAAATTCTGGAAAATGTTGACGGTTTTTTAGTTCAGCTCTCCATTCTTCTTGGCTGTGTACATATGGCTTCATCTCAGCATCCCGTTCTTCTCCACATCTCTCTATCAAATGCCAGTCTACTATTGAGAGGCGTGAGCTTAGTTACTCTTCAAGAATAACTGTTTCAGCTGCTGTTCCATAGCACATCAGAAGCCATCGGCCCACTGCCTGTTCAGCTGCCTTCGAAGAAAAGGGCACTGTACCTTTTCCGAGTTGCGAAGGCCACGTCAGGGATGGTGCCATATTGTCCTGGCCTCAGAAGATGCCTTTTGATAAAGCCATAACCATGCTTGTTTAGGCAAGAATCAGTAGTCCTTTGTTTCATGTCCTGTCTGTCCATTTTGTCAGCAGTTGATTCGAGGATACTTTGTTGTCCAGTGGCTAACTTTTGCCACAATGAAAGCTAACTCCATACGCAGTTTCTTCAATGCCCATATTTTCTCTGAAGTAGATTGGTACTGCCAGGAGCCGACATGTCTCATAGTCATAACAAAAAAGAAAAATTTTCTAAGTTATTAAAACATTTTAAATGCCATATTCTGTAGATCTCTGAAGGGTTTGAAGATGACCTATCTAAAATATATCTGCTCAATTTTTAAAACATATCTAATATGACTACAAGTTCTATTGTAATGTCTAACTACCAACTATCATTTCTTTATATCCTAATGGTAATCATAACATTCAAGGATCAGAAAATTACATTGTTAAATGAACGATATAAGTACAATTAGAAATATACATATAGCATTTTCTAATAATATCAATTTCAATATATATAATTTGTATACAATATAAAACAATCCAATCCAATGTACAGTATTTAAAACTAGTAATTGTCTTTTTCTTCTTCTTTCTTTCTCTCTTTTTTTTTAAATAAGAACCTTAAATCTAATCTGCTTAGTCTTTTTCCTAACCCTTGACAACAACTTGTAACCAACCCCCCTAAACAATGAAAATTATCCCAGACCCAAAACCCATTAAAAAGACCAAAAAACCACCCACCCCACACCACCTCTTTGGGAATGTGGGCGTCGTAGTCTTAAAATTGCTTCCTGCTGGGTATGGGCGAAGTTATCTTTATCCTGAAAGAAAAATTTTAGGTTAATTGTCAAATTCTAGGAAAGGTAACTATATCCTTCATTATCCATTCCGTGTATAATGCCAAAGTTCAGGGTTTATCTCAAGTCCTTATTCAAGTAGTCTTTGAGACTGGATCATCTCAGCTAGTCATCTCAAAATTGCTCTGAGCACCTTGTAGTTCAAAGCTGATCTGTAGATGATGTTTGTCAGCTTAGTGATGTTATTATTGTCCACGTGGAATTGTTGTTGTTGTGGGGCCCCAACTTCTTCCTGGAGACTTCAGTTGATGTTAGGCCTGGCCGTGAATTCCTGCAGAAAACTGATAAGAGACTCGAACACAAAGACATATATATGCAGCTAATTGAAGCCTTTTTTTTTTTAGAATTAATCAGTACTCTATATGACAATTCATATCTTAGCAAAGTTTAAAATGTATATATATTGGCTCTATAACTCTGACCCCCAGGCAACTTTATTTATTAACATACAATTAAAATCACATTTCAGTACAAGTAAAATACCACCACACACACACACACACACACACACACACACACGTAGATGTAACCAACCGTCTTATTAAATAAGAAACACAGAGCCGATTCAGAGAAGAAAGCCAAGAGGTCAGAACTAAGAGCCTTACCCTTCCTGCTTCAGCCAAGAGAGCTCTTCGAAAAAGAGACCTACTTCCTGTGTGTATGTCTTTAAATAGTCTAGATGTTCTGCCTTCTCATTGGTTGTAAACTAAACACGTGACTGCCTTGTCATTGCCTGTATGTACAGCCCTCCAGGTCCTTAAAGGCGTGCGCCACCACCGCCACGCACTTGCTATGGCTCTATAACTCTGACCCCCAGGCAACTTTATTTATTAACATACAATTAAAATCACATTTCAGTACAAGTAAAATACCACCACACTTCCCCTTTTCTATTTTAATAAAAAGAAAAAAAAGAAAAAGGTTATAACTAACAAAAGAAAAACTATATACAAAAGTACAATAACTATATACAATATATACAAATAATAAATGTCTAAACAATGTCTAGTCCATTTGTATTTGACAAATTCAGAGATGATAATCTCATTATCCTATTTTGTTAAGTCCAAAATGTATCTAATTCACTTTCTATCCTAATTAATCTTCAACTAACTAACCTTCAACTATAACTAACTAATCTTCAACTCCCTCAGAGACCCAAAAAGGAAATAATATTAGCTAACAAAAATAAAAACAGAAAGTGCATGCAAGCAACTTCCAAAAAATTTGTGAGTTGACAGAAACAGCCAACTGCCTGGACAGTCACCTGAGGTTTCTCCGCAATGCTGGGGCATCATCTTCAGCCTATATAGGCTTAGTATATCTGACAGACTCATTTGTGAAGTAGGATGTACACAAGGTCAACAGTTCAACCTCACATTGGGTGAGAGCAGTTCATGCACCAGAAACACCTGAATTCCACTAATGTCATGTCATGATTCAGGATTTTAAATTCTGGAAAATGTTGACGGTTTTTTAGTTCAGCTCTCCATTCTTCTTGGCTGTGTACATATGGCTTCATCTCAGCATCCCGTTCTTCTCCACATCTCTCTATCAAATGCCAGTCTACTATTGAGAGGCGTGAGCTTAGTTACTCTTCAAGAATAACTGTTTCAGCTGCTGTTCCATAGCACATCAGAAGCCATCGGCCCACTGCCTGTTCAGCTGCCTTCGAAGAAAAGGGCACTGTACCTTTTCCGAGTTGCGAAGGCCACGTCAGGGATGGTGCCATATTGTCCTGGCCTCAGAAGATGCCTTTTGATAAAGCCATAACCATGCTTGTTTAGGCAAGAATCAGTAGTCCTTTGTTTCATGTCCTGTCTGTCCATTTTGTCAGCAGTTGATTCGAGGATACTTTGTTGTCCAGTGGCTAACTTTTGCCACAATGAAAGCTAACTCCATACGCAGTTTCTTCAATGCCCATATTTTCTCTGAAGTAGATTGGTACTGCCAGGAGCCGACATGTCTCATAGTCATAACAAAAAAGAAAAATTTTCTAAGTTATTAAAACATTTTAAATGCCATATTCTGTAGATCTCTGAAGGGTTTGAAGATGACCTATCTAAAATATATCTGCTCAATTTTTAAAACATATCTAATATGACTACAAGTTCTATTGTAATGTCTAACTACCAACTATCATTTCTTTATATCCTAATGGTAATCATAACATTCAAGGATCAGAAAATTACATTGTTAAATGAACGATATAAGTACAATTAGAAATATACATATAGCATTTTCTAATAATATCAATTTCAATATATATAATTTGTATACAATATAAAACAATCCAATCCAATGTACAGTATTTAAAACTAGTAATTGTCTTTTTCTTCTTCTTTCTTTCTCTCTTTTTTTTTAAATAAGAACCTTAAATCTAATCTGCTTAGTCTTTTTCCTAACCCTTGACAACAACTTGTAACCAACCCCCCTAAACAATGAAAATTATCCCAGACCCAAAACCCATTAAAAAGACCAAAAAACCACCCACCCCACACCACCTCTTTGGGAATGTGGGCGTCGTAGTCTTAAAATTGCTTCCTGCTGGGTATGGGCGAAGTTATCTTTATCCTGAAAGAAAAATTTTAGGTTAATTGTCAAATTCTAGGAAAGGTAACTATATCCTTCATTATCCATTCCGTGTATAATGCCAAAGTTCAGGGTTTATCTCAAGTCCTTATTCAAGTAGTCTTTGAGACTGGATCATCTCAGCTAGTCATCTCAAAATTGCTCTGAGCACCTTGTAGTTCAAAGCTGATCTGTAGATGATGTTTGTCAGCTTAGTGATGTTATTATTGTCCACGTGGAATTGTTGTTGTTGTGGGGCCCCAACTTCTTCCTGGAGACTTCAGTTGATGTTAGGCCTGGCCGTGAATTCCTGCAGAAAACTGATAAGAGACTCGAACACAAAGACATATATATGCAGCTAATTGAAGCCTTTTTTTTTTTAGAATTAATCAGTACTCTATATGACAATTCATATCTTAGCAAAGTTTAAAATGTATATATATTGGCTCTATAACTCTGACCCCCAGGCAACTTTATTTATTAACATACAATTAAAATCACATTTCAGTACAAGTAAAATACCACCACACACACACACACACACACACACACACACACACACGTAGATGTAACCAACCGTCTTATTAAATAAGAAACACAGAGCCGATTCAGAGAAGAAAGCCAAGAGGTCAGAACTAAGAGCCTTACCCTTCCTGCTTCAGCCAAGAGAGCTCTTCGAAAAAGAGACCTACTTCCTGTGTGTATGTCTTTAAATAGTCTAGATGTTCTGCCTTCTCATTGGTTGTAAACTAAACACGTGACTGCCTTGTCATTGCCTGTATGTACAGCCCTCCAGGTCCTTAAAGGCGTGCGCCACCACCGCCACGCACTTGCTATGGCTCTATAACTCTGACCCCCAGGCAACTTTATTTATTAACATACAATTAAAATCACATTTCAGTACAAGTAAAATACCACCACACTTCCCCTTTTCTATTTTAATAAAAAGAAAAAAAAGAAAAAGGTTATAACTAACAAAAGAAAAACTATATACAAAAGTACAATAACTATATACAATATATACAAATAATAAATGTCTAAACAATGTCTAGTCCATTTGTATTTGACAAATTCAGAGATGATAATCTCATTATCCTATTTTGTTAAGTCCAAAATGTATCTAATTCACTTTCTATCCTAATTAATCTTCAACTAACTAACCTTCAACTATAACTAACTAATCTTCAACTCCCTCAGAGACCCAAAAAGGAAATAATATTAGCTAACAAAAATAAAAACAGAAAGTGCATGCAAGCAACTTCCAAAAAATTTGTGAGTTGACAGAAACAGCCAACTGCCTGGACAGTCACCTGAGGTTTCTCCGCAATGCTGGGGCATCATCTTCAGCCTATATAGGCTTAGTATATCTGACAGACTCATTTGTGAAGTAGGATGTACACAAGGTCAACAGTTCAACCTCACATTGGGTGAGAGCAGTTCATGCACCAGAAACACCTGAATTCCACTAATGTCATGTCATGATTCAGGATTTTAAATTCTGGAAAATGTTGACGGTTTTTTAGTTCAGCTCTCCATTCTTCTTGGCTGTGTACATATGGCTTCATCTCAGCATCCCGTTCTTCTCCACATCTCTCTATCAAATGCCAGTCTACTATTGAGAGGCGTGAGCTTAGTTACTCTTCAAGAATAACTGTTTCAGCTGCTGTTCCATAGCACATCAGAAGCCATCGGCCCACTGCCTGTTCAGCTGCCTTCGAAGAAAAGGGCACTGTACCTTTTCCGAGTTGCGAAGGCCACGTCAGGGATGGTGCCATATTGTCCTGGCCTCAGAAGATGCCTTTTGATAAAGCCATAACCATGCTTGTTTAGGCAAGAATCAGTAGTCCTTTGTTTCATGTCCTGTCTGTCCATTTTGTCAGCAGTTGATTCGAGGATACTTTGTTGTCCAGTGGCTAACTTTTGCCACAATGAAAGCTAACTCCATACGCAGTTTCTTCAATGCCCATATTTTCTCTGAAGTAGATTGGTACTGCCAGGAGCCGACATGTCTCATAGTCATAACAAAAAAGAAAAATTTTCTAAGTTATTAAAACATTTTAAATGCCATATTCTGTAGATCTCTGAAGGGTTTGAAGATGACCTATCTAAAATATATCTGCTCAATTTTTAAAACATATCTAATATGACTACAAGTTCTATTGTAATGTCTAACTACCAACTATCATTTCTTTATATCCTAATGGTAATCATAACATTCAAGGATCAGAAAATTACATTGTTAAATGAACGATATAAGTACAATTAGAAATATACATATAGCATTTTCTAATAATATCAATTTCAATATATATAATTTGTATACAATATAAAACAATCCAATCCAATGTACAGTATTTAAAACTAGTAATTGTCTTTTTCTTCTTCTTTCTTTCTCTCTTTTTTTTTAAATAAGAACCTTAAATCTAATCTGCTTAGTCTTTTTCCTAACCCTTGACAACAACTTGTAACCAACCCCCCTAAACAATGAAAATTATCCCAGACCCAAAACCCATTAAAAAGACCAAAAAACCACCCACCCCACACCACCTCTTTGGGAATGTGGGCGTCGTAGTCTTAAAATTGCTTCCTGCTGGGTATGGGCGAAGTTATCTTTATCCTGAAAGAAAAATTTTAGGTTAATTGTCAAATTCTAGGAAAGGTAACTATATCCTTCATTATCCATTCCGTGTATAATGCCAAAGTTCAGGGTTTATCTCAAGTCCTTATTCAAGTAGTCTTTGAGACTGGATCATCTCAGCTAGTCATCTCAAAATTGCTCTGAGCACCTTGTAGTTCAAAGCTGATCTGTAGATGATGTTTGTCAGCTTAGTGATGTTATTATTGTCCACGTGGAATTGTTGTTGTTGTGGGGCCCCAACTTCTTCCTGGAGACTTCAGTTGATGTTAGGCCTGGCCGTGAATTCCTGCAGAAAACTGATAAGAGACTCGAACACAAAGACATATATATGCAGCTAATTGAAGCCTTTTTTTTTTTTAGAATTAATCAGTACTCTATATGACAATTCATATCTTAGCAAAGTTTAAAATGTATATATATTGGCTCTATAACTCTGACCCCCAGGCAACTTTATTTATTAACATACAATTAAAATCACATTTCAGTACAAGTAAAATACCACCACACACACACACACACACACACACACACACACACACACACACACACACACACGAGAGAGAGAGAGAGAATCCTAAGAAAAAGCCTGTGACGGCTCCTTCTGACTTTAAACTTCTTGCCTGCTGTCCTTGGAGGAAAGTTTTTATAGGCATCAGGAAGAATTTCCAGAGAAAAGAGGTAAAAGCCTCCCCACTCTCTGGTGTCTGTCTGGCACAGCAAATGAAACAACCTGTGTATGAAGGCTCCTGCAGGTTATTAAAACAAGGTCTGGACTCGATGGTGAGAAGGAGGTGTGATGTCACCTCTGCTATTTTCTAGCTGTATGCTGTTAAGTGGAATCCGCTAACTTTCTTGGCAGGATACCTGGGAAGAGTTCTTTTTCATGGGGTATCTGAAGATCACAGTACGTATTCAGTTAATAGCCATTTTAGAATATCTCCTGTGAAGGGTGATTTTGATGTGCCAACTTAGAGGGTGTTTGGGGTGAGATTAACATACCCAGCCCCTGACCCTAACCTTGATAAGCAGATTGCCCTCTATAATGTGTGTGAGTTTCAGCCAATTGTTTCAAGACAGGAACAGAATAAAAAGAGCTGCCCCCCCAAGCAAGAGGGAATTGTTGGGGAGACTACCTTCAGACTTGATGGACACCATTGGCTCTCCAGACCTCCACCCGCTGGCTCACTCTTCAGAATTTGGACTTGCCAGCCCTCATATGCATATGAGGCAAATCTCTATAATAAATTTCTTACTACATACATACAGCCATTAGTTCTGTTTCTCTGGGGAACCCTGACTCAGCACCTCCTGTTTCCTTGGTCCTGTGGTTACAACACTGAGACAGACAAGATCTCTCAGGGAATAAATATTCTTCTTAAAAGTATGAGTAAGGGGGCTGGAGAGATGGCTCAGAGGTTAAGAGCACTGGCTGTTCTTCCAGAGGTTCTGAGTTCAATTCCCAGCAACCACATGGTGGTTTACAACCATCTGTAATGAGATCTGGTGCCCTCTTCTGGCCATGTAGACAGAGCACTGTATACATAATAAATAAATAAATAAATAAATAAATAAATTTTTTAGCCAGGCGGTGGTGGCGCACGCCTTTAATCCCAGCACTCGGGAGGCAGAGGCAGGCAGATCTCTGTGAGTTCGAGGCCAGCCTGGACTACAGAGTGAGTTCCAGGAAAGGTGCAAAGCTACACAGAGAAACCTTGTCTGGAAAAAGACAAAAACAAACAAACAAACAAAAAGTATGTGTAAGTATGTGTGCCCATATGTGGGTCTGTGCATGTCAGTAGAGGTGTCCATAGAGGCCAGAGGCATCAGATGCCCTGAAGCTGGACCTTAGATGGTTGTGAGCCACCTATCAGGGGTACTGGTAACCAATCTTGGGTCCTCTGGAAAAGCAACAAGCACTATTAACCACTAAGCCACTTTCCAAGCCCTGAGACAAATAATTTTTATAGGGAGTGTCTTAGTTAGGGATTCTATTGCTGTGAAGAAACATGACCACAGCAAACTCTTATAAAGGAAAACATTTAACTGGAACTGACTTACAGTTCCAAGGTTTGGTTCATTGTCATTGTCATCATGGCAGGAAGCATGGCAGCATGCAGGCAGACATGGTTTGGAGAAAGAGCAGAGAGTTCTACATTTGGAACTGCAGGCAGCAGGAAGAGAGTGAGACACCGGGCCTAGCTTGAGCATCTGAAACCTCAAAGCCCACCCCTGGTGACACACTTCCTCTAACAAGGCCACACCTCATAATAGTGCCACTTCCTGTGAGCCTATCGGGGCCATTTTTATTCAAACTACTACAAGGAGGGAACTGGCCAGTAAATAGGTTATGGCAGGCAAAATACACTGGAATTCTGGTAATGACTGAATAGCATCTCTTTTGATAGAGTTGATCTGGGTAAAGCATATTGTAGACACAAAGACAAACATTCTTAGGAATGGGCTCAGAATTTGTTTGAGGGATGGAAAATGTCACACCAAGAAAAAAATTTCTGAAGCATCTTTGTTCAGATTCGGGACTATTATATGTCATAAATTGAAATGTTTTTTGCAAAGTTTCTTTTGACTATACAAACAATTGTTTAAGAAAACAGGCTTGTAATGTTTGACTGCTGTCATTACCCAGCACGTAAGTAACAAACTAGGATGTCTTTTGATTTGTGATATGTTAGAACAACTAGTTCTAAATATTGCTGTTTGAGTTGCCCACTTGATTTTCATAAAAGTCATTAAATAAATTTTGGTTTGGGATTAAGATAGGTTTTCCAATAGTTTCTGAAATGGCCCTAAACATACTTCCGCCCTAAACACATTGCACTACATGTTTGTAGCAAGTGCCATTCTCAGCAGTGACAATTATAAGATCAAAGTATCAATCCCCTTTGAAAAACATTGGCAATGCTCTGTATCAAATAGTCAGCCAGGATGATTTATGACCCACCTCATTAATATACAAAGTTGCTCTAATTTTTAATAAAATGGTAAAAGTATATATATAACAAAGATTTGTCTTAAAACAATTTTCTTTATGATTTATTACCAGTAAATGTTTGGTTGGCAATCTCATTTATATACCTACAAACAAGGGTCACATAAAAAAAATTTTAGGCCTAAGGTGGTCAGAAGTAGAAAGACACAGAAGCTTTGATATAATTAATCTATTAGGTACTTTTCTCATTGCATGATGATGTAATTTAAGACAGAAAACGTTTATTTGAGCTCATGAGTTGAGAGAGAGGATAGTCCATCATGGGAGAAGCCTGGAGGGAGAAACATCTGGAAGCTGTGCTGGTAGAAGTGTTAGGTTGCTTGTCCATACCTCTGTAGACCAAGAAACAGAGATAAGACAGGGAGTAGGGTCGGTTATAAACCCCAAGGCCCACCCCCAAAGATCCACTTCCTCCATCTGGGCTCCACCTCCCAAAGGCTCTACAACCTCCCAACACAGTGTCACCAAGTGGAGACCAAGTGTTCCAGCACCAGTGCCTGTAAGGAGCATTTTACATCCAAATAAGAGGAGGGGGCTTGTTATTCTCTTGGTGAAGGATTCAGGTTTTCGTGTAAGAGCAATGGGAAACTAATGAAGACATTTTGTCCAGGAAGAAAGGAAAGAAGGAAGGAGGTTAATTTTAAATTGAGGCAAGATTCAGATGGCAAGAAACGAATTCCTATCACTTAGGTATTGTGTTGCAGCAGCCCAAATGAGCATAAAGTGTGAGACTGAGAGCCAAAAAGCAGAAACATGTTTGGCAGTTGATGTGGGGTTCAGGTAAGAGATGACCATGGCTAGGGTGGTAGCTGGAAGGTTGAGACATAGACGTACACAGGCCATGTTTTTGAGGCAGCATCAGTAGGACTGTCTAAAAGATTCAATTAAGTGTTTGGAAAATACCTTGTAACCTTCATAACCTCTAAGGTGTTAGGACAACACTAATGAGGAGGGTTTTATGATTATCAAGGAGAAGAGGCTCTTCTGGATGTCCCAAGGCTCCTCTGAGTCCCGAGAGCCCCTGACACTTTAAAGAAAGATAAATTGCCTTGAGACGGTGAGGAAGATCCCTGAAGAGCTTCTTGATCCCATGCAGTGCCCAAGGGTTCCAGAGAACAATTCAGGACAATTGCTGACCCAAGGCTCAGTAAGACCCAGCAAAGCCTGCCTTCCAGCAGGGCTACGTCACATCCTGGAGGCCAGCATGGGAACTGGCAGCTTCATTTCGGCATCCCAGACACTGCTCTCTTAGGAATTAACTGCCCTGACGCCTGGGCTCTCAGACCTCAGTGATGTCCAGTAAAAACACACTGGGTGGCAAGGCACTAGGCCAGAGAAAGGCGAATGATTCCAGCAGAGCAACCCTTACAGATGACTGGATGTCACCGAAAGTCTCAGAAGGCTAGAGTGCTCTCCTTCCTATCCCCAGAGGGTTGGTGCCTGAGCCCTTGTGCACAGCAGGGCTCAGCCTCAGGTACTGTCAGCACTCTAGGTCATACTCAGGTGACAAGAGCCTTTAAGGAAGACTCTTTCCAAAAGACAGATGCTCCTCTTTCCCTCCCTTCTCTTGCCTTGGGGATCTTGCCACGAATCAAGATCTATTTGGTTTACATCTGTGCTGACTCCTCTGGGAAAGTGACCGCTTTCACGGATGAATTAGCATAGTTCACAGGGGCCTCAGTGGGGCTAGGAACTCTCTTCCTTAATGGATATTTTCTCACCAAGCAGATAAAGAAGCTTAATGAATCCTTAAAGTCAGCCAAGTAATAATGCCAGTGCTGTTATAAAATGGCTCTTCTTCCATAGCTCATCATCCTTACACAGTTAGAGCTGTGGACCCCACACCAACAGCCTTGCCAGCTGAATCATCTGGTTCTTGTTAGAGAGATGTGAATTCCAAGACCCTCTGACTGACCAACTACTAAGAAAGATGCACATTCAAGGTCAACTGTTGAAAGAAGCTGGTCTATAGAGAGCCATAGAGTGTCTCAGTAGACTAATCAATGGTCATCTGGTCTTATGTCAGCTTGACACACAAACTAGAGTTATCTGAATGGGGAGGATGTTAAGTGAAAAAAAATATCCATGAGATCCAACGATAAGGTATTTTCTTAATTAGTGATTTATTGGGGAGGGTCCAGCCCATTGTGGGTAGTGCCATCCCTGGGCTGGTGGTCCCAGGTTCTGTAAGAAAGCAGACTGAGCAAGCCATGAAGAACAAGCCAGTAAGCAGCAACCCTTGATGGCCTCTGCATCAGATTCCTGCCCTGTTTGAGTGCCTGCCCTGACTTCCTTCGATGATGAACAGCAATATGAAAGTGTAAGCCAAATAAACCACCCTCCCCCCATCAACTTGCTTTTTGGTGATGGTGTTTCATTGCAGCAATAAAAACTCTAACTAAGCTGGGCAATGTTGGGGCTCACCTTTAATCCCAGCACTCAGGAGGCAGAGGCAGGTGGATCTCTGTGAGTTTAAGGCCAGTGTGGTCTACAGAGATAATTCCAGGACAGCCAGGGCTACACAAAAAAGAAACCCTGTCTTAAAAAAAAAAAAGAAAGAAAAAGAAAAAGAAAAGAAACCCTAAGATACCATCTGATCATATAGCGGATAGAAAAAGCAAAGTCCGCCAAGGGAAGGTGACCAGTCCTGGAAGACACTGATCACAGACAGCCTTTTGTTCTCTCTGGGTGCCAGCTTCTCCCACAGAGAGGCTCGGCGCTGTTCTGAACTTAACAGCCTCCCCAGTTCTAGCTGCTCACTGGCTTGTTAACGTTTAACAGTCTATTCTGCAGGGTTATATGAATCTGGTTGTTTTACACAGGAAGGAACACAAAGTGCCAAGAGATCTCAGAGGGCACAGGTGCTGTTAGGGGGTCACACGTAGCTTTGTTTTCTGTGCTTCCAGTGATACCACCATGCAGGCCGGGAGGAAGAGGAGACACTCATCGACATGGTTCTGACTGACACCATCCCCGGTTCTACAGAAAGTTCTGGAGATGGGATGAGAATTATCTCAGCTAAAGCCAAGGTTCCCAACCTCTGTGTCCTGCATTGGCCCATCACTGGCCATGAGCGAGCCCTTAGAGGATCCCTAATCTGGGGCCTGGTAGTTTCCTACCAAGCACATCACCTAGGAAGGGACACATCAGGGAGTTGTTGGCATCTGGGAACTGGGTGAATCACCCTTGAAATGGGGCTCTGGGCAGAATGTGAAAATATTCTCTAAAAAGGGTATTCAAGATGTGGGGGTAGAGTTAGAAAAAAAATCACTTGCTAAAAGTAAAGTCACAAAACACCAAGACACAACATCAAAAGTATCAGATCCTAAGAGCTGTGTGTTCCTGGTGAGACTAGAGTGTTTAACAAATCTTCTAAACCAGCAGTTCTCAACCTGTGAGTTACAACCCTTTGAGGATCAAACTACCTTTCACAGGGGTTACCTAAGACTACCTGAAAACATAGACATTTACATTGTGATTCACAGCAGTAGCAAAATTACAGTTTTGAAGTAGCAATGAAAATAATTTTATGGTTGGGGGTCACCACAACATGAGGAACTGTATTAAAGGGTCAAAGAATTAGTTGAGAAACCACTGACTAAATACCTCTAAGTCTAGTGAAGAAAGCTCCAGACTCGCCAGCAAATATGCTAAGACCTACTGATAGGCAGCAATGAGTTACAGATGTGTGGGACTTTTTATCTCCTTCAAACCTCAGGCAGAGTGGCTAACTGGATGTGGATGGCTGGGCTCCCTGCACCAGGGCTGTTGGCTGGGTGTGTGATGTACAAAGCTGTTCATAAGGAGAGCTGCCAGCCAGTAACTGCACCTTATTACAGCAGATGCTATGCTGGCACCACACAGGGAGATGGCTAGCACGAACTTAGACAAAAATGGCTTGCACTGGCCTGACCTGGAATCCCCTCTGCTCCTGAGAATCAACTTTTCATCTTAGGTGATCCCAGAGTCAAGAAGGACAGTTCATTCAGGTACTCTGGAATGATGAAAGAGCTTTCAAAACAAAGATGTTCTCAAGGTTACTCTCTCTTTTATCTATGTTGAAAATACTCATTCTTTCTCTATGATCAAAATACACTGAATGAAAAAGTTTAAATAGTAATTTAAAAAGAAAATATTTATTTCTGTTTGAGCATCCCGACTGAGATTGTCCTGAACAGTGTCCTAAGAGATTGGTCACCCATGAGCCTATCTGATATCCCTCATTCATAAGCCTGTGTCTTACTTGTTAAGAGAGTTGTTATCCAGAGAACTGGCTCCACGGAACCTCAATGAGATAGTTTGATAACCCTCATTAGGAAGTCTGTGTCTTATTTCCATAAAGCTTTTATTTCTAGAAGCAGCCCCACATAGCATGCTTGTCAGAACTTGAGGGCCAGTCCTTGTTGCAAGCCAGGCTCTAGAGAAGAGACATTTAGTGAGTATGATAAGAGAGCATCTCACAGCAAAGGGATGAGCCAGTTGAGAAGCTCTGTTTGGTCACAGCCCACATAAGAACTGTGGCTATTCCAGGCAGGAGAGGTGCACACCTTTAATCCCAGCACTCGGGAGGCAGAGGCAAGCAGATCTCTGAGTTTAAGGCCAGCCTGGGCTACAGAGCGAGTTCCAGGACTCTGGAAGTCCAAAACAACAAACAAACAAAAACTATGACCAGACATAGGGAAGAGCTGAAAGAATTTGATGACAAATATTGGTCAGTATGTCTTGGGCTAGTTCCCCAGAAGGGCATCCAAGTCCCTATGGCACAAATACTTGGGTGACATGTGCTAAAATGTCTGGTCCTGGAAACAAACTAAGGAGGATACTAAGCATTCTCAGAAGGCCAGTTGCAGGGCCAGGCTGCTCTAATCTACAGTTGTCTGAGCTGTACCTCCTCAGAAATGGCTTCAGACATTGGGAAACAGCACTTCAAGACCACCCAGGACAGGGTGGAGTTGGGACCTTGTTCTTCTGATCCATTTTCAGGTTTCCTCTCTCCTCTTCCTATAAGGAGGAAGCGCTTCCTGTATGTAACTATGAGATTCAGCTAACCCACTGGGCTACCTGCCCCTAAAGCCATCAGAATTAGATTTTGGGGGAGTTTGAGGACTGTTTTGCCTTCCTGCTGGGGGGTGGGAAATGGGTTCTCCTCATGCCTTTTTCAGGAACAAGAGAATATCGAGTAGTGGCCCCCAAACCTCTTCCAGAAGATTCCTGCTGACCAGAAGGAGACCCCCACCCTGAGATCCAAAACATAACTCAGCCTATTTATTCTCCAGCACTAGAGATATGTGGGCCTCCTCTCTGTGACACCCAGTGTGAGCCTCTTCTCTGTGACACCCAGTGTGGGCCTCCTCTCTGTGACACCCAGTGTGAGCCTCCTCTCTGTGACACCCAGTGTGAGCCTCTTCTTGGTGACACTCAGTGTGAGCCTCCTCTCTGTGAACACCCAGTGTGAGCCTCCTCTCTGTGACACCCAGTGTGAGCCTCCTCTTGGTGACACTCAGTGTGAGCCTCCTCTTGGTGACACTCAGTGTAAACCTCTTCTTGGTGACACTCAGTGTGAACCTCCACTTGGTGACACTCAGTGTGAGCCTCCTCTCTGTGACACCCAGTGTGAGCCTCCTCTTGGTGACAGTGTGAACCTCCTCTTGGTGACACTCAGTGTGAACCTCCTCTCGGTGACACCAGGGAGGTTTCTCAGAGCAGACCTAGATGGGTCTGACCATAGTCCTGCCTGCACTTTTGAACCAAGGCCACTGAGCTGAGTGTAAAAGAAGCAAGAAGGGGAGACAGCCCGATCTGACCACTGCAGTGCAGCTGGTCTCCAAAGAATCACTGTTGTTCTCTGGAGAGTAGTTCTGGCCAACTTCGGGGAAAGAGGTGTTGTCTCTGTTTAGAGTCAGCCAGAGCCCAGTTCCTGGTGCTTTGGAGCTTCGAGATGACCTCTAGCATCCCCTCCCCATCATGTTTCAACACTCTGCCAATCAGCTCCACCCTAGTCCTTGAAGACAAAGCATCTGCTGCCAAAGGCTTCATCTTTCACAGTCCCCAAAGGAGTCAAGGGCCCCAGCTCCTAGGTCCTACCAGATCTCCAGGCTTCACTGGCACACTGTCAACGGGTTGCTGGCACTCACTTTATCATAAGCTGTTGTTCTCATCTCTCTGTTCTGTGTCCTTCTCTTTGAGGACACAGATCGTGACCTTGTCATTTCTCCATGCAACAATGGCACTTACTACAGTGCTGGTTACACAGCAAGGCCTCAGAAAACTGCTCATCAGTGAGAAATCACACGCACAAATAAATAAATAAGTGTGCTTATGAATATCTGTGGAACAAGTTGATTCAGGGATCTCATCCTAGAAGTTGGAAGCTGGGGAACCAACACCTTCAAAGGCAAATCTTCTGCCTGATCACCCATGGCATTTCTTTTTACTACCAAACATTAAATAGAATGAGAACACAAGAGACTGGAAGGGCAGCCTCAAAAGGAGAAGAGGTCATAGAAGTGCTCCTTATAGTAGAGGTTATATATAAAGAAGATGAGGCTATGGCCCTTTCCCCACTCTGTGTCTGTATCTGTTAGGAGTGTGGACATGAGAGAGGTTTTCACAGGTGGGCTTTGGGGTTCTGGTATTCCCAAGTTTCTCCTGGATGGGCCCCATTTCTCTTACTATCCATCTTCTTTCCAAGTCACCATCCGAACTTCAGTGTGAGACCTTCCTAGGAGATGATAAACATGAATTCACAGGCCACCATCCCTGCAAACATGGTCACTGAGTCTTTGCCTAGAGGCAGCTCACCTCTCCCGCTGGCCTTCTCCAAACAAGGTTCTGTGTCTCTCCTTGGAAGCTACCGTGCTAGCCAGCTGCTTCTGACAGCCAGATTCATGGCCCGCCTGACGGACCGCTCTCACCAGCTACCTCAGAAGCATTCTTCCAATGTGAGAAACAGCTCCATAGCTCTCTTCATCAACAAGGACCCCTTAATATCATCCCTCCAAGTCCTACACATACATGGGAAGGGTGTAAATAATAACAATAATAAAATGTCTATCAAAGGGTAATTGCTTCCAGCCATTCTCCTCCTGGGGACTTCTGATGGTAGAGGGGAAAGTGATACCAAGCTGCTATGAGAAGCAAATCGTCCAACTCTCAGTAGCACAGGCAGAATAGTTTTCTTTCTTCTTCATGTTGATTCCAATCAGACACTTGACAGACAGCATCCTGTGTAGTGGGGCATGGACCATGGGTTCAAAATCCAACTGCTGTGAGATTTTCCCATTTCTTTGAGTCTTGGTGTTCTCTGTTGTTAGCTGACAAAGAACAGGAGCGTAGAGGAGACATATTCATTTCTTTTTTAAAAGATGATTTATTTTTACCTTTTACTTATACATGTGCATATGTGTGCCTGTCTTTTGTGTTAGTATCCGTATGTGCATGTGGGTGCCCACAGAAGCCAGAAGATGATGTCAGTTGTCCCGGAACTGAAGTTGCGTGTAGTTGTGAGCCACCTTATGTGGGTGCTGGGAACCCAGCTCTGGTACTGTGCAAGAGCAGTATGTACTCTTAACCACCAGCCCATCTCTCCAGCCCTTATATTTACTTCCTAATCACTTTGGCCTAAAAGTGACACTTGTCATTTCTACCCACGTCCCAGTGATGGGAACAAATCTGTCTAGTCCATGCGGCACTGCAAAGATCCAAGGTGCTTGAGAGACACTCCGCAAGACCCTCTAATATGGTGCTGGAGCACAGATGGCCACAGAGAGAGCTGTCTCTGACATAGTGAAGGGATATGTAGTGGCGATCAAGCTATGCTCAGGTGATGAACTGCAACTCTCAGTGGCAGAAAGGACACGATGGAAGAGCAACTTTGTGTTACGAAACTGAGAAGGGGAGAGAGTAAGGAGAGCCATGAGCAATGCCATTCTGGAGAAGAGGGACTAAGCTGCTGCTGTACCGGGTGAGACTCCAGAAAGCAATTATCAAGAGATGTTCCTAAGTGCCATGAGGTGCGGTTGCTCCCTGGTGGAAACACCAGTAAAGGTTCTGGGGTATGGGAAGGAAGACAGTTAATAAATTAAATGGTTAACAAAACCTGATGTGGCTAAGTGGGGTGGCACATGCCTTTGATCGCAGCACTGAGAAGGCAAAGGCAGGTGGTTCTCTATGAGTTTGAGACCAGCCTGGTCTACATACAAAGTTCCAGGACAGCCAAGGCTACATAGCGATACCTTGTCTCAACCCTCCTGACACACACACAAATGATCCTTCGTTGTTCCGAAATTAAGTAGTGGTAGAAGCTGCATGTCTTTGGAAATACTCTAAAACCCCTGAAGTTGTCATTTTAAAAGCAGAAATTCCATATATGAATTATATGTCAACTAGACAGTACGAGAAAAAAGCAATCATTCCCACTTTGCAGCGCGTACTTGGTACTTGACGTAACTCTGTCATCGCTCACCTTTCCTTTAACCTGAAAGGTGGCCATCAACGTCTATGAAGGGATGGAGAAATTGAGATTCACCTAAGTCAAATGTCCCAACCGCACAAGACAGCCACAGTTCACACCTCACTGCCTGATGCTGAAGGTGGCTGGCATTCTCTACGCTGGTCCTTGCTGCTCTTTAATAACAGTCACTGTCATTGGTGATCTGAGGACTTTGCATACATGCTAGAACTCCCTCGATAACACCAAGAAGACGGTAATAGCTTAGCTTTATCAAGCCTGAACTCACAGAGGCTCAAACCAGCTCACTGATGTCCCAACTCAGGTGCTAAGAGGTGGGCCAGGTTTCAAAGCCCCTCCCTGTCCTTACCCCTGAAGCCAGTGCTGCCCCATTCACAGGACAGACACTCCTCTGTCTTATTGACAAACAAAGCTTGCTTTTCTCAGCCTAATTCAAATCCAGATAACTGTGTTACCATTTGTTAAGGTGGTGACTAGCGCCGGGCAGTGGTGGCGCACACCTTTAATCCCAGCACTCGGGCCAGGTGGATCTTTGTGAGTTTGAGGCCAACCTGGTCTACAGAGCAAGATCCAGGAAAGGTGCAAAGCTACACAGAGAAACCCTGTCTCACAAAACAAAACAAAAACAAGGTGGTGACTAGCATGCTGGGATCCTTTGCAATTCCTTTTTTTCACCAAAGTTCATCACTTTTTGAAAAGTTGGAGTCAAAGTTCCTTTCTCTGTGAACTCCATACCAATCAGCCACCTGATGTTGCTCACTTGCATCCTTTAGACAGAAAGCCCATCAGTTTAATTATAACGGTGCTTCTTGTTACACTCCTGGCATGGGTCTAGTCTCAGATTTATTTACTTATTTAGATCAGTTCGTGCAAGAGAAGTAAAGAAATGGAGTGTATTTAGAAATGATGGCAGCAACTCAACACAGCCGGTGTGTCCAGTTGTGCAATCAGCGGGTTCATCATTTTGCCTTTTTTATTTCATTCTTCTAGTAATTAATTTTTATTGTAGTTTATAAAAGAATCAGCCTGCAAAAGACTGGAAAGTTTTATACAAAAAGAGATGATCCTGCAGCACAGATAGTTTGAGAACAGTGATCTGGACCAGAAGTCAACCTATCATGGTTTGTGGCCAAGTCCATCCTACAAACTAAGTCTGTAATTAAACCTTTAACAGAACAGCCACATTCATTCATTTATATGTTGTCTATGGTCACTTTCACGCTACAATAGCTGCAACAAGTAGTTGTGACAGGAACCACATGGCCCATAAAGTCTCAAATATTTACTGTCTTGACCTTAAAATTTTTTCTGGTCTAAGAACTAGACCGTAGATTCTGAAAGAATGAGGATTACACATATGAGGAACATCGGGGCATAATTTTTAAATACTGATGCCAACTTTGGTTCTCAGAGCCCGCGATTTCAGTGGCCTGGTGTGTAGCCTGTGTCAGTAATTTTAATGTATAACAAAGTTTTAGAATTGGTGATCAGATCAACAACTCAGTCAGAACCACTGTGGGTTCTAGGGTTGACCCTACTGAATCTGAGTTCTGGGCAGTGGGACCCAGGCATGGTTGAGTATTTCTGTCAAGTTAACTGCCCAAAGGGAGTCAAGATGCTTATCCAGGACTGAGTACCATTGGTCTAGATTCAAAAGCAATGATTTTCAAATCTATTTGATGTATCAGAATTACTTGAAGAAGGCGCTAAGAACATAGACTCCCAGGTTTCAACTCAAGTGAATCTGATTCAGTAGGTCTCTGTTGGATATGACCAGGGAATGCATGTGTGTGTGTGTGTGTGTGTGTGTGTGTGTGTGTGTGTGTGTGTGTGTGTGTTTACAGAGACCACAATTGCTTCTGTTGAAAGGGCATTCTTATCCCATGTTGAGAAACACTGCCTTTCTTCAGTGCAACAAGCTCTTGGTCTTTGTCTAAGCACCCACAGAATGTGTCAGTCTGGCTAGTTTTCCCCCTTTGAAAGATGAAAAGACCCACCCACCTCCAAGCTTTACTTTTTCAGGACTTCCAAAGTCTGAATATATTTTCATATATGAATATGTGCATTAAAGAATAGTTCCTATAGTGATGTTTATTTACTCTCACAGAGAGAGAACTACTGAGAGGTGTACCTTGCTCTATCTCAGACAAATGTGCATGCATCTCAAAAGAGTCTCCAGTGGTCAAGTTCATGCAGGTAGAACAGGATCCAAGGAGAAGATCTGGGTTTTGTTTAGTTTTGATTTTTGGCTTTTTTTTTATTGTCTATGTTCACTTAATAATAATAATAATAATAATAATAATAATAATAATAAGAAGAAGAAGAAGAAGAAGAAGAAGAAGAAGAAGAAGAAATAGAAAAGGAAACATTTACAACATTGGCCTAAGAAGTTCAGACTATATGAAGTAAACCTCACACCAGTCCTCTCTGTTACATATTATGGGATATTTTTAAAGGTAAGAGAGCCACAGCTAATGTAGGTTAATTTGCCCAAAGTCACTGAGAGCTAGAATGTGTCAGAGCTGTGGCTTGGCATCTGAGTCACCAGAGCCAGCCTACCTAAACATTCTGCCATTCTTTACTGTGTCTGTGGAGTAACTGACCAGTGTCTCCATCTGTCTGGACTGCTATAATCAAACACCAAGCTAGTCT
Organism: Peromyscus eremicus; assembly: GCF_949786415.1. Lineage (NCBI taxonomy): Eukaryota > Metazoa > Chordata > Mammalia > Rodentia > Cricetidae > Peromyscus > Peromyscus eremicus. Next base: position 73,613,501 of record NC_081421.1, read on the forward strand.
AAGTAATTCATAAATGACAGAAATTTGGTCCTTATAGTTAAGGAGACTGGAAAGCCCCAAACCAAGGATCCTGTGGATTCAGTGTCCAGGGAAGCCCATTTTCTGGTTCCTAGGAGGTACTTTTTACCTGGCCCTCAGCAGAGCAGTTTGCTGAGGTCTTTCCTATAAGTACGATAATCCATCCCCTAATAATCTAACCATCCCTCAAAGGTTCCCCCTCCAAATACTACCACATGCAGGAAGGTTAGAATTTCAATATATGAGTCTTGAGGGAACATAAACATTTAGACGGTCAGGAAAGGGAAGAGGATTCCCAGAGGCCATTTTAGTCGCTTAGGTGATACATTTTTGTGCAATTTGTCCCAAATCCTTAACTGTGGAGATGCAGCTCTCTAAATCTTTCCAGCCCAGGTCCTCAGGCAGGCATGGTGTATGCATTGTGTGATACACATATGCTCAGAAGGGCTTTGTCCTAACCTGACCTCTTCCTAGTCCCTTCCTTCTCTTCCATTCTCATAACAAGGGACTCAGTCCTTTTCCCACCAACTATTCTAGTATTCCTTCTTCCCACACTTCTTGTTACCTCACCAGTCCCTCCTTCCTCTGGTTACTTTGAAGAGCATCACTGAAGCAGTAGCCGGAGCGGGAGTGTTGAGTTACTACTGACCTACTGCCCTACTGGCCAACCACCCTCAGTGATGTTCCCCAGAGCAGACTGGAGCACCGTGGTAGCCTGCCCATTTCAGCAAATACAGACTATGGCCTAATAAAATTTTATTGAGACACATCCATATCCATTCATTTGCGTAATGTACGTAACTACTGAGTAGCATTGCTGTGATAAAGACCTCATGTCCTGCAGAAACATATAATATCCACTTTTCAGATATTTCCATGGTTGGGGCAAGGATCCAGTTTATGACCTGGAATATCTCCTGTTTTGGCCACCATGATCTCTGTTGGTTTCTTTTTTTTTTTTTTTTTTTTGTGGCACTCTTACCCTGTGAGGAAGTCATGAAACAACAGAATCCACTAACAAGAGTTTTATTAAGATAAGGGAGAGGGACAGATATGCACAGGCCTGCGGAAAGACACGTGAGTGAAGTGAAGTGGGACCAGGAGTCATGGTGCTGGCTTATAAAGGCTGGGCCGCGCCTGCGCACACAGGCCCACGTGGCTATTCCACACATGTGCATAGATCACATGGTTGCACTGCGTGCTTTACGCAACCACGCAAAGCCATGAGAGCCATGAGGTCCTGGTCACGTGAGATGTTTTGACCCGGAAATGACTAGGCAGAAGTGACTAGGTCCCGCCAGGCATGCGCAACCATGCCCAACCATGGGGGCTTGTTGTGAATCCATATCAATTTCCTCTGTGGACATGGGTATTTTCTTCATAAGTTTCCCCATTCTTTGAGTGACATTCATGAACACCATGTAACTGGAGTGTCCACGACGAGAGGAAACACATCTTACTTGCACTCACAGAGAAGCACCCAAAATGACAGATTTGTCCCTGCTCTGAGAAGGAGTTGGGGGGGGGGGGCAAAGGTGGGGTTCTTGCCTGCTGGTTAGAGGGGAGAAACATGTCTGCATGGTGAGCCTTTCAATTTTTCTCACCCGCCCTCTTAGCCAGAGCTGCCTGATAGCCCAGGAATAGAAAGAGAAGAGCAATAGATGTGGGTCAGAAATCTCTTTATGCAAATCTCTATAATGTTCATGAAAAGTGGGACACACTCATTGATAAGATACAAGATTCCTACAGCCCTCTAGTGATCAAGGCCAGCCTGGTCTACAGAGTGAGTTCCAGGACAGCCAGGGTTATTCAGAGAAACTCTGTCTCAAAAAACCAAACAAACAAACAAAAAAACACAGTGGGGTTCAAGTTTTGACTAGCTCCCCCATTTCGATCTCACAAGAAAAACACGTGTTGACCCATGAATAGTTAACCCTTCCACTTACACATAATTGACCATGTAATGTTAGGATCATTTTATTCGGAACCTGATACTTACATTAATAACGGTATACTATATTTACATCTATTTTCTTATATATTCAAGGGTAATGCATTCACTACTACATTGGAGATAATGTCCTGGGCATCCTGTATGGAAATTTGATTATAAAAGAATGCAAACACCACTCATTTCCTCTGAATTAATTGCCCTCAACACAGTGATTATTCCCATGACTGCTTGGAAGAGGCCCATCTGGATACAGAAGACAGGGTACATGGGACTTCCCCCTCTCAATACTCTGTGGAGGTGACATCATTAGACAGGTCTTCCTCACTGCTCAGGAAGTTGCTTCTGAATGACTACCCTATGTTTGAACACAACGGTGGTCTGTGAGCAGTCCTGAGGAACACTTTCTGAAGGCACTTTGACCTTGATGGGAACCAATGATCTTAAAGTCCCTGAGAACACATTAGGTAGCTGCTTGGGGACTTCAGTTAAACAAGACTGGGTCCTGACTTCAAAGGACAGAAACACACAGTATAGGCATTCAGCAGAGACCTTGGGACCTGGGAGTCATAGCTCAAGAAGGCTCCCCAGAGGAAAAACATCAAGATATTTTAGATCATGGGTAGGAATCAGACAAAAGGATCTTAGCTAGGAATGTGTCAACATGTACAATAGCCTAGAGCAGCAGTTCTCAACCTGTGGGTCACATATCAGATATCCTGCATATCAGATATTTATATTATGATTCATAACAGTAGCAAAATTACAGTTATGAAGTAGCAACAAAAAAATTTATGGTTGGGGGTCACCACAACATGAGGAACTGTATTAAAGGGCCTCAGCATTAGGAAGGTTGAGAACTACGGCCTAGGGGCTTAAGAGAAGGTTGTGGGATTGAAGACCAGTTCTATTACTGCCTTCCTTGACACAAGGATATGCAGGTATGTCTAGAGCACCAGATGCTAAGCATCACAGCTGCTTCCCTAGCCTGGGCTGGCTTCCCATTAGTTAAGATATATCTGCCTGTACCACACTGATGAGTCTTGTTTCCTCGAGGTAAGGAAATGAACCTCAAAATCATTTTTTCCTGATTTTTCTGGGTGCTCTGTGTCCTCTAGGAAAAGTAGCCACCACTTCAGGGTGCTGAGCTCCTACGAGCCAGTTTCCAGCATCGTGCCTGGACCCTGGTAACATTCACTGGCCTCTGCTGGGTCTGATGCTGCTCCTATGCAATTATGACGAACAGCTGGATGAAGATGGTGCCTTTTACTTGTCCCTACATAGTTTTATCTGAGAGAGGCATGAAGAAGACCGAGACCCCTGTCCTACTTCTCAGAACAGGAAAACATTTAAAATAACTAATCTGGGATTTGGGTTTGGCTTTATGACTTTCCTGAGGTTTGCTCGACTGATGCCAGCAACATCTGGATCGGGGAGCACATCTGGTCCTACCATAATAAAAGGAGGCTGCTTGGCTGAGTTTCCCTCAGGAAAAGGTCCAGGATGTAGAGCAGCAGGGAGGGTAAATAAGCAGGGGGCAAGTGGTTCTGCCCAAGAAGGGGGTAGCCCTTCTACCAGGCTAAGCCTGAGCCGACCTTTCGTTACTCTCTACTTTGACTCAGCAGGTCCCTTCCCTCCTGCACCCTTCCCAGGCCCTCCTTTTCAAGGCCTTTTTAGACCTCTCCTGCTACCACTGTCACTCAGCAAGTCTCTGTCCACACGGTGAACAAGCCTAGGACAGGTCCCGAGTCCGTCCCACAAGCCTTCTCCAGACAGAATATTTACCTCCATTATGTTAAAAAGAAAGGCCCAGCATTGGGAGAGTCAAGTGCATGTGGTGTCAATGTTTGAGACAATAGAGGAAGGGTGACTTTTGTTGCTGTAAAAAATTCCTTTGCAGATATTATGACAATGTTTTGTTAATAAAAATAATATTGTTTTTATTTCTTTTCTCTTTCTTTCCAGATTTTTTTAGTCTACTCTATTGCCAACCCCTGATAGATTATGAGCTAAGTGTTTAAAGTTTATTTCTCCCAGAAGCAACTGTTCTTTGAAGATAGATTCCTGGAGTCAACTGGTACCCAAACAAGGGGTTTCCAGTACCTTCTCAGTAGCATGGCTGAACATTTTTGAAAGGGGTAGGTGTAACATCCCTGAACCTTGGCAGCTGGTAACGATCATGGTGGTCATTTGGTAAAATTTTCCACCCAGTAGAGGAATTCTGCCTGCAGCACCCAGCATGGCTCAATCACTTCCAGTTATGGGAACTCACTTCTCTGCAAGGCAGGATACTCCCCATTGGATGGTTTCTGTGGCTGCAAAGGTTTTGTTTTGTTTTGTTTCATTGAAAGATCTTTCTTCCCAAAGATGCTCTTTAGGTGTCCAGCATCATGCTTTTACAACGGTGCTGACAGGAATTCTCTTTTCTTGCCTAGAATACCAAACAAGGCTGTTCCCACCTAGAATTGGAATTGCTAGAACCACAGGGTAAAGAAATGTTCAGAATAAAAAGAAAAGCCAGATTGTTTCTCAAAGTGCATCTGTTATTCTTCATTCATATGGTGTATAATTTGTGTTTTTTTCTTCTTTTTAATTACTTAAAATCATATTTGTGTGTGTGTATGCATGAGTGCTAGATCTTGCCATGCAACACATGTAGAAGTTGTAGAGCAGAGTCTCTGATGTTTCTGCTGCTTGGCTAGCTGGCCTGTGTGCTTTGGGCAATCCTCCTGTCTGCTCCTCCCATCTTGTGGTAGGAACACTGTCATTACAGATTCCACTGGGTTCTAGGGGTCTGTCAGGCGAGCACTCTACCACTCAGCTGTGCCCTCAGCCCTAACTGTTACTAATGAAAAATTCCCACATTAATTATAAGACTTCAGAGCAACTGTGTTAATCCACTGAGTGCTCTCACCCCCTCCTCCCAGATATCCTAACATGTCCTCCTCCAGCCTTCATGCATTAGTTTTTTTGTTTGTGTGTTTTTTGTTTGTTTGTTTGTTTGTTCGTTTGGTTGGTTGGTTGGTTGGTTGGTTAGTTTTTGTAACCCACTGAGTCCAGTTGGTGCTGCCTGCTGGAGTACTGTCTGATGCTGTTGGTTTGATCTTTTGTGGGTCTTGAACAGGGAACCACAACTTTGGTGAGTTCATGAGTCCAACCACCACATCACGTCCAGAAGGCAGGATTTCACAGCATCCCTTCCATCCTCTGGCTCTTAGTCTTCCTTTCCTTCCTCCACAATGTTCCCTGAGCCTTGCAGGGTTGATATTGATATTGATAGGCTGACTACTCATTAGTCACTTAGTCTCAGCACTTTGACCAGCTACTACTAGTCACTGCATTGCTACCCACTGCAGAGAGACGTTTCTCTGGCCAAGGCTGAGAGTGCCATTAACCTATGAGTGTAAACATAAATACATGGAGTATTCAGCCATGGGATAACTTTCCCCTTTCCAAGGCTCAGAGATAATGAAGAGGCAGAAACAGTCTAAGAGCCAAAGATTAAAGAGGGCCAGAGCAATGCAGTGTCTTTTGGACAAGACAGGACCGCTGCACTCACAAACTCATGGCAGCTGCGGTTGCCTGCACACGACCCGTACAAGATCAAACCAGCTAACATTCCAGCATGGAGGGGAGCTATGAGCCCCCAGCCCTAGCCAGGGATCTTCTAGAGGAGGGAAAATCAGTTTTCTTTATAGATATGACCCTGGTATGTCTATCACATTCCAGTGGGTGGCCCCACACTCATGAGTACATGGAAAGAACAAAGTGGACCGGATGAATTATTCAGGGGAGAAAAATAACAACAGGACAAAAAGTTGGGAGAGGGAGAGGAGCCTAGGTTTAGGAAGAGTGGGGGTGAATGTGATCAAAATACATTGTATGTGTGTATGAAATTCTCAAAGAATTAATTAAAATTATATTAAAAAAGAAATGCTTTCTTACCTGAAAATTAGTATAGTATTTATGTTTTATTTTGTATTTTAAAACTTTCATCTTTCACATTTCATTTTATAACACATCTAGAATTGACTCTGTGTAGAGTGGGATATGCATGTTAGTTAATGATTTTTGTGTGTGAATAATGAATAGTTAGCATTGCTTTTTAAGAAGTCCTCTCTTTACTTTCAATTGATGTAATATAACTGTATCATGCACCAAAGTTCCACCTATGTGCAGACTCATTAATAGGTTCTCTACTTTTTTACCTAGCAATCTATTTAAATATTTTTATGGCTTTATAAGTATTCATACCTGAAAGGCAAAAGCCCAGATGCATCATTCTTTGTTATCCATTTGATCTTACATGAATAAAATGTAATTCACATGATGGATTCCAAATTAGTTCAAATGGTAATTGATATGGTATGACATAAATCAATCAACCAATCAGTCAGTCAACTTGGAGATACTTGACATTAATGATACTGAATCTTTCTATCCTTAAACTAAAATAAACATTTATTTTTCTCCTTTCTTCCAACATAATTATTAAAAATTCTTATTCTTAAGCATCTCATTTTTATTGCTATTGCAAATTATTTCTTTTAAAAATACTTTTCTTCTAGGTGGGTAGTGGTGGCACACACCCTTAATCCCAGCGCTCTGGAGAAAAAAGCAGGCAGATCCCTGTGAGTTCAAGTCTATCCTGGTCTACAGTGCTAGTTCCAGAAGAGCTAAGGCTACACAGAGAAACCCTGTCTTGAAAAACAAAAACAACACCAAATATTTTTTTATTCTTTACTGTCCCATATACACACAATCTAAGACATGGTCTCATTATATAGCTCTAGCAGGTCTGGAACTTCCTAAATAGACCAGGCTGGCCTTGAACTCACAGAAACTTCCCTGCCTCTGCCTACTGAGTATATCAAATCTATTTTTTTATTGAGCTTTGCTAAATTCTACCAGTTTCTAATTTCCTTGTTTTAATTTTTTTCAAATATGTTATCAAGAGCTACCAAATTTCTTTTTGTTTATTTGTTTTCTATTTTTATGCTTCTAATTGTCTTTTTTTTTCCCGTTTTTCGAGACAGGGTTTCTCTGTGTAGCTTTGCGCCTTTCCTGGAACTGCTTTGTAGACCAGGCTGGCCTTGAACTCACAGAGATCCGCCTGCCTCTGCCTCCCGAGTGCTGGGATTAAAGGCGTGCGCCACCACCGCCCGGCCTAATTGTCTTTTATTGTCTTGTTGTGTGGTCAGATTCTTCAGTGTAGTATTGAATAGAGAGACATCCTTAGCAGTGGGCATCTTTGTCTGCTCTCTAATTATAAAGGCATTGTTTCCAACATTCTTCACTAGAAATGATGCCCAGTATAAATTTGGGATAGATAGTCTTCTTTGGCATGACGCTATTTTCTTTTATTCACAGGAATATTATATTATTATGAAGTGGGTGAGAAATTCTACAAAGCCTCTTTTTAAAATATCAGTACATTGAATCTAATTTACATGCCATACAATTTAAATTTTAGAATGGATAGCTCTAAATGATGATGAATTATCACAAATGTTGCTGTGCTACCACTATAATCATAAATAAATCATTTCTATTACCATAAAAACTCTCTTGTGCCCATTTTGTCAATCGCTGTACTTCTTTTTTCAGATTAAAAGATTTATTTTACTAGTACCTTGCCTAGTGTTTTGTATATACACTGGAGGTAGTTTTATGTATAATTGTGTTTGTTGCACTGTCTTTGTCCAGTGTGGACACTGAGTGACTCTGGCTCATAGGACATATTTGGGAATATTCTCTTTTATTTCATTTTATTAAATGGCTTCTCCAATTTTTTTAGTATGCCTTAATTTATAAGGATATGATTGCTAAAGTTTTCTGTTTCTTCTAGAGTCAGCTTTAAGTTCTGGAAAGCCATTTTATCTGTTTTCAGATTTACTGGCATGAATTTATGATTTATTTTTAATCCTCAACATATATAGCACTGTTTATTCAACTTTCTTTTATATTCTTTTTCATTGTTACCAAGGTCTTAACCATTTTATTAGCCTTTTCAAAGATTTAAATTTTTGCTTTCTCAAACCTCTCTATTGCATACTTGTTTCACATTTCATTAATTTAGACTTTTATCTTCACTAGCTCTTTGACTTCCTTTGAATTTATTCTCTTACTCTGGCCCTTATTTCTCAAATGCATTATAGTCCAGACTTCTTCTTTTCCAAAATGAACATTTAAGGCTATAAGTTGCCTTTCAAACACTACTCATGTACACCCCACATATATTGATATGTACTATATTTATTATTACCAAGATCTAAGTACTTGAACATCCAGTGTGATTCTCAGTTGGACAGGAGTTTTAACCTTCTAAGTGTATGTGGATGTTTCATCTTTTTGTTGGTTTCATTTAATTACATTCTTGTCAGAAAATATGGCTTTCATGCAGAAAGTTTTAAATTTGTTACAACTTACTTTGTAAGACTATGATTACTTTGTGAATGTTGAAAAGATGATATTTACAGAGTTGTCTGTACAATCTATGTATTAGGTCAAATTCATTATTTATGTTCCAATAATCTGTATTCTTTGCACATGTGAGACCTATAATATTTCTAAGAGTTGTATTAAAATTTACTTTGGTAAGAGGTTTGTCAATGTATATATTTTAGACATATATATAGAGAGAGATAATACTCTATATAATTGCTTTGTTTTACCATTTATACCAGTTTAATAGTTTGACATTGGTGCAGCTATTATCATTTGTCACCAGGGCAACCTCATCCCTTTTGGAAACCTCTCTTCTCTCCTAAGAGATCAGTAGTATCTCTAAGGATGTGCTCTACCCAGGATTTAGTTATTCTGAGGGAATGGAATTTTGGAATTCTAGCAGTCATAACTTCAGAAATAATAGTTTCTTAAATGAAATCTTAACCATTTCTACCCAGTTATTTGGAATATTTTCCTAAGGAAAGAATGAGATCAATAAGAGAGTTTTTGTGCTGGTTTTTTTTCCTAAGGATGTTGACTCAGTGTGTGGCAAAGCTGGGTTGCACAGGCATTTGTATGTCCCTGGGTACCACACACTAATTATTTTTCCAGTGAAATTCCTCTCAAGTTACCAAGCAGTTGTATCATCTCCTCTCTGGCCTCTGGACCACTCCAGACTCCCTCTCCTTCCAGGCAGCCTCACCGTTGCCTACTTTATTAATAAAGCACCCCTGCAGTTCCTCTCCTAATAGTGTGGCCCATTCCACAGGGAGATATGATCATTCTCTTTCCTATGCTGATGTTTCCACTTAGGTTCTCACCACTCCTATTTTCTCCAGCCTGTGTCCTCTTGGTTGTCCTTTCTTTAAACCCTGTTTTTAATCCTCCCCCGCCCCCAAGTTCATAGGCATTCTCATGTGAACACTCTTTACTTCATCACATATTGAAATAGTAATGGCCTCTCATGTGTGTTAGACTCCAGGTGACTTGGCATTACTTCTTGTCTCCCTTAACTTTGGCAGCACTGGTGGAAGTGTTCCATTCATTAAACTTTGTTTCATTTAAACACCTGAGTGAAATTCTACCTTCTTTTAAGACCCCATCTCACCCAACAGTAGGGGACTTCAGAACAGTCTTTCAGTGACTTTGACCACTTAGATTCTTAGTGTGATATATATGTGTGTGTGTGTGTGTGTGTGTGTGTGTGTGTGTGTGTGTGTGTGTAATTTTACAGGATTCTCATGAGAAATAACTCTGAAGAGATAAGTAAAATGCTAGCTCAATAAACTCTAGGGATGAGTCTTGTATCTTAAAAATGATATTCCACCTTCTTTACTGAAAGAATCCTCAGAAATGTGTTCTTAGGGAAGTAACTAGGAGAAAACCAGAGCTTGAGCTCAGGAAGCCAAAGTGATGAGTATTCAGAATGCCAGTATGAGCCTAGCAATCTGGTCACACCAGACACTTTAGGGACCTCGTGAGGATATCTTTGCCTGACTAGTTAAAAAAAAAAAAAAAAAAAGGTGCTCATCCCTGCAGAACCCATCTGGGACATCTGGAATTGTTTTTTTGTTGTATTTTGTATTTTTTTTAAAGACGGTTTTATTGAGATAAGCCTGACATCTAGTAAAAACACACACATAGTGAGCAGCTTTATAAGCTCTTACATTTCTTTTCAAGTGTGATGAAATACAGGTAACATAAAATTTATCATTTTAACAAGTTTTTAAATGTAAGGTTCAATTCTGTTAGTATTTTCACATTGTTGTGTAGCCAATCTCTAGAACTCAACTTACAGATTAAAACTCTATATTCTTTAAATATTACCTTCCATTTTCTTCTTCCCCTAGACCCTGGTAAGCACCGTTCTACTTTCTCATTTTATGAAATTGACTAGCCTAGGTATATCATACAATATTTGGGTTCCACTTACATATAGGTTCATTCATACTGTAGTACGTGTGAGATTTTTCTTCCATTTTTTGGCTATATGTCATTGTTTTGTGTGCATATATCACAGTTTGCTAATGCAGTCATTGGCTGGTAGACACTTGGGTTAGTTCCACTTGCTAAGGAAGGGTTGAATTAGAACATATTGGCCCCCAACTCCAGTCTGACCTTTGTTAGTAAGACAACATATGTTATCCAATGGACTCTTCATGAGTTTATTAGGACTAAAATATTGTCCTAATCTCCTAACTGTCCACTCACTGTGTCATTGCAAAGCTATCTGGGTATAGTGATCCTCGGGGATCTTGAGTTCTGTTGTCTTTAGTATGATGTGTTGGCTTTGGGTAACCTTCTTCTAAGATCTCTGTCCTCTCAATTCTTGTGCATTCACCGTCTTCTCTGAAGTTTGGCAACAGCCCGACACTAATGAACACCTTCCTGATGAGGCTGTTCTGGGCTAATTAATCTCCGTTTCCACCAAGAATTAGGAGACTCTGTGGTACACTAAGAACAGACATGCCGTTTCCTTCTAACCAAAGTGGTGTATGTCTTCATGCGTTTCCTTTTAATCAATAGTGACAGAGTATTTTCATGACTGTGGTCTGACATTTCTCATCTAGTGTCATTAGGATTCACTTTGGAAAGCACACTGGAGTTTTATGCTGCTCATAAATGTTTGAACAGAAACCACTTCATAGTCTAAGATAGGAAATCACAGGCTTGCTATAGGGATGGTCTATCTGAGGGCTGCTGGCTTGGAAAGAAATATAAATCCAGCTCAGCCTCAGTGAGAGCTTATTTGCTGGCCACTAGGTGATACCATGTATGAGCTCATGCCTCAGAATCCTGCTGGATTAGCTGGCCTGTGCGTGTCACATGGTCACCTCAAACAAACTGAAGCTGGTTTTGATTTTTAAGTTCTCTGCTTCTCTGTGGCTTATGCCATTCTTCAAGAATCTGAATTCTGTGATAATAGAAGCTTATATAATTCCAAACACGAGAGCACATTTTGTATTTCACTGGCCTTCGCCTGAATACCCAGTAATTTTGAATTACATAACTAAGTATTCAGTTGGCCTGCTGTGAACCTACCCCTTGTAGCCTCGAGTGAGGGATGGGGGCAAGGGTTTCCTCTTTGGGTATATAGAGGACACAGATGGCCTGGAGAAAAAAGGACCTTTTGTGAATAGAGAGAAGAGAAGGAGGAACTGTGCACATCCCTCTAGAGACTCAGCTAGACAGGAAGTGATGACCCAGGAGAGGAGAGAGAGAGAACAAAATTTCACTGCATGATTCTAAATGACTTGATTTAGAAACCTCTGCAAAGCTCAGACCTGATTTAATTGGGGCCAAGACCCTCAACTCAAGAGAGGTCCAATATACAAAGGATGTAGTGAGGCTGTTTTGCCCACTGTTAAAGCAGGCTTAGATTCCTCGGGCAAATCAGTTCCTAAGGCTATCCAAGCTCCCTGCAATATGCCATCCTTACATCATTTTCAGTATTTGCAAACCATCATCATCTTCCTCCCAAATTAATCATTTACCCTATCTCCTCACAAGAGAGTCCTTCTGTTCTTCCTCTTACAAGACATCCATTGATAAACAGAGAAAAGCCCTGTCCAGTCCACACTTGGGCAAATGTGACTTCATTTTTCTGTCTCTGATTTGGCAAGACCAATAGTAAGCCTAAGGAAAAGCAAAACAAGAAATGTTGCCCAGATGAGTGACAGATGAAAGGAAACAAGGCAAAGTGACCCCCTGAGCAATTCTCTACTGCCCAAGAATTGCTCAGGTTTAAAGAGTGTCATAAACTTCCCAGTGCCTCAAAATCATCTAAGTATAGTAAACAATTGCAGATGGTCCAGACCTGGTTTTACAAACAGTAGTTAGACATGTAGTCACAACCCAAGGCCTTGTCTTGGCTGAAAGAGGCAGTGGGATTACAGACATTCATCTTCACCCAAGAAGCTTGTTTTTTCTCAGCTCTCAAGCTCTAGGGCCATTTATTGTCTTGACTCACTGACACATCCATATACAAGCTACCTCATTAAAATACTAACTAAGGGATGGGTATATAGCTGAATGATAGATCGCTCATCTAGTATACACAAAGCCCTGGGTTTGATCACCAACACTGCACACACACACACACACACACACACACACACACACACACGGGGGGGGGTAGGACATACAGATAATAAAATATTAAATTATACGATTAGAACATATTCTGACACCAATGTTCCTTCGGGATTTAATTAACTTGTGAGCTCTCACTTTGTTATTTAGTTTAAAACTCCACAGGTTTTAATTTGACTCTATGGAATAAAGTCATAGCCTTACATAATTAAAAAGTTGGCAGTCTTCTAGCACAGTTAATTAGCCGATACTCCAGCTAAGCTGTGTGAATTGTTGATTCTATTTTCATGTCTGAGTTCATCAATCTGACTTTTCATGAGTGGAATTGTTAACAAAATCAAAGACATTTTCCAGGCCACCATGAGCCATTGCCTTGAACACTAGAATGGCAATCATTGCAGAGCAGCCACCGTCGGTTTCCCTAAAACTCAAGTCTGTTTATGTCACTCCTTTTCTTAAATCATTCAATTTCCCATCACCTCAGATTCCAAAATTCCAAACTCCTTAAACGTGAGGTAACAGAAGAGCAGTTGGATCACTTTGGCTGAACATTCCTTGACCAGCAACACCAGCTTCATACTCTTCATTCCGCACATCGTAGAAAGAGAGGAAGGAGCTGAGTTGTTGAGTGATGCTAAGATAAGGCACATTCCCATCGCTCTTGCCCACATTGCCAGAGCATCCTTTCCCTCCAGGTAAATTTGGCTGACGGCTCCTCCTAGGAAACAGACAAGCAACTGGGTCGCCAAACCTCTACTTTTGGAGAGGAGAGGAGGGCGCTTGACTTAGGGTATAATCCAGACAGGATAAGTGTTACGCTGACTACAAAGAGCATAGTCTGGCCACATCTCAGACCTATGTCACATTCCTCTTCTGATCCTACTTCCTCTTGCAGGACCAGTCTCTCCTGGCCCATCTCGACTTCTTGGTAAATGGTTTACCTCTCACTGGCTTAATTCTTCCTAAGATCCAGACAAGTCAGTAAGGATTCTATTAGGATTTGCTCAACTAATAGGAAGTCAGTAATTTCAGACCTTCGGGTTATATCTTATCAACCTATATAACCAGTATATATATAATATATATACTACATGTATATATAATACATCCACATTCTTGGATCTAACTGTGGTCAAAATAACTTTATAGTACTTCTTACTGTGCTAAAGCTACTTTGGGTTGAGTTCCTGTCCATTATAACCAGGATCTTGAAGGTTTATACTTACTTAAACCAGATTTCAGACACCCCAACCTGCAAGGTGCCTGTGACAGGATCTGTGGGTAATCTTTCCTGTGTTGTACTGGCCTCTGAAGAAACTGGAATTCTTACAGAAATATTGTCAGACAATAACAACTATTTAAAATTAAGATCATTGTTTTGAGCACTCAGTCTCCAAATGCTAATTGTTTCATTATGTCAAAAGAATGCCATTTATGTGGCACCAATTAAAAGCATAATTAATTAATTACCTAAGCACAGAATTACTACTATTTTATCCTGATGGCTTCACTACAAAGCCATGTTGTCCCCAGCTAGTGCTCCCATTAGGGTGTTTCACAGATATTTCTCATATCTTTCTCTTGAGCAACTTTGTAGAAGATATGGCATCCTTCTCCACCCAATACAGCTTTACTTGCAGAAATGGACATGGCATCTAAGATAGTGGTTGCAGAATGTTGCCCATATCAGAATCACTTGGAGGGCTTAGCAAGCCTCTGGCTTCTGCAGGGCTAGGCTGAGAGTCCCAAACTTTGCATTCCTAAGAAGTTCCAGCTGATGGGATGTGGCTAGTCTAGGACTCACACCTGACTTTCACAAACTACCCACACTATAGTAGACCTCCCCAAACACAATTTCTCATTTCCTTGGCAATTTTCAAAAGCCTTGTTGGGAGAACTGATTTTTAAATAGCACAATGAATCCATTATTTGACATGTTTACTTTGCTGGATTGGGGGTTCCCAAATTCCAGTGTATCAAAGGCCAAGGAGAGAAATCAAAGGAGTTCAGACTGGGTGGTGGGGAGGCAGTGGAAGGAACTGTGGGCACTCACATACACACACCGTGTAAAATGTGTGTACTCTGGGGATCTGGACCATGTGAATTCCACCTGAACAGTGCTGTTCGGTAGCCTGGTGGCTGAGATCACAGGCCCTGCATCAGGCTCCATCACTTATTAGCTATGTGCGGCTGGCAAGTCTCCAATTTCCCCACGCTTTGTTTCCCTCACTCATTCAATCAGGAGGACAGAATCTACCTTAGAAAGTAGGAATGAGGATTAACTTCAGGACAAAAGTTAGGAGAAAAGGTGGGACATACTCAACTACAGTAACAGCAAAGGCTTACACAATTAGGACTGTGTCTAGTCACTACTGAGCATTAAGCCAATACTAGTAAAAATACAGCGTGCTTGTTAATTTGCTTAGCTTTTACATCATCTCTGAAATAAGTACAATTCCTAGCTACATTTTGCTTATGAATAAACTGAGATGAGACATTAAGGAACCACATAAGAGGCCCAACTTCACAGAGCTAACAAGTGTTAGGACTTGGTGATAAACCTATGCTGGATGATCCCAGGTTCCTACTTTTACCACCACACACCGTGTTAGCAGTTAAGCAAGCAGGTGCCTTTAAGGGAAAACCCGTGTATGTATAATGCACCTGCTGGGTTATCTTTTGTTTGTTTCCACTAAGATGCTGGAGAAATTTGAGGAGAATCAGCTTAGTTCACCAAGCTTCTTCAGCTCATTCCTTCAGCCACCCTGCATAAATTTGGCTTTTTTTTTAAAAAATTACTGTTGTTACTATGATTATTGTTATTACTATTACTTTAGAGAAGGAAGGTTTTATTTGGGCTCACAGTCACAAGAACTATAGCCCATCTTTGTGGGTGAGCTTCTGGCAGCCACATCTCACATCTTGGCAGATCAGAAAGCAGAGAATGGATGTCACCTTCAAAGCGATTCTTTCCTGCTAGCTAGACCACAATCCTGAAGATTCCACAGCCTCTGAAAACAGTGCCACATGCTAAGGATCAAGCGTTCAAACACATGAACCTGTAGGGGACATTTCACCTTCTAACAATAAAGGAAGAAAGCACGGTCTCCATTCTATAACTGATGCAAAGGTTTAAGGACATTCCTTCCAAGTCATCTCTTGTAGGTTGCTGTGCAATCTAGGACATGAGTCAAACAATAGCCATTGGAATCATCAAGGTTGTGGACCAGAAATCCTTCACTGCTGGCAAAGTCACCAAATCAATGGAGAAGACCAATAGATGAAACCCACCATTGGAAGTTCTCTCTGCTCTCCCCAGATAACCTGACAGTCTACATGCTTACAGGCATAGTTAGTTAAACCTGTGCTGCTTTCTTCCAGGAAGGAAAGAATGAGACAGCCCAGAAAACTCTTCCCTGTGGTGTAAAGATAATCTGCCACCCTCTCAGTCACTCTCACCACAGCTCCAGACCAGCCTGGAGATCAGGCTCCTCCCTGTCTGGTCTATATTCTCTGTAGAGCAGTTGGATTGTTCTGAGACATGAGAAGCAGGTTTACAATGACAAAGAGGAAGGGCTGAAACAGTGCAAGTCAATCAGACCAGCACTGCCCCATGACTCTGGTACTTTATCCTATAGAGCAGTCGGTGTCAACAATTATTTATCCAGCTGATAAAGCAGGATAGAAGACCATAAATTATCCACTGGAAGCATGGCCTCAAACTCATGTCTGTGTCCAACCCACTAAGTCTGTTACGTTTAGTATGCAAGGAATGATGGGTAAGTGGGGATAAGTTGTGGCCTTGATTATTTAGCTATGCTTTCTTTCCATTAATGTATGCACCAAGACAACTCTTCCTGGAACCCAAGAAGCTCTATTTTGTGCTTATACTGAAGGAGCTGAAAGTCAGGAGCACAGGATTTGCCTGTACCCTCATCTTCTCACCTGTCAAATATAGGCATTTGCCAGGTGCCAGGTGCTGTTCTCACCCCACACACCTATTTCATGGGTAGAGATAGAAGGGATAGCTCAAGTGGCAGTGTATGAGGAAACAGAATGGTAGAGATGGGGGAGTCTTTGCTAACACCAATGTTGGACTGAGCATGCACCAAAGCAATAGTATCTCCCATCTTAATCTTTTGTACACATGTCCAATGGCCTTGTTGAGCATGCCCTCAAATGTACGTCTTAACTTGAACATGCTCAGCAATGTGCCAGCACCCAAAGCACTATCTCTGTGAGTGTGCATAGACTTCTAGAATGAAATCTGCACGCTGCCTTTGTTTGGGGTAGTCATTGCTCTGGAAATAACTCCAATGCTCTCTTTACTAGCTGCAAGTCATACATCCACTCTTACCTACTAATGTACACTTTGGCTTCTCACCAAAATGGAAAACCACTGTGTTTGGTCACAATAGAGGCACTGGTTTTGTTCTGTAAGGGAGCAGTGCCATAGGACTCTGGCCAGTTGGTGCTATCTAGAATACAAGTTGACTTTTACCTGGTCACTAATTTTAAAGACTTAAAATGAATTTGTTTTAGTGTTTTTTTTATTTATGTGTATGTATCTTTCTGTGCATATGCTGCATGTGGAGGGTGTTGGATCCCTTAGAGGTCACAGGTTATGGTAGTAAGCCACCTGATGTGAGTGCTGAGAAGGGAACTCAGGTCCTCTGGAAGAGCAGCAAGCATTGTTAACCATTGAGCCATCTCTCTAATCCCTAAAACCAACAGAAAGCTGACCTTCTCTGTGTAGCCCAGTCTCTCTGTCTCTCCCTATCTGTCTCTATATTTCTGTCTGTCTGCCTGTCTCTTGCATTCTTTCTTTCTATCTATCTATCTATCTATCTATCTATCTATCTATCTATCTATCTATCTCTTTCTATATATAGATACATATATATACACACATATATTTATCTGTCTCTGTCTCTCTCTCTCTCTCTGTGTATGTGTGTGTGTAAAATCTACAGTTTGAATATGGCTCATTTTTTTTTTTACAACACTGAGTGGATCTAAAAGAGCATGTCTTGGACTGGAGAGATGGATCAGCCATTAAAGAGCACTGGCTGCTTTTCTAGAGGAATCAGGCTCCATTCCTAGGATTTTCATAGAAGGTCACAACCACCTATAATAACTCCAATTCCAGCCGATCCAATGCCCTCTTCTGGTCTCTGTGGGCACTTCCCACATGTAGTGCATAGACATACACACAGGCAAAACACTCACACACATACACATTACAAAATAATTTTAAGAACCTATCTTGGGTCACTTTTGAACTACAAGCCATATAGGTATATAGGCTCTCCACCCACACTAGAGGTGTGCACAGGGTAATGTGGTGCCTAGTTATTCTGCTGAACGTGATTGGGAAAAATCCAGGTCTTCAGCGTGCCAGGTATCATGCCCATCTCATGGCAAATGATACTTCACAGCATGCTTCTCTCTGGATGGCATCCTCTCTTGTGTCACCTTCTAGCTCTTTTCTTACCTTTCTGTCTTGTTTTTTCATACCAAGACTATAAAAATGCTCCACTGGCTTAAGTTATATCTGATTTTTCTTTATTGAGTAGTTTGTACCTTTCTTCACAGGATGGATAACTATTGTATAGATACTGTCATTGGACTTATCCTTTGTCATATCTTAAATTGCCAGTACCTGAACTTTGATTCCAGATAATGTGCTTACTTAACACAGGCCCATGGGAAGTGGGACCACAAACTGAAAAAGTCCATCTTCCAGCAGAAGAGTGGAGCTGTGGACATGACTTTTATCTTACAGGTCTGACGTGTCAAATCAGACACACTAAGGCCAGCTATGTATCATGATAATACATCATTGATTTCCTAAAATAAATATAGATTATTTGTTATTATGTTGTTATTGTTGTTGTTGTTTGTGCTTGGTCAGCCCTCAGACCAACCTCCCAGGCTGAAAGAAAGGCTTTGCCCAGCACCATCCCCACTTGGACAATGGACATGACCATAAGCAGTAAAGAAGTTCCCTTGCAGAAGAGGGATCCACACGCTGCATCCCCTAACCTGGAGGAAGATCCTAAAGCTGAATTCATCAGCCCCCTCCCTGTAGCTCACCCACTATACTACCTGGTCAAGTTTCCATGGTTAAAGCAGTGTAGTTTATTCCTGAAAAACATTATTTTGTATGCTAACCAAAATCACTAATAAAAAAAGAAATATGACCAAGAACTCAAATGAAGGTTTCTCATGCCAGATATTGAGATTTTTTACAAGAGTCTATGGCTTTTGAGGGGGGAGCATTGGCATTGTATGTGGCCTAACTTCACTTAAGACACACACACACACACACACACACGTATGTATTGTATGTAATTTTAGGTAAATATAAAACAATAGGATTCTTTAAAGCTTTAACAACCACTCTCGGTGTTACTGTCCCTCCCCCTTCCCTCCCCTTCTACACTGACCTCCTTCCTGGTCTGAAACAGGTATGATATAACTGTGATCAAGAGCAACCTGGGAAGGAAAGGATTCACAGGATGTGACATGCTGTGTTATATTAGGGAAGCCAAACCAGAAACTAAGAGGCAAGAACTGAAGCAGAAACCACAGAGAACTGTTGCATATTCGTTTTCCCAGCCTGCCTTATCCTACATCCCCGGACCATCTTCCCAAGGACAGCAATGCCCACACGGGGATGGGCTCCTCCACATAAATCATCAGTCAAGAAAATGCCCTACAGACTTACCCACAGGCCTACCTGATGGGGGCACTCCCTCAGCTGAGGTTCCTTCTTTTCACGTGATGTTAGCCTGTGTCAAGCTGAAGTACTGACAGGGAAAATTTCAGCTGCTCTTTCAGCCATGTTATTAGCTGTCTCTGGGTGCTCTCCCACAGACAAAAATCGTTATGGGCATTGCTTTTCACAGCATACTCTGATGCAGCCAAACTTAATACAAAGGCTTGTCATGGACCCATGAATTATTGACTCCCTTCCTGGACTCACTCGCTCACACAGACGGGTGTTCAAGTGAAGACCCAAACTATCCTAGAGGAAACCTGCAGTCTTGCTATCATAACCATATGCCAGACCTGGTCCTCAGCTTTACAAGATCCAGAGCTGAAGCACAGCCCTCACATAGGTACCTGGGCTTGGGGAAGATTGGTAATATCAAACAACTCACAACAACTAGGTGTCAATGTCTTGGAGAAAAGATGAATATTATGTCAGCTGCTCATCACAATCTCTCCTCTCCTGGAAAGTTTACACTGACAGCCATATTATTTCCAGAGAGTATTCAATGATCATGAAATCTGAGCCAGGGAGTGGACTGAAGATCTTCATGTATGTGCATCCATTGCTCCAGGAGGTTGTGTGCTGGAGTGTGACAGCAGACTCAGCTCTGCCTCCTCTTTCTGAAGATCCCTTCTCACCTCAGATTGATAACTACCACTAAGAGTCCAGCAGTTTCTGCCTCCATTCGATGTCTCAGGTCTACTTTGCCTGTTTCTATTGTGAGATCATTAGTCCCACAAGGACCTTTGATGCTATTGTCCATTAAAATAGTGTAGCACGAATCTTAAAAGGTCTTATTAATAAAAACAAATCCGGAGCCAGGTATTGGGGTGAACGCTGAATGACCAGAGAAACAGAACAAGCCATAA
This sequence comes from Peromyscus eremicus, assembly GCF_949786415.1. NCBI lineage: Eukaryota > Metazoa > Chordata > Mammalia > Rodentia > Cricetidae > Peromyscus > Peromyscus eremicus. The sequence goes on from NC_081421.1 coordinate 73,633,656, forward strand.
CCAACCTCACCTTGCCAATTCTTCAGCTGATCTTGTTTCCTCAAGCTGGAAGCCTCTGAGTGGATGGATCTCAGCTGTACTGCTGCTAAAAGCCTAAAAGCTTAAAAGGACTCTAGTTCTTGGTCCTCACACCTTATATACCTTTCTGCTTCCTGCCATCACTTCCTGGGATTAAAGACATGTGTCACCATGCTGTTTCCAGTGTGGCTTTGAACTCACAGAGATCCAGACGGATCTCTGCCTCCAGAATCCTAGGGTTAAAGGTGGGTGTGCCACCATTTTCTGGCCTCTATGTCTATCTAGTGGCTGTTCTGTTCTCTGACCCCAGATAAGTTTATTGGCGTGCACAGTATACTGGGGAATACAATATCACCATAAAATAGTTTCTTTTACTGGCTTACTCTTGTTAGAAATATTGCCTGTGGGGGAGCAGGTGGAGTCCTGAATGGCTGGGTATAGTTGACAAGAGAAGAGCCATGTCATCAAGGACCCCAATGCCTCAGAATCATGGAAATGGCAAAGTCCTTGGACTGCAAGTACAAATGTCGAGATTGTATGCAGAAACTATCAACCATAGCTTCCTCTTCACTGTTACAGCAACCTGAGACTGTTCTACAGAGGCCTCCTGCCCAGGTCAGCTAACTGCCTTCCGCTTCATGCAGGGGTTGCTGTGGGTCCATCAGCATGCACAGCCCACTCTGCCCCTGCTTTTCTGTACTGTGTTGTTTCTTTGTTCCCTGTCACCTCAGTCAGGACAATCCCCAAGCCATGCAGATCCTGGCAATTACGTCTCCACACAATCTTCATTAGGGTAATAGTTCTAATCTTCTCCTAAATGAGAAAAACTGCCTTAGCTCAAAGCTGAGAAATGGTCCTGATCAAGAGTGAGTTTGTCTCTTCTAAGATCTCCATATCTTCCATATCTGTAGGATGTGGGGGAGGGGAGGGGGGATAGCACTCCCATGTGCTCCCTAATGATGGTGACTGAATGTGCAAGTCTGTCCAACTCCAAGATAGAGATGTGGTTATTATTCCAATCTATACTGGCCACAAGAATGTGTCAGCAATGGCCAGACTAGTGGAAGCCCATGAACTGTGGACTGGTGGCTGTGGGGCCCCCATGGGACTAGACTAGCCCTCTGGATATGGAAGATGGTCGTTTGACTCAAACTGTTTGGGGGGCACCAGGGCAGGGGGATTGGGATCTGTCCCTGGTCTATGGGCAGGCTTCTGGAACCCGGTGCTTGTGGTGTGACACCTTGCACAGCCTTGGTGCAGTGGGAAGGGGCTTGGACCTGCCTAGGCTCAGTGTATTGGGCTCTGCTGACTCCCCACGGGAGACCTAGATTTGGGGGATGTGGGGATGAGGGGTGGCTTGGGAAAGAGGGCTGGGGAGTGGGAGGAGGGGGGATCTGTGGATAGTATGTGGAGTGAGTAGAAAATTTCTTAATAAAGAAAAATGAAAAAAAAAAAGAAGAATGTGTCAGCAAGCACACAGTACCCAATGACAGACTTTTGAGAGCTTGGTGTGACCCTCAGCTCCTAAAGTATCCACACCATTCATTAGCATGAAAATAGCAATGAGAACTTTACTGTTGCGGTGACAGAACACCATGCCTTGAGCAATGATCAACTTGTTGGGTAAATAATTGTTTTATTATTTAATATATCCTGTTACCATTATGACATCAAGATCTAAAAACCACTAAGGTTAAAGACCCCTAAGGCATCTCTGTTCTATCTTGAAGCTTTTGGATGCTTTTATGTTCCAGGCATCATGTACCTGCATCACCTATGATAGTTTGTCCTCTATCCACATTCAGCTCAGCTCCCCTCACCCCATCCCCTCAGCTCCCCTCACCCCATCCCCTCAGCTCCCCTCACCCCATCCCCTCAGCTCCCCTCATCTCATCCCCTCAGCTCCCCTCACCCCACCCCCTCAGCTCCCCTCACCCCATTCCCTCAGCTCCCCTCACCCCATCCCCTCAGCTCCCCTCACCCCATCCCCTCAGCTCCCCTCACCCCATCCCCTCAAGCTTCCTACCCTTAGACACATTTGCTCTAGTCCTTTGACTTCACTCTTTTTTTAAGATTTATTTTTATTTTACAGGTATGAGTGTTTGCTTGCATGTATATTTATACACCACATGTGTGCCTGGTGCTTTCAAGAGGCCAGAAGAGGGCATCTGATCTCCCTGAAACCAGAGTAATAGACAATTGTGAGCTGCCATGTGGGTGTGAGAAACAAACCACATTTACTACTCTGAAAGAGTAGTAAGTACTAACTGCTGAACTGTCTCTCCAGCCCGACTGCATGAGTTTAACATCTCTTCCATTGAACTTCCTGATGCTTGTCTAACATGCCTCTGCTCTACTTCCCTGACTCCTTATCCACATTCAGAGAGTGGCTTGCTCTCCCAGCTTAGTGATTCTCAGAAGTCAAAATCAGAACTCAGCATCTTGTATACAAACTGCCCCTTCTAAATCAGAAGTCTTCCCAATCAGACAGGTCATTACGTTCAGTCCTTCAATTCAGAATCTGGACCTCCAAGCCATGCTAGCCACAGTGTCCCTTCTAGATTTTTCTTCTAAGGCTTTGCCCACTTCTATTTTAAATTGTTTTTTTTTTCTTTTTGAAACAGGGTCTCATGTATCTCAGATTGGCTCCAGCCTTGCTAAGTATACAAGTATTCCCTTAAACTCTTGATCCTACTGCCCTCTACTCTTGAAATCTGGGATTATAGGCACAGGCTACCATGCCAGCTTTTATGTGCCACTGTGATCAAACCCAGGGCTTCATGTACTCAGAGAAACTCTATCAACTGGGCTACTATGATGGCTAGTTTTTAATTGTCAACTTGACTCATTCTAGAATCACCTGAGGAAAGTCTCAGTGGGGGCTTGTCTAGGTCAGGTTGGTCCATAGACATATCTGTTGCCAACTATCTTGAGGTGGAAAGACTCACCCACTATGGCTGGCACCATTTCATAGGCAAGAGATCCTGAACTATGTAAGAGTGGAGACTTTGAAGTAGTCATGAACGGGCATGCATTAACTTACTCTTTGGTGCTCTAGATTGTGGAAGTAATGTGACCATATCCTTTGAGTTCCTGCCACCATGACCTACCTGTGCTGGTGGGCTGTCATGTGGAATTGTGAGACAACAAAATGTTCTTTCTCAGGTTGTTTTTGTCAGGGTATTTTGTCACAGCAAGAGGAAATCAAACTACAGCAACCATACTTACAGCTCTATTTTTATACAGTGCGTGTGTGTGTGTGTGTGTGTGTGTGTGTTTAGATGACTCTAAGTCATTAAAAAGATGAGATTAACTGTTTCCAGAACCTACCAAGATCTGGTAGATTGGACAGATTTATACACAAAGGACACAGATTGTGATATAAACACACAGCATCCTTAATGATGTATTTTGTGTTACTAATGAGGCATGAAATGCATTCTAAAAATGTAATGTCTCAACAAATACTGATGAGAAAGCTGGATGTCTACATACAAATGAGTGATACCGGATGCATATGTAGTGAAGCCACATATAAAATTATATTCACCTGCACCAAAGAACTAAATATAAGAGCTAAAATTAGATCCCTGGGCACCAGCCACTCTGGGGAAGACCTGCCCAACTTGGCCCCAGGTTCTGGCCACCGGGCAGGTTCCCTTCTGGCCCCACCGGGAAGGATCCCCTTCTCCAAGACCCCTGGCAGACCCTGCAGTCTCCACGCCCTGCCCCCACGCCCATCCGCCTGAGCCCCAAGCCTCTTCCTGAGACTTAGAGGCCGGCCCCCAGCTCCCATCTTGCCCCGGACTTCCCTTCTGGAGCACAGCTCCCATCCTGCCCCGGACTTCCAATTTGGACAAGAGAGCTCCCATCTGGACAAGAGAGAGAGACTTCCTGAATCTGTCAGCCCTGTCTGAACCAAGTGTGCGGATAAGGCCAAGAACGAACCACAAGGAGATGGGCAGACGTCAAGGCAGAAACACATACAACAAAATGAATAGCAATACAGCATCACCAGGCCCTAGCCCTCCTCCAACACCTAGACCTGAACATCAGAAATTGGAAGAAGCAGAAGAAAATAGCCTTATGAATGACATCATGAAGAAGCTAGAGGTTTTGTAGAGGAAAAGACAAAAAAATGTGAAGAACGCTGTAAAAAACTAGAGGAAAGGGCAAACAAATTAGAAGAAATCAATAAAGTCCTAGAAGAAAACAATAAAGTACTGAAAGAAAATCAAGAAAAATCAATGAAACAAATGAAGGAAACAGTCCAAGACCTGAAAAGGGAAAGAGAAAAAATGAAGAAGACACAAACAGAGGGAATGCTGGAAATAGAAAATCTGAGAAAATGATGGGAACTTCAGATGCAAGTATAATCAACAGAATGCAAGAGATGGAAGAGAGGATCTCTAGTGTTGAAGATGCAGTAGAAGAAATAGATTCATCAGTCAAAGAAAACACTAAAGCCAACAAAGTCATGAACCAAAATGTCCAAGAAATTTGGGACACCATGAAAAGACCAAACCTACGAATAATAGGGGTAGAAGAAGGAGAAGAATACCAACTCAAGGGCACAGAAAATATATTCAACAAGATCATAGAAGAAAACTTTCCCAACTTAAAGAAGGAAATGCCTATGAAGATACAAGAAGCCTATAGAACACCAAACAGACTAGACCCCCAAAAAAAGTCCCCTTGCCACAATAATTAAACAACTAAATGTACAGAATAAAGAAAGAATATTAAGAGCAGCAAAGGAAAAAGGCCAAGTGACATATAAAGGCAAACCTATCAGAATAACACCCGATTTCTCAATGTAGACTTTGAAAGCCAGAAGGACCTGGACAGATGTAACGCAGACACTAAGAGAACATGGATGTCAGCCTAGACTAATATACCCAGCAAAACTTTCAATCATCATAGATGGAGTGAACAAGACATTCCATGACAAAGCCAGATTTAAACAATATTTATCCACAAACCCAGCCCTACAGAAAGCCCTAGAAGGAAAATTCCAACCTAAGGAAGTCAGATATACCCTCGAAAACACAGGCAATAGATAAAGCCACAGCAGTAAACCCCAATGAAGAGAAGTACACATACATCACCACCAAAAAATAACAGGAATGAACAATCACTGGTCATTAATATTCCTCAATATCAATGGACTTAATTCACCTATAAAAAGACATAGGCTTACAGAATGGATATGAAAGCAGGACCCATCTTTCTGCTGCATACAAGAAACACATCTCAAATTCAAAGATAGACACTACCTAAAAATAAAAGGCTGGGAAAAGACTTTCCAATCAAACGGTCTTAAGAAACAAGCGGGTGTAGCCATCTTGATATCCAGCAAAATAGACTTCAAACTAAAATCAATCAAAAGAGATCAAGAAGGGCATTACATACTCATCACAGGAAAGATCCACCAAGATGAAGTCTCAATTCTGAACATTTATGCCCCAAACACAAGGGCACCCATATATGTAAAAGAAACATTACTAAAGCTTAAATCACATATAAAACCCCACACATTAATAGTGGGAGACCTCAACACCCCACTTTCACCACTGGAAAGATCTCCCAAATCGAAACTTAACAGAGAAATAAAGGACTTAACTGATGTCATGACTCAAATGGACTTAATCGATATCTACAGAACATTCCATCCTAACAAAAAAGAATATACCTTCTTCTCAGCACCCCATGGAACCTTCTCTAAAATCGACCACATACTTGGCCACAAAACAAATCTAAACAGATACAAAACAATTGGAATAACCTCCTGAGTTCTATCAGACCACCATGGTCTAAAGTTGGATTTCAACAACAACAAAAACTACAGAAAACCTACAATCTCATGAAAACTGAATAATACCCAACTGAATCACCAATGGGTTAAGGAAGAAATAAAGAAAGAAATTAAAGACTTCCTAGAGATCAACGAAAATGAAGACACCATATACCCAAACCTATGGGACACTATGAAAGCAGTACTAAGACGGAAATTCATAGCACTAAATGCCCACATAAATAAGTTGGAGAAATCTCACACTAGTGACTTAACAGCACACCTGAAAGCTCTAAAACAAGAAGAAGCAAAGTCTCCCAGGAAAAATAGATGCCAGGAAATTATCAAAGTGAGAGCTGAAATCAATAAAATAGAAACAAAGAGAACAATACAAAAAATTAATGAAACAAAGAGTTGGTTCTTTGAGAAAATCAACAAGATAGACAAGCCCTTATCCAAACTAACCAAAAGACAGAGAGAGAGCACCCAAATCAACAAAATCAGAAATGAAAAGGGGGACATAACAACAGACATTGAGGAAATCCAGAGAATCATCAGGTCATACTTCAAAAACCTCTATTCCACAAAACTGGAAAACCTAAAAGAAATGGATAATTTTCTGGATAGGTACCACCTACCTAAATTAAATCAAGACCAGATAAACTATTTAAATAGTCCAATAACCCCTAACGAAATAGAAACAGTCATTAAAAGTCTCCCAACCAAAAAAAGCCCAGGACCAGATGGTTTCAGTGCAGAATTCTACCAGATCTTCAAAGAACAGTTAATACCAATACTCTCTAAATTGTTCCACACAATAGAAACAGAAGGAACATTACCAAACTCCTTCTATGAGGCTACAATTACCCTGATTCCTAAATCAAACAAGGATACAACAAAGAAAGAGAACTACAGATCGATCTCCCTCATGAACATTGATGCAAAAATACTCAATAAAATACTGGCAAACAGACTCCAAGAACACATCAAAACAATTATCCACCATGATCAAGTAGGATTCATTCCAGGGATGCAAGGATGGTTCAACATACGAAAGTCTATCAATGTAATACACCATATAAACAAACTCAAAGAAAAAAACCACATGATCATCTCACTAGATGCTGAAAAGGCATTTGACAAAATCCAACACCCCTTCATGATAAAGGTCTTGGAGTGATCAGGAATACAGGGAACATATCTAAACATAATAAAGGCAATTTACAGCAAGCCAACAGCCAACATCAAATTAAATGGAGAGAAACTCAAAGCAATTCCACTAAAATCAGGAATGAGGCAAGGCTGTCCACTCTCCCCATACTTATTCAATATAGTACTTGAAGTTCTAGCCAGAGCAATAAGACAACATAAGGAGATTAAGGGGATACAAATTGGAAAGGAAGAAGTCAAGCTTTCTCTATTTGCAGATGACATGATAGTATACTTGAGCAACCCCAAAGATTCCACCAAGGAACTGATACAGCTTATAAACACCTTCAGCAACATAGCAGGATACAAGATCAACTCAAAAAAAAATCAGTAGCCCTCCTATATACAATGGACAAAGAAGCAGAGAAGGAAATCAGAGATACATCACCCTTTACTATAGCCACAAATGACATAAAATACCTTGGGGTAACACTAACCAAGCAAGTGAAGGACCTATATGACAAGAACTTTAAGTCCCTGAAAAAAGAAATTGAAGAAGATGTCAGAAAATGGAAAGATCTCCCATGCTCATGGATAGGCAGGACTAAGATAGTAAAACTGGCAATCTTACCAAAAGCAATCTACAGATTCAATGCAATCCCCATCAAAATACCAACACAATTCTTCACAGACCTGGAAAGAATAATACTCAACTTCATATGGAAAAACAAAAAACCCAGGATAGCCAAAAGAATCCTGTACAATAACACAACCTCTGGAGGCATCACGATCCCTGACTTCAAGCTGTACTATAGAGCTACAGTAATAAAAACAGCTTGGTACTGGCATAAAAACCGACATGTGGACCAATGGAATCGAATTGAAGACCCTGACATTAATCCGCACACCTATGAACATATAATTTTTGACAAAGAAGCCAAAAGTGCACAATGGAAAAAAGAAAGCATCTTCAACAAATGGTGCTGGCAAAACTGGATGTCAACATGTAGAAGGCTGCAAATAGATCCATATCTATCACCGTGCACAAAACTTAAGTCCAAGTGGATCAAGGACCTCAACATAAATCCAGCTACTCTGAACCTGCTAGAAGAGAAAGTAGGCAGTAGTCTTGAACGCATTGGCATAGGAGACCACTTCCTAAATAGAACACCAGTAGCATAGACACTGAGAGAAACAATCAATCAATGGGACCTCTTGAAACTGAGAAGCTTTTGTAGAGCAAAGGATACAGTCAACAAGGCAAAGCGACAGCCTACAGAATGGGAAAAGATCTTCACCAACCCCACATCTGACAGAGGACTGATATCCAGAATATATAAGGAACTCAAGAAATTAGACATCAAAAATGCCCAACAGTCCAATTAAGAAATGGGCTATAGAACTAAACAGAGAATTCTCAACAGAGAAAACTCAAATGGCTGAAAGACATTTAAGGAATTGCTCAACATCCCTAATCATCAGGGAAATGCAAATCAAAACAACTCTGAGATACCACCTTACACCTGTCAGAATGGCTAAGATAAAAAACACTGAAGACACCTTATGCTGGAGAGGATGTGGAGCTAGGGGAACTCTCCTCCACTGCTGGTGGGAATGCAAGCTTGTACAACCACTTTGGAAATCAATATGGCGCTTTCTTAGAAAATTGGGAATCCATCTCCCCCAAGATCCAGCTATACCACTCTTGGGCATATACCCAAGGAATGCTCAACCACACCACAAGAGCACTTGTTCAGCTATGTTCATATCAGCATTGTTTGTAATAGCCAGAACATGGAAACAACCTAGATGCCCTTCAACTGAAGAATGGATAAACAAAATGTGGTACATATACACAATGGAATACTACTCAGCAGAGAAAAACAATGACATCATGAGGTTTGCAGACAAATGGATGGATCTAGAAAAAATTATCCTGAGTGAGGTAACCCAGACTCAGAAAGACAAACATGGTATGTACTCACTCATAGGAGGATAATAGATGTGGAACAAGGATGACTGGACTGCTACTCACATCACCAGGGAGGCTACCCAGAAAACAGGACCCCAAGAAAGACACGGGGATCGCCCAATGACAGAGAAATGGAATGAGATCTACATGAACAGCCTGGACATGAGTGGGGGTAGTGAAGGGCAAGGGTCGAGGGAAAGAAAGCTTGGGGGAGCGGAAGATCCCAGCTGGATCAACAACAGAGAGGGAGAACAAGGAATAAGAGACCATGGTAAATGAAAACCACATGAGAATAGGAAGAAGCAAAGTGCTAGAGAGGCCCACAGAAATCCACAAAGATACCCCCACAACAGACTGCTGGCAATGGTCAAGAGACAGCCCAAACTGACCTACTCTGGTGATGGGATGGCCAAACACCCTAATTGTTGTGCTAGAAACCTCATCCAACTACTGAGGGATCTGGATGCAGAGATCCATGACTAGGCCCCGGGTGGATCTCTGGGAGTCCAATTAGCGAGAATGAGGAGGGTTTATATGAGCGAGAATTGTTGAGACCAAGGTTGGATAAAGCACAGGGACAAATAGCCAAACGAATGGAAACATATGAAATATGAACCAATGGCTGAGGGGTCACCAACTGGATCAGGCCCTCTGAGTGGGTGAGACAGTTGATTGGCCTGATCTGTTTGGGAGGCATCCAGGCAGTGGAACCGGGTCCTGTGCTCATTGCATGAGTTGGCTGTTTGAAACCTGGGGCCTATGCAGAGTCGCTTGGCTCGGCCTGGGAGGAGGGGACTGGACCTACCTGGACTGAGTCCACCAGGTTGATCTCAGTCTGCGGGGAAGGCTTTGCCCTGGAGGAGATGGGAATGGGGGTCGGGCTGGGAGGGGGAAGGTGAGGGGGTGGGAGGGGGGAGAACAAGGGAATCCGTGGCTGATATGTAGAATTGAATTGTATTGCAAAATAAAAATTTAAAAAAAATTTAAAAATTAAAAAAAAAAGAGCTAAAATTAGAAAACCTTTAGGAGAAAAAACTTTCATTGACATTGAACTTGACCATGATCTTGTAGATCAAAGTCACAGGCAACAAAAGAAAAACAAATCAGATTTCATCAAAATTTTAAAAGTTTGAGCTTAGGTTAAGGGACACTTTCAATAAAGTGAAATGGTAACCTACAGAATGGGAGTCATATTCTCAAATAATGTATCTGATAAAGAATAAATATCTAGAACATATAATGCTCTCCATATCTAGAAAACTCTCTGAGAACTTACTGAAATGGTTATATGATATATATTCCAATGGAGCTTATTATATTCCAGTGGTGAGAAATGTATAGTAAATGTGATTTTAGTAAAATGTGTAATATATTAAATTGTGGTAGGTGACAAACAGAAAAAAGCAAGGAAGTTCAATGGAAAAATGTTATATATAGTTATACTCATTGGTGTGTATAAAAATTTAGACAAAATACTTTGAAGAATGCTTCACTTCAAAGAAAAACTGAGCAACATATTGAAGAAAGTGAGTCACTTGACTGTCTTAAGGAAGTGTTCTAGGCAAAGGAAAGAATAAATAAGAAGCCTCTGAGCAGAGGCAGTGCCAGGATATTTGAGGGAAGCAAAGAAGGCTGTGTTTGAGCAATGTTGTTCTTCTTTATAATTGTGTAATGAGGAGTAATAGCTAGGCTAAGGACGTGGGAAGACTCAAGTAAGTGTGAGATGAGATGAGCATGGACACATGACAACTGACAACAGAAACACAATGGAGTATTCCGAACTGTTAGAACAATTCTACTCCAACAAACTGAAACAGCCAGAAGAAATGGACAAACGCCTGCACACATACGTTACCCACACCGAATCATGAGTAGAGTTTGAACAGTTAAATAATAGACAATGAGGTTCAGTCAGAATTGAAAAATGAAAAATCTTCCATCAAAGAAAAACCCAGCATCTAATAAATTTGTTAAAGTATCCTACCAAACGTGAAAAAAGATAATAAAACCGAAGAAAATAGAATTTTTCTGTGATGGCTATTCTTGGTTGTCAATTTGACTGCATCTGGAATTAACTAAAACCCAAGCAGCTGGACACATCTGTGAAGGATTTTTCTTGATTGTATTTGAAGTGGGAAATCTAACACTAAATCTGGATCTTTTGAATTGGGAAGATCTATCTTAAATCTGAGCCACACCTTCTGTTGAGAGTCTGTATAAAGGACATGGAAGAAGGAAGCTTGCTCTTTGCCTGCTTGCCTTCACTCACTGGCAGGTCCATTCCTTCTCTGGCATTAGAGACTACTTCTTTAGGATTCCAGTGTACACCGAAGACCAGCTGAGACATCCAACCTTGTGGTCTGAACAGCTACCGGATTTTTTAATTTTCTATCAAAGGACAGTCATTGTTGGAATACTCAGACCATAACCTAATTTATTAGCCACATTAATAAATCCCATATACATACACCAGAATCCTGAAGAGGTAGTCTCTAATGCCAGTGAAGGAATGAACTTGTTAATGAGAGTGAGGGCAAGCAGGCAAAGAGCAAGAGCTTCCTTCTTCCATGTCAGATGGATAAGTAGGTAGACAGATAGATAGATGATAGATAGATAGATAGATAGATAGATAGATAGATAGATAGATAGATTCATTCTATCAGTTCTGTTTCTCTAGAGAACCCTGTCTAATACAGATTTCTTTCTTACATTCATTCTAGAAGGTCAGCATTACCCAATGCCAAAACTACATTACAACATAACAATAAAAGAAAACTGATGTGATGGTTAATCATGATTGCCAGCTTGATAGAATTTAGAATCACCATGAAAGCAAACCTCTAGGTATGTCTGCAAGGAGCTTCCAGATTAGGTTAATTGAGGTAGGAAGACAAGCCCTCAATGTGGGCTGGGCCATTCCATGGGCTTGGATCATGAGGAACCACCAGCACTCTTTTCTCTCTGCTTCCTGACTGAGGATACAATTTGACAGGCTGCCTCTGGCTCCTGCTGCTGTGACTTCTCTGCTATGATAGACTGAACCCTGAAACTGTAAGCCCAAATAAACCCTCCCTCCTCTGACTTGTTTTAGTCAGGCATTTTGTCACAGCGATTAGACAAATAACTAGTACAACTAGTAACCACTATTCCTGGTGAACACTGATGGAAAAGTCCTTAGCAAAATATCAGCAAAGCAACATTAACAGCCCATTGAACAGTCATTAGCCATGAGATTCACCCCTAGGATGCAAAAAGGAGTCAACATATGGAAATCAATAAACATGGCACACTCCGTTATCAGAATCAAGTACAAAAACCATATCACCACTTTAATACAGCAAAAAATCTGACAAAATTCAATGTCCCTTTAGCTTTACTCCCAATGAATTAGGATAGAATGAAGATATTTCAACACAATAAAGGCCCTACATGACAACCCACAACTAGTAACATATTGAATGGAGAGAGTTTTAAATCTTTCCTCTGAGAACTGGAACAAGACAAGGATGCCTGCTTTCATCACTTTCATTCAACACAGCACTAGACGTCCTAGCCAGAGCAATTAGGCAAGATAAAGAAAGAATATCTAAATTGGAAGGGGAAAAAACAACTTTCTTTGTTATCAGATGTCATGATTATGTTTACAGAAATCCTTGGAGACCCACCCACCCCCCAAAAAAATAACTGTTGGAATTAATGAACGAAATCAACAAATTTTCAGGATACAAAATCAATAATCAAAAATCAATAGCACTTTTATATGCTAACAATGAGTTATCTGAAAAAGAAATCAAGAGAAAATCCTATTCATAATAGCTATAAAACTAAAATAACACATCCAAGAGTAAATTAATGAAAGATACATACAGTGAACACTAAAAATAAAGAAAAGAAAAGATAAAATGAGTTGGTGACTCATACATGCAATTTCAGCACTTGGGAGACTGAGGCAGGAGGATTTCCTTGAGTTCAAAGCTAGCCTGAGCTATAATGTGATAGGACCAAATCCCAGCCATAGTCTCCCAGGAGGTGTCTGAATTAAGGATAAGAATATGTTTTTTCAAAAAAAATTCCAAAAATAATTGATGAAAGACATTGAAGAAGTTACAAATAAATGGAAATATACCCCATATTCATCAATTGAAAGAACTTCAGAATGCCCATACTACACAAAGCGAGGTACAAATTCAATGAAATCCCCTTCTAAATTCCCATGACATTCTTCATAGAAATAGAAAGCTGTGGAATAATCCTTCTGTACACTGTGAAAATGTTAATTAAAAAGTTGATTGACTGATAGCTAAGCAGGATTTCTAGGGCAGAGAGCATGCTGGGAAGAAGAAGGGCAGAGTCAGAGGAGTCACCAGCAAGACACAGAGGAAGCAAGAGATAAACATACCATGCCATGCTGAAAGAAGGTACCACATGTGCTAGAGGGTAGATAAGAAATATGGGTTAATTTAAGTTGTAAGACCTAGTTAGTAACAAGAATAAGCAAGCTATCAGCTAAGCTTTCATAATTAATAAGAAGTCTCCATGTTGATTATTCAGGAGCAGCTACCAAGACACAGAGAAACTCTGCCTAGATGTGGCGTTCCAATGTGGGGCCAGAATTTCTACATAAGACCTAACGAAGCTTTAAAAAAATATTCTAAACACATAAAAAATGAAGCCAAACATGGCTTCCTGATAATTACCCTTTCTTGAGTAGGCTTTGTTTGCTAGTGGCAAACAGAGGCATGGCTCCTTTAAGAGGCAGCTTCCTGACTCATGCTAGAGGCAAACATGGGCAGGGCTCTTTTAAGAGGCCCTGCTACTGAACACTTAAATGGGGTTTATGAACAGCAGGCTGCACATTACTTGGTGGCAGTGTGGACCCAACAACTTCCCAGAGCTGGGGCAGTAAACATGGCTCTTCTCGGTACCACCACCATGAGGATAAGCTCACAGGGAACCAAAGGGGAGAGGAGCCAGCCACCAATGCCATGCACTAAGCTGAACTGTGCCAACAACTAGTATAGCAGTTTAAGTTTCCTCTCACTTAATCAAAAAACAATACAGATTCCCAGTAAAGACAGATCCAGACAGAAAAACAATCTCTAAACAGGTTACCATGTGTTTAAAAATGTACAAAGTCTTGGAAGAGAAAAGAAAGGGGTATAGACAGTCATAAATATATATATATATATATATATATATATATACATATATACATATATATATATATATATATATAGTTTTAAGATAATAAAGTCCTTTAAAGGGGAATAAAGTAATATAAAAGAAAAAACATGTAAAGATGGAAAATACACAGAGTCTGGATCCTATATGTTATTGTATTGTCTTTAAATTTTTTGGCTGCTAAGAGACACTGGATTGTGAAAGCTGCTGGATTAAACCAACCTATATATTTTTAAAATATCTTTACTTCAGGGGCTGGAGAGATGACTCAGTGGTTAAGATTACTGGTTGCTCTTCCAGAGGTCCTGAGTTCAATTCCCAGGAACCACATGGTGGCTCACAACCATCTGTAATGAGATTTGGTGCCCTCTTCTGGCCTGCAGGCATTAATACAGACAGAATACTGGATACATAATAAATAAATCTTTAAAAAAAACAAATTTTGACTTCAAAATGGAAGTCAAAAGGTGTGTTGCTTTGGGAGAGAGGCTATGCTTTTATTTCCAAAGGAAATGAGAGGCTATGGATTCATTCCAGGTTAAAGATGTTCAGGTTTGACTGAACAAGACCCCCTGAAAATCCTGACTACAGACATTGTGGAGGCCCACAAAGGTTTCCTAGTGAGATCTGAGTTTGCTTCACCCAGCAGGGTTGCATTTGAAGATTGCTTGGCCATGTGCATGGTTACTAGGTAATTGGAAGAGTTTACACTTGGCTGTGCTAGGGGAAGGTCTTTGCTCCACCCCTTGGGATTCCTATAAAAAGCCCTTTAGAAGAGACAGAAAGGGCTGGTGGATAAGGAAGGATCCTGAGGCTGCTCTGTGTTTCTGTCTGTCTCTTTCCCCTCTATATTTCTATCTAAATCTCTTATCCCTCTCTTCTGAAGAGTACTTGGGGAGAAAGTGGGAGCTGGTCTCCCACAACACAAAAGAAAAAAATCTAAACAAACAAACAAACCCTACAAAACATGTAGCATATATTTTACCTGCTCAAACATAAAACAAAAAATCATCTTTAACTGGCTTGTGCATACCACATATTCTATACCTGTATGTTACCTTTAAAAGTTTATGTATTTTCAGGACAAGGGGACCAAACAACAATGAAAATGAATGGCCTAGGTGATCCAGCATCTCAGAATGCCTCTGTTGCCTCAGAATTCTGCATCCAACACAGCTTCAAGCCTGCTGGCTGAGATGATCTAGTCCCACGAATTACTCCAGCAAAGACCTAACAATTATCCTGATTTTCTCAAGGTTCCCCAAAGACGACAGCACCCACAAACAGAAAGTTGTCTAAAGAACAATGCCCACATTCCCAAAAGATGGGTTATGGATGTTTATTATCATTTAATGGGGGTTGGTTACAAGTTGTTATTGGAACTGTGGAGCCCCCATAGGACTGGACTAGACTCTCTGGATATATGAGACAGTTGTTTAGCTTGAACTGTTTAGGGGTCCCCAAGCAGGAGAATAGGGATCCATCCCTGGTGCTTGGGTGGGCTTTTTGGAGCCCAGTACCTAGGGTGTGACACCTTGCACAGCCTTAATGCAGGGGGGAGGAGCTTGGACCTGCCTCAACTGAACGTCCCAGGCTCTGCTGACTTCTCATGGGAGACCTTGACTTGGGGGAGGTGAAAATGGGGAGTGAGTTGGGGGGAAGGTTGGGGGTGGGAAGAGGGAAGAGGGGGATCTATGGTTGATATGTAAAGTGAATAGAAAATTTCTTCATAATAAAAAAAGTTATTGGTAATATCAGGAAAAAAACTGAACAAAGGGGATTAGATTCAGGGATCTTATTCTGAAAAGAAAAGGGGGGATATAGAAATGATAGGATAAAAGGGTAGATTATTGAATATATTTTTAAACTACTAGTCTTAAATATTTTACATTAGTATAGATTTTGATTTATTAATACAAATTTAAGGTTATTTTGCTATACTATGTGTATGTTTCTATTCTTGTTTGGGGTATTTGCAGCTCATTTAAAAATGTAATGTATAATTAAGCAGCTCATTTATGCAGCTCATTAAAAATGTAGTGTATAATTAAGAAATACAGATTAATAGTCATCTATAATAGTCAAACTTATAGTCATGTTAGGTATATTTTCAAGGTCATATACAAATTTAGATAGATTTTTTTCAAACACTTCAAAGACCTACAGAATATGGCATTTAAGATGTTTTAAAAATATAAGGTTTTCTATGACAATGAGACATGTCTGCTCCTGGCAGCACCAATCTACTTCAAAGAAAATGATGAGAATCAAAGAAACTCCATATGGAGTTTGCTTTCTTGTGGCAAAAGTTAGCCACTAGGCAAGAAACTTCCTTTGTCTCAATGGCTGACAGTATACTGTCCAAATTGAACAAGCAGGACAAAAAAAAGTGACTTCCAAACTTTGCCAAGACAAGGTAGGATAGTCCTTCAAAATTCCCTGCTTCTCAGAAATATCTGTCAGATATACCAGGCCTGTAGGCCAAA
The DNA here is from genome assembly GCF_949786415.1 of Peromyscus eremicus. NCBI lineage: Eukaryota > Metazoa > Chordata > Mammalia > Rodentia > Cricetidae > Peromyscus > Peromyscus eremicus. The sequence goes on from NC_081421.1 coordinate 73,650,256, forward strand.
GATGGATGCCCCAATGTTACAAAAGAACTCTGAGTGACTGTCCAGGCAGCCAGATGTCCCTGACATTTGGTAACATTCCACCCTTCTGGGGTCTTTGATGGAGTTAAAGACTAAATAATTAGACTTAAAGTTTTCCTTAGTTGTGATAAAAAGGTATACTAGATGTGAAACTTTAGACTCACCTGTTTTTGTTGTATATAACTTTATTATGTTAAAGTTAAAATCTTCCTTTTTATTTAGACAAAATGGGGGAAATGCTGTGGAATAATACTGTACACTGTGAAAATGTGTTGCTCTCATTGTTAATAAAAATGAGCATGCTGGGAAGAAGAAGGGTAGAGTCATCAGAGGAGTTGCCATTGAGACACAGAGGAAGCAGGAGATACATACGCCATGCTGAAAGAAGGTACCACCACATGGCAGAGAGTAGATAAGAAGTATGGGTTAATTTAAGTTGTAAGAGCTAGTCAGTAACAAGCATAAGCTATCAGCCAAGCTTTCATAATTAATAAGAAATCCCCAAGTTGGTTATTTGTGTATGGTTGCCGTGACACATAGAAGCTCCACCTACAGGAAGCAAAAGCCTGTAAAGAACCACAAATGACTTATGGCAATCCACCTGCAGAAGAATGAAGTTAGGTTCAATATTTCACTGCTTACTGAAATCATCTCAAAAATGATTAAAGATTTAGGTATAAGGTTTAAAACATGAAAATGTAGGGGCAACACATCAAGATACTGGCCTGTGCAATGATATTTTTGCAGATGGCCCCAAATACATGAGTAACTTGGTCCCATTGAGTTGTTAGGCTTTTGCAGGAAACACTTTTACCCGGTTGCCATCTCTTCATAGTTGAGGCTCTAAATGCCACTGAAGTTGATGATAAGTAAGCATTTGTATGAATTTTCATTGCTATGACCAAACACTCAATAGAAACAACTTAATCTTAGCCATTCTGACAGGTGAAGATGGTATCTCAGAGTCATTTTGATTTGCATTTCCCTGATGACTAAGAATGTTGAGCAATTCCTTAAATGTCCTTTAGTCATTTGAGATTCTTCCTGTTGAGAATTCTCTGTTTAGATCTGTAGCCCTTGTTTTTAATTGGATTGTTTGGTATTTTTATGTCTAGTTTCTTGAATTCTTTATATATTTTGGAGATCAGCCCTCTGTCAGATGTGGGGTTGGTGAAGATCTTTTCCCATTCTGTAGGCTGTAGTTTTGTCCTATTTACTGTGTCCTTTGCCTTATGGAAGCTTCTCAGGTTCAGGAGGTCTCATTTATTAATTGTTGCTTTCAGTGTCTGTGCTACTGGAGTTATATTTAGGAAGTGGGATACCATCTTACACCTGTCAGAATGGCTAAGATCAAAAACACCAAAGACAGTTTATGTTGAAGAAGATGTGGAGCAAGGGGAACACTCCTCCATGGTTGATGGGAGTGCAAACTTGTACAGCCCCACTTTGGAAATCAGTATGGCAGTTTCTTAGAAAACTGAGAATCAATCTTCCTCAAGACTCAGCTATACCACTCTTGGGCATATACCTAAGGAATGCTTAATCATACCACAAAAAAACATGCTCAACAATGTTCATAGCAGCATTATTCGTAATAGCCAGAACCTGGAAACAGCCTAGATGCCCCTCAACCGAAGAATGGAATAAAGAAAATGTGATATATATATATATATATATATATATATATATATATATATATATATATATATATATATACTACTCAGCAGTGAAAAACAATGAAATCATAAAATTTGCAGGCAAATGAATGGAACTGGAAAATATCATCCTGAGTGAGATAACCCAGACTCAGAAGGACAAACATAGTATGTACTCATTCATAAGTGGATACTAGATGTAAAGCAAAGGGTAACCAGATGATAACCTATAGCTCTAGAAAAGCTAGCTAACAAGAAGGACCCAAAGAAAGATGAAGGGATTGCCCTGGGAAGGGGGAATAAATGAGATCTCCATTAGTAAACTGGGGATGATGGGTGGGAAATGGAGGGTAGAGGATGGGGGGTAAGAACATAAGGGAATGTGATGGTTGAGCTGGAACAGAGATGGAGTAGGAGAGCAATGAAAGAGATACTATGAAAGAGAGAGACATCATGGGGATAGGGAGAAACCGGGTGATAGGGAAGTTTCCAGGAATCTTCAAGGATGACCCCAGCTTAGACTGCTAGCAATAGTGGAGAGGGTGCCTGAACTGGCTTACTCCAGTAATCAGATCATAGAGCCTTTCTCCAGTAACTGATGGAAGCAGATGCAGAGATCCACAGCCAAGCACTAGGCTGAGCTCCAGGAGTCCAGTTGAAGAGAGAGAAGAGGGATTCTATGAACAAGGGGCATCATGATCATGATGGGGAAACCTACAGAGACAACCAAACCAAACTAGTGGGCACTCGTGAAATTTAGATCAACAGCTGTGGAGCCTGCATAGGACTGGACTAGGCCTTCTGCATAGCGAGGCAGTTGTGTAGCTTGATCTTCTTGAGGGGCCCCCTGGCAGAAGGATCAGAATTCATCCCTGGTACATGTGGGCCTTTTGGAACCCACTTTTATGATGGGACACCTTGCACAGCCTTGAGGCAGGGGAAGGGGCTTGGATCTGCCTCTACTAAATGTACCTCCCCATGAGAGGCCTTACCTTCTTGTAAGAGGGAATGGGAGGTGAGTTGGGAGGGGGAGGCTGGAGGGGCAGGAGGAGGGAAGAGGGGGATCTTTGGTATGTAAAATGAATAAAAAAATTCTTAATAAAAAATGAAACAAAAACAAACAAACAAAAAAGAAACAACTTAAAAGGAGAAAGTATTTATTTTGGTCCCCAATTTCAGAAGAATCAGTCTATCATGGGATGTATGAGGAGGGCATGGTAGCATGAGGCAGTTCACATCACGGTAGTCCAGGAAGCAGAGAAAGGGGAGCTCTACTGCCCCACAGCTTTCTCCTTTTTCATCTCTGGAAAGGTCCACACACACTCAGAAATGTGTCTCACTAATCACCTATGTGACTCTAAGCACAGACAAATTAACAATGAAGATTAATCACCCCAGTGGTCAGAGGTGTGTACTGATAAGAGTAATTTCAGCTACCAAAGTGATGGAAGATGAGGTAAGTATAGTCACGTGTGCTTGCTAGTGATGAGGACCCATTCACATACTATTGAGCAACTGTATCTTTGTGCAAACGTCCTAGGGTAGACTTACATAAACCTAGATGGCAGAGCCAACTGCACACCTAGGACATAAAGGGTAGCCTATATTGTTCTATAATGTGCTACCAATCTGTACAGCACATTAGTGCACTGAACACGGTGATGCATATCGAGGCATAGCTCTGCACAAGCACAATAAAAACAGCTAGATGACAGGAAACTCAGCTTCGTTATAATCTTATGGGACCATCGTATTAGTTACTTTTATCATCTCAGTGTGAAAAAACTTGGCTAAAGCAACTTAAGGGAAGAAAGTTAGTTCTGGCTCACAGTTTGAGCGCACACAGTCCATCGTGGCAAGAGAAGCATGGGGGCAGGAACAGCTCACGTTCTGAGGGGGTGGGAACTTGCTTACATCCTAGTGATTCAAGAAGTAGAAAGAGGATGACACTAGTGCTGTGATGCCTTTCTCCTTTCCCCCATTTTTATCAAGTCCAGGACCCTTGCCAATGTGACGGTGACACTACATTCAAGGTGGGGTTTTTTGGTGGAAAGGGGTAGGGATTAACACTGAGTTTCATTTGAGTAGACCAGCCTTGAGTTTGCTGTGTAGGGGAAGATGTCCTTGAACTCCTGACTTTTCTGCCTCCATCTTCCTAGTAGTTGGACTATAGGTATGCATTACCACATCTGGATCAGGGTAAATCTTCCTTTAGTTATTTTTCTCTGAAAGCCCCCAAATGCATGCCTTACTAATGCCCAAGGTTTTTAATCCACTCAAGATGACAATGAAAACTAACCATTACAACTCTTCTCCTTGTCAAATTCTCTCTCTCTCTCTCTCTCTCTCTCTCTCTCTCTCTCTCTCTCTCTCACACACACACACACACACACACACACACACACACACACACACACTGTAGCTAGAGTTTTCCTGCCTGGCCCACGGTCAGGGCAAATCTCTTTCACCCGCCAGTCCCACAGCCACTCAGACCCAACCAAGTAAACACAGAGACTTATATTGGTTACAAACTGTATGGCCATGGCAGGCTTCTTGCTAACTGTTCTTATAGCTTAAATTAATCCATTTCCATTAATCTATACCTTGCCACATGGCTCTTGGCTTACTGGGATCTTCACATGTGGCTTGTCATGGTGGCGGCTGACAGTGTCTCCCTCTTAGCCTTCCACTTCCCATAATTCTTCTCCTTGTCCCGCCTATACTTCCTGCCTAGCCAATGGCCAATCAGTGCTTTATTTATTGACCAATCAGCAACACATTTGTCATACAGAACATCCCACAGCACTTCCCCTTTTCTTTTCTTAAAAAGGAAGGTTTTAACCTTTACACATCTCCAAAGTCAGCTTGGTATATTTGGGAATTTGGGCGTAGCTTCTCTTACTACTTCCTGTTGGAGGGGGGTGCTGTATCTTATGGGGACACAAAGAATATTTTAGGATTATGGAGTAGTCCATGAGGGTGTATCGTCTGAGCCAGTTGCCTTGAAACGGTTCTGGATGTTGGATCATCTGGGCCATGGTGTCATCGGAGACCTTTCAGGTGGTCTTGGCTGGTCAAACCTGATGTATCTTAATCTGGAACAAATCCATAGCCTCTGGCTTTCTGTGGAAACAAAATCAGAGCCTCCTTTCCAAAGCAACATATCTTTATATCCAAATTTTGAAGTCAAGGTATCTTTAAAATATACATTTTGGCATAACTCAACAGTTTTTGTAATCAAATGTTTTTCTTCAGTTACGAATATCAAAGAGAACATAATCCAGATTCTCTGTGTGGTAGCCATCTTTACGTGGCTTATTTTTTTATATTAGCTTGAGCCTATTGCTTTAAACTGCAGCCTTCTAAGCCTGAAACGGCGCTGGCGCTGTGGCTGCTGGCTCCACCCACTTCAGCTTCCCAACATGGCGGTAGTACGTTTTCTGCCAGCTCTGGGAGCCATCAACTCTCAAAAATAGTGGGTCTATGCTTCTATCAAAGCAGCGTGTAGCCCAGAAACCTCTTTTTTTTTTTTTTTACTAGCAAAGGCTAAATCCACCACACAGCTTAATGTGCCACTTGCAGAGGCCTCATTCCCGCCATACTGCAGGTCGAGCATGCACGCTCGCTAGGAACCTGCCAGTAGCTCAAACCGGCAGCTGCCGCTCATTTGAGAGAGACAATTAGGAACTGTTTTTAGCTCCGTTTTAGAATCTTTTTTCTCAGTTTTTAGGTGGAAACTCTTGCCCCACGTTGGGCGCCATTTGTAGCTAGAGTTTTCCTGCCTGGCCCACGGTCAGGGCAAATCTCTTTCACCCGCCAGTCCCACAGCCACTCAGACCCAACCAAGTAAACACAGAGACTTATATTGGTTACAAACTGTATGGCCGTGGCAGGCTTCTTGCTAACTGTTCTTATAGCTTAAATTAATCCATTTCCATTAATCTATACCTTGCCACATGGCTCTTGGCTTACCGGGATCTTCACATGTGGCTTGTCATGGTGGCAGCTGGCAGTGTCTCCCTCTTAGCCTTCCACTTCCCATAATTCTTCTCCTTGTCCCGCCTATACTTCCTGCCTAGCCAATGGCCAATCAGTGCTTTATTTATTGACCAATCAGCAACACATTTGTCATACAGAACATCCCACAGTACACACACACACACATAAATCAGTTTTAAATTAACATTCTACCCATGCCCTCCTTAGGCTCATGGCCACCACCACCTAAGGCCGATGATATTCAGTTAAACTTCAAAAGTTCACATTGTCTTTAACAATCAATCCTAACATTATACAAATGCCTGAAGTCTCTTTGAGATTCAAGACAAACTTTGTTATGAGCTCCTATAAAATAAAAAATCAAGTAACATGCTTCTGATAGACAGTTGCCCAGAGTAAATAGTCACAGTTCAAAAAGGAGGGATGGAAATAGAGCAAAGGAATATAAAATCCAAACCTACCAGAATCTGGGGTTCATGGTGGCATCATCTGGGTTTCAGTAGACTTGGATAGTCATGCTTCTCCAATGTGGTAGGCTATATCAAACATGGCCTCTCTTGTGATATCCCTACCAGTTGGCTGCAGCTTTTTCTTAGTGGGCACCTTATGCTCCGGCCTGTGTAATATCTGAGGTCTCTGCTGAATCTTGGCATTCAGCTACATAGCCCATCCAGGAGGTCCTTGCAGGGAATCTAACACTGATATGCAATGTTTGGCCTTCACAGCATTCTGTAAACTTAGTGCAAGCTTCCATGATCCCTTTACTCTCATTCTGCATCCCTGCAAAACCAGGATGACATGGATAGTACCAAGTTCTGTTTCCAGTTCAAGATGCATCCCAGCTCCCTTGGGCATCTGTGTGTATTCCAAGCAGAACCTAGGAAAACACTTTCCTTGGTAGCTGCTTTCTACCAGGGAACCCTGGAGGCTTTATCTCTTTAGACATTATTCTGGTTTTATGTTTTACATCCTCAGGTCTCTGGTGTGTGGGGTCTTGCACTCAAGACACAACCTTTCTTATTTTTCTGGTGCAAAGTATGTAATTTTAAATGGTATTAATCTCTTTAATAATTACAGATATTTTGCACTCACCCAATCCCCAGCTTTCATCTCACTTCTGTTCCTTTCCTCACCAAACTGCATATTTTCCCTATCTTCCTGCTCTCCTCCATCTCCCTCTATTGGTGAAATTATTAAGGCCACTCCACGTAGTTAAAAGGAAGGTTTATTAGTGGTGTAACTTACAAATGAAGGGATAGGTAGGTCGCAGGGTCTGGGGAAGACGTAGCGCAGTCCAGCGGTGTTCTCTGGAGAACTCTGCTCGGTCTACCTCTAGCGTCCAGGGTCCAGGAACTAAGAGAAGGCAGTGCATCTGGATCTCGGGTCTTCAGGGCCCTCTCTTGGCTCCGCCTTGTAGGCGTGATAGTTACCGAAGCCTCAGTGGGGGTTGGAACTTCCAGGCCAAAGCTGGAATGGCTACCCACTACAGCTCCCCCTTTTGTCTAAATAAGAAGGTTCTAACTTAATACAAGACTATATACAAAGGAATGCTTATCAAATATTGTCCAGGAGTAATGAGGGATAATGACCTAGATAAGATGGAACTACAATCAATGCAAACAATATCAAGCAAGAAACACATACTAAAATCCAGAGAAGTCTAGAGCGTAGGTAAATGGTATATTACAAAGATCATTCCAAAAGGTTTCCTATCCTAAAGAACCTGAATCTAATACTTAATATGTTCTATCTAAGATATTATATATGTATACTAAGTTGTAACTATAACTGCTAGTCTTTAATCCCATTAAAGACCTGAGAAGGAATACAATGGTACCTGAGAAATGGTAGATGGATGCAAGCAACTTTCGAGAATCTTGCAAGAGTAGACCAAGACAGCTGGCAGTCTGGACAGTCACCTAATGTTTCTCAGCAATGTTGGTGCATTCAAATTGGCTACAGGCCTAAAGTATCTGACAGACCATTTTCAGAAGCAGGAATTCTGAAAGACCATCTTACCCTGTCTTGGCAGAGTACAGTGGTCACTTTCCTTGTGTCCCACTTGCCCAGAAAGGACAGCATTCATACTGTCAGCAGTCGAGGCAAGGGCAGTTCTTTGCCCAGTAGGCCATTTTGTGCCAAGAAGACAAACTTCCAAATGAAAATGTCTTAGAAGCCCAACATTCTCTCGGGATCAAATTGGTACAGCCAGGAGCAATTGTGTCTTACGTCAACAGAATTCTAAGTTATTTAAATGCCATATTCTCTAGGTCTATGAAGTGTTTGAAGATTACCTGTCCATCTGACCTATGTATCTGTAAATCTGGATAACCTAACTAACATAACTATAGAGATGACAAGCATAGGTGACTATAAATCTATAAGTCTTATCTACCGAAATAACCTAAGGACTAAGGCTTCACGTAAACAAGGTAGACAGTCTATAAGCAAGTGTATGGTAAAGAACGATAACTTCAAAATTGTGACAATACACAAGATACTATAACAGAGGTAGGAATATATAGTGCAATATGCAATATGACAATAATCTTAAATATATATCAATACACCGAATATCCTAAACAGAAGTAGAACATATATAAAGTATGACAGATATAAATTTACATTTGCATCAATATACAAATATTTCAAATAAGAGTAGAAATATATGTACATTATAACAAATATAGTTCTGTATTTGTATCAATATACAAATTATCTTAAACAGGAATATAAAAATAGTTTACATTTGTATCAACATATAAGAATCCATAACAGTGCAAATTACAGTGCAAATTATCTAAGGCTGCTATTTTACTAAATTTGTTTGCTAGTATATACAATAATCTACCATAATATCTTATACTTATCCATTTCATTTCTTCTTTTCCCTTTTTTTTAGGAGAATACTGAGTTTAATATTTTCTTCCATTCCCAACCCTATAACCATCATCCATAACCCTGAGAAATATAAAACCTTAGGGAGAAGGGGAGTCGTTTTCTTAGAATTGCTTCCTGCTGTTTTGGGGGTGATGGTATCTCTGTTGGGTATTGTGAGAAATCTCAGATAGTTGAATCTCAGTTAGACTAACTGTAGATTCCGCAGCAAGTAATGGGTAAAATTGTCTGATATTCTAGCAAGAATCCTGTACTGTATCCAATATCTTGAAAACATTCCTCTTTTTCCCAGAGGCCATTAACTCACTAGCAAAGTACAATACAGCACTAAACAGAGAGAGCAACAATGAAATTCTCACTCACTTGGCACATTAGTATATTGGTTAATCTTCATTGTCAGTTTGGAAATACACTGCTAAGCATGTCTAGAAATGTGTTTTCAGAAGTGACTTGGATCAGCTGCCTGTTCTTCAGTGATATATTCCTGAGACCGAGGACCAGGGGATCAGAAACAGTAAAGAAGACAGGAAAGTCGGGACAATGAGGTTTTACACAAGCTATGTCTTGTGCCAAACTAGATTATTAACAGCATTTTTATATAATGTTTACAGGAGGGAAATGGTACAGAGTCAGCAGAAAGCTATCATACAATGGGACAAAGGCACCAGGAAACGAGTCAAGCAATGTGGCACAAAGGGAACACAGGATATCTCAAGTGTATCATAGACTGAGCACACAGCAGCCTTGGGACTGATAACCAAAGACTTGGGTTCCCAGGATCAGCTTCTCCAGGGCCCTGACCCCAGGCTGTTATTGGCCCTGTCAAGCACGTTCCGTTTTAGACAAGGAACTCTGTTCCTTCTCCGTACATCAGGGCCTCGTGAAAAGGCTTTGGATCATCCCGGCTCCCAACACAGGAGGATTTAACTAAAGAAGAAAGACCCACTTTAACTGTGTGGCATCTTTCTACAGGCTTGGGTCCCAGGCTCAATAAACAGGCAAAATTCACTGGGCTGAATAAAAGAGGGAAATCAAGGTGAGGCTTCAGCATTCCTCTCTCTCTGCTTCCTGAGGACAGCAGCAGTGACCAGGTCCCTCACGTTCCTGCCACGCCTTCTCCTCCACCATGGACGATAGCCACAAACTGTGAGTCACCAGAAGCCCTCCCTTCCTGGAGCTGCTTCCGACGGATATTTTGTCGTGGCAGCACATAACTAATACAGAGGAGTGTTACTGAAAAGTGGGGCTGTTGCTGCGGCT